>NC_054830.1:7875000-8177500 GCF_018345385.1 Vulpes lagopus | reverse complement strand
GGCTGGGAACCCGCTCAGCCACCTCCCTGCAGGGTGTTGACTGTACCTCCGTCACCCTCCCCCCAAAGCCATGTGGCCTCTTCAGTTGAAAAGAACTCAGCCCAGGTGGGGGTGGGGCTTATTTCTTTCACGCGTTCTCTTCTTGCCTGTCATCCAGGATGCTGGAACTGAGATATTCTTTTTTTTTTTTTTAAGATTTTATTTATTCATTCATGAGAGTCACAGAGAGAGGGGTAGAGATACAGGCAGAGGGAGAGGGAGAAGCAGGCTCCCTGCAGGGAGCCCGATGTGGGACTCGATCCCAGGACCCCAGGATCATGACCTGAGCTAAAGGCAGATGCTCAACCACTGAGCCACCCAGGTGCCCCAGGCACTGAGATATTCTTGGAGCGACTGGCTGGAGCTCCAGTTCATGCCCAGTACTTTCTGGGTGCCAGGGAGACCTATTGAGGGGACCTCCAGGTCACCAAAGACTGTGTGCCCTGGCAGCAGGCGCCTGTGGGGAAAGAGGAGGGATGGTGGTGAGGACAGAACAGAGGCAGGAGGAGGGGAGGAGAAGCAAGATGAGAATCCTTGTAGATGGGAGGAGAGGTGAGGGGGCTGTAGAGAAGATGCAAGGTGACAGGTCATTGGCTACAGGGTTTGTGTGTGGTGGTGCTTATGTTTGCTGGCTTATGTTTCAGATAAAATTCACAAGTCCAATGGAAAACCATGAGAAAGACAGCAAGTAGAGAGAATGTCTTGAAATTTCCCATCAAGGAGAAACTGCTGCTCAGTCTGGGCCTTGGTTTCCCCATCTGTACACTGTGGGCATGAGACCAGCTCAAGAGGCGTCAGTAAATTCTGTAGAGCTACTGGAGGCCAGATGGGGGCAAAGTAGGTCAGCTCCTGGCTCTCCTTCTGTTTTTTATTATGATTATTAAAATCTGATTGCTCATCGAGACTTGGAGTTGCCAGACCAGCCCATGGCTGGGCTTATCTAGTCCTCATATGGAAAGGTGAGAAAACGCAGTGAACACACTCCTGGGGACCCCAGAGCCCACAAGGACAAATATTGGGACAGAGCTTAGCAGTTGTGGGAGTCCAGACAAGTGAGTTATGTAGCAGATTGTGAGGATTAATATTAATATGACTACTCTCCCCAGCTCTGGGTGACTGACGTGGCTGGAGGACAGATATCCAGGCGTCCATATAGCCTACAGTTTCCATCTTCAGAATCTATGCCTAATCTGCTCATTTCTCCCACCCTGTCCACCGCCTCACACAGCACAGCCCAGCACCCACTATCTCCCACCTGGACCAGCACAATCCCTGCACCCTAGTCTCAGTCCCATCCAGGTCACTCACACTCTGTTCCCTCAATGGCCACCAGAGGGCGCCCATGAACACCTGAGTCAGGGCACATCTCTCCTCTTCTCAGACTCCTCCGTGGCTCCCAACACCATAAAAAAACGATTTTGCTTTTCTGAGGAGGTCTCAGAGGCTTTGGAGGGACAGATGAGAAGGGTAGAATCAATTGGATTTGCTAATGGGTTGCACGCAGGGTGTGATTGGATTTTCTTTGATTCCTCCAAGCTAAACAATGAATAAAATAGCATCCACATCATATTGAAAATGAAATATTTCAGGTACAGGACCTGTCGAATAAATATTTGTTGAGTGGAGTAATTAAGAAAGAAAAAGAGATGATAGAACTTTAGGGAGGAGAAGGGTGGGGGGAGAGTGCTTTTAACAATGGAGGTTGTTTAGGGGCACCTGGGTGGCTCAGTCGGTTAAGTCACGATCCAGGGCCCTGGGATCAGGCCCTACATTGGGCTCCCTGTTCAGGGGGGAACCTGTTTCTTCCTCTCCCTCTGTCATTCCCCTCACTTGTGCTCTCTGGCTCTATGTCTCTATCAAATAAAATCTTAAAAACAAACAAACAAAAAACAATGGAGGTGTTTATGCTCTAGGAGATGACCATACTAAGGATCTCCTGAAACCCCTGAATTGAAGTAACCTGAATTTTGTAGCAACATAGTGAAGGAAAACAAAAAAATGCTGGAGACAAATTTTACCAAATCCACTCAGACAAGATTCTAAGGCGAATGGGAGTGGGGAAGCTGGGAACTAGCTTCTGGGGAGTTAACCAAGGTCATATGTAGAATGAGCAAGAGGTGCAAAATCTGTGATATGCTGTCTGCATGATCATGCTCAAAACTTTCATACCTCATGTACTTGAACATGTAATTGTGCGTACATGATGATAACCACAGTGTTGTGTTAGTAGGATCATATACATGGGCTGAAGGAACAGAGCAGTGTGCCCAGAAAAGACCCAACCACAATGGAAATTGCTGTAAGTAGAAGAGGACAGATCCCTACCTCACACCACGCACACATAATGAAACTCCCAAAGCCAAAGAGCTAAAAGTGAGACATCAGACTTAAAATTATGGGAAGAAAACCTTGGAGACTATGATTTATGGCCTTGGGTGGGAGAGGAGTTCTAACTGGGATGTATCGTAAAGGAAAAGATGGGTGCAACTCATGCCATCAAATGAGACACCACAAACACTGAAAAATAAGGGATGGTGATGGCAGGGGTTTGTAATATGTGCAAAGAAGGATTCACATGGAGGGGGTGGTATGTGTGCAGATCCAACTTACATACAAGAGAGTGCCCTGCTTTCTCTGGTTGCTCCATACCACCCAGTGAAGCTGAAGCCAAGCAACACTGTGATGCAGCCTATTGCCAGGCACAGGTAGCCAACATGAATGAGGTATGCAGAGGACAGCCCAAGGACCCTTGTCAGGACAGCTCCTCTGAACTTGACATCGATCCCAGGCCAATGAGGATCACACTAGACATCTTTAGGACAGAAATCAGACAGGAAAAAACAGTCTGTTTGCTGTATACAAATAGAACGTTCCTGGGTGGGGAAGGAGGAGAGACAAAGGCAAATAAAATCAGCAAAAACATCTAAAAATGTTAATACTTGGAGTTAGTGAGGATGTAGGGAGACACTCTCATATATTGTTGCCAGGCAACAAACTTTTTTTGGAGAGGGACGCCTGGGTGGCTCAGTGGTTGAGTGTCTGCCTCTGGCTCAGGGTATGATTCTGGGTCTAGGGACCGAGTCCCATATCGGGCTTCCGTGAGGAGCCGCTTCTCCCTCTGCCTATGTCTCTGCCTCTCTCTGTATGTCTCTCATGAATAAATAAATAAAATCTAAAAAAAAAAAAAAACAACACAAAACTTTTTTGGGGGGAAGGGCATGAGGGAGAACACTTTGCAATTTGTATTTAAAATCTTAAAGGTTTTTACAATAAAACCCTTTACCTAGAAATTCCATTTGTAGATATTCAGCCTAATATCTGATATCTTTTTTTTCTTTTTTAAGATTTTATTTTAGTGTCAGAGTGCTCAGGGATGAAACTATCTGAAGCAATCAGTAATACAGATTGGGTAGGTAAATAATGGGACAGCCATGCAATGGGACTCTAGACAGTTATTTTATTTTATTTTATTTTATTTTATTTTATTTTATTTTATTTTAGGTTTTATTTATTTATTCATGAGAGACACAGAAAAAGAAAGAGGCAGAGGGAGAAGTAGGCTCCATGCAGGGAGCCCGATGTGGGACTCAGTCCCAGGTCTCCAGGTTCACACCTGGGCTGAAGGCGGGCGCTAAACCGCTGAGCCACCCGGGGCCCTAGAAAGTTATTTTAAATGTTGCTCTAGGATAAAGGTTGGCAATTTTTTGTTGTGTGAAAAGCCCTAGATATTGTGAATTTTGCAGGCTATAAGGCCTCTGTTGAAACAACTTAGCTCTGTCAGTATTGCTCAAAACAGTCATGCTCACTTCGTAAACTATTTTATTTACAAATAAGTAATATCTATCATCTATATCTACCTACCTACCTACCTATCCTTCTATTTACCTACCTTACCTATCTACCTACCTACCTATCTTTCTATTTACAAGGGTGTAGTTGGCTGACCCTTATTGTAGGAGGAGAATGTATATTGATATGGCAGTCATGTTCTTTGGTGGAGATGAAACAACTGAGATGAAAACTGATGTTTGCATAAAAACCTGCATGTGGATGTTTCTAGAAGCTTTATTCATAATTGCCAAAGCTTGAAAGCAACCAAGATAGCCTTCAGCAGGTGAATGGACAGACTGTGGTACATTCAGGGGAATATTAGCACTAAAAGGAAATGAGCCATGAAGCCATGAAAAGACATGAAGGAAACTTATATTGCTGAGTGAAAGAAGCCAATCTGAAAAGGCTACATGGTGCATGATTCCAAGTATATATCATTCCAGAAAAGGCAAAACTATGGGGACAGTAGAAGGACCAGAGGTCTCCAGGGGTTAGTGGGGCAGTGGGGAAGACAGGTGGAGCACAGAGGATTTTTAGGGCAGTGAAACTATTCCATGTGCACTAAAATGGGGGATACATTTTAGTCAAAAGCCATGGAATGTGCAACACCGAGAGTGAGCCCTGATGTAAGCTATGCATTCTGGGTGATGATAATGTCCACGTAAGTTCATCAATTATAGCAAATATACTATTTTGATGGGGATGTTGATGATGGGGGAGGCAGGGCATGTGTGAGCAGGGGTATATGTGAAAACTCCGTACCTTCTGCTCAATTTTCTGTGAACCTAGAACTGCTCTAAAAGATGAAGTCTATCCAAAGGGAGGGGAAGATAAAATTTTTAAAAGGGGAAAAGTGGATTGTAAAGACATAGCCTCCTGTGTTTGTTTCACTGCTTTTATTTTTATTTTATTTTTTTTAAATTTTTTTTTTTTTTGTTTGTTTGTTTTTTTTTTGTTTTTTGTTTCACTGCTTTTAAAAGGCATATAGAAAAATCTAGGAGGATATAATAATGATGATGGTATTTATTGAGCAGTGTTCCCCTGATGGGCATAAGCCCTTTAAATATACTGTATTTTTATTTATTTTATTTTATTTTATTTTATTTTATTTATTCATGAGACACACACAGAGAGAGAGAGAGAGAGAGAGAGAGAGGCAGAGACACAGGCAGAGGGAGAAACAGGCTCCATGCATGGGACTTGATCCCCGGGTGTCCAGGATCATGCCCTAGGCCGAAGGCAGCACTAAACCACTGAGCCACCGTGGCTGCCCTAAATATACTGTATTATTTAATTCCCATGAAAAGGCACAAGACAGGTAACAAGATGAAGAGTGATATGTAATATCCTTTTTCCTGGCAGCCTTTCCTTAATGCCATTCTGTTATCAGAATAACTGCTTCTCTCTTATTTTAAGGTATATTTTAGGGGTGCCTAGGTGGCTCAGTCGGTTAAGCATCTGCCTTCAACTCCGGTCATGATCTCAGGGTCCTGGGATCGAGTCCTGCGTGGGGCTCCCCACTCAGCAAGGACTCTGCTTCTCCTTCTCCCCTGCCCCTCCCCCATCCCACTCATGCTACCCCCCCCCATTAAATAAATAAAATCTTGGAAAAAAAGATTTATTTATTTCGAGAGGGGAAGGGGCGGAGGGAGAGGGAGAGAGTCTTATTAAAGATTTATTTATTTATTTGGGAGAGAGAGCGAGCACATATGAGTTGGGGAGGGTCAGAGGGAGAAAGAGAATCCCAAGCCCACTCTGCCCTGAGCCCTGAGCAGAAACCAAGAGTCTGATGCTTAACCGACTTTGCCACCCAGGCACCCCAAAACAATTTTTTCTTAACAATGCACATTTTGGGTCACTTCTATAGTAAGAGCAGTTTTGGGGTGCCCGGGTAGCTCAGTTAAGCATCTGCCTTCAGCTCGGGTCATGGTCCCAGAGTCTCCAAATCAAGCCCCTGCATTGGGCTTCCTGCTCAGCAAGGGAGTCTGCTTCTCCCTCTGCCCCCATCCTGCTCCTGCTCTCTCTCTGAAACAAATAAAATCTTTAAAAAAGAAAAAGAAAAAAGAAAAAAAAAAAGTGTTTTGAAACATTTAAAGGACCAAACCCATAACCTCTGCCTCTTGTCCTTCCCAAACAATTTAATGTTCTGCAGGATTTGGCTTAGAGTCAAGCTCCTCCACCACCAACCCCCTCCCCCGCCCCTCCCCCCTCCCCCATCACTCTCAGCTGTGCTTGATTTTCCCAACTCTGGGTCGATACCCAGTGTGTTCCCAATGTGTCCTGCTCCTCGTCAGTCTGCCCTACATCCCTCCTGCTTCCCTGGGGACCACCGATCCGGATGCCAGTGAATTTGGATCAACTTATTTCTGTCTTTGAGGGAGCCGGCTATGGAGGAAGGGCTGCAAAGCCCCAGGGCCTGGGTGGTGACACACTTAAAACTATGAAGCCATTGAAGAAAGATAACAGTCTCTTCAGAGAAGAATACAGAGTGTGCATTTCAGCCATGTCCGCCAGACTGGGGTGTTCCCTACGTTCCTAAACCTCAGGCTACTGTTTCCCCAGATGGCATAGTCTGGGGTCGGGGGCACCAAGGCCGACTTGCCCCTCTCTCTCCTGGGTGCCTGATTGCTGGAGCCCCAGCAGCTACCCCTCCCCAACATAAGCCTCTATCACATCACAATCGGATGCCCGAGCAATGCTCCCAGTGCCAGGGTAGCAGGTGCCCTGACCTGTCCTTGCTGGCTCCCCGTCCTCCAAATAGGTTACCCCAGGGATGGAGAAAAGTCATGAAGTGCTGTCCCTGGTACTCCCCAGATGCCATCTATGCCCACTCTCGTGGTTAATGCCCCCACTAGACCGGGAGCCCCAAGTCGGCAGGGTCCCAGACTGTCCTTTGTGTTAACAAAGCCTGGTACATGGTAGGTGCTCAAGAAACTGATATGGAATGAATGGACGAAGAAGCTCCATGAAGCAGGATCTAGCTACAAGCCACCAGGACCCCCAAGCCTCTGCCTCTTCATGAGCTCACTTGACTCATCCTCAGCTTTCTCACAAGGCTCAGAGGCTCAGGTAACTAACTGCCCAAGGTGACACAGGAAGCGAGGTCCTGGCTGGGTTTTGAAGCTCCAACTGTGACGAACATGGGGACCTCTGACACTCCTCCACCCTCCCAACTCCAGCCCCACTCCCCACTCCTGCCAAACCTTTCCTTTGTCCTTCTGAGGCCTGCTCAGCCATAGCAGGTGAAGCAATTTTCCTTGAGCTCATGTGTCATTGATCAGTGGGACTTGATGAGACATGCATAGCAGGCATAGCAGCAAAAATTGTGCACGTATTGAGGACCTCCCCCCCTCCTTCTGCAGCCCATAGCATACACTGTCTCCTTGTTCCCACCCCAATCAGGTCCAGGTCCAAGTCCATGCTACCCCGGCTACATGCTCTCTTTATCCAGCCCTGGGCTACAGTGTGTCTGGGACCAGGTCTTTTTTTTTTTTTTTTAATTTTTAATTTTTAATTTTTTTTTTTATGATAGTCACAGAGAGAGAGAGAGAGAGAGGCAGAGACACAGGCAGAGGGAGAAGCAGGCTCCATGCACCGGGAGCCCGATGTGGGATTCGATCCCAGGTCTCCAGGATCGCGCCCTGGGCCAAAGGCAGGCGCCAAACTGCTGCGCCACCCAGGGATCCCTGGGACCAGGTCTTGGAGGGCTCCCGGCTCTCAGAATCTTCTGTGCCCCCCCACCCCCACCCCCCACCACGGGCTCAGCTCAAAGAGAGGAAAAACTTCACATTTCAATTAATTAACAAATGTTTGTCCAATTGTCTGCTTCTTGGAATATGTGGAACTAAAAATGTTCAGGTAGGAGTGACCGTCTCCTCCCTGGACAGGTAGGAATGTGTCCTTCCGTGACTTTCTCTAAAAGGTCATTTGAGGGCAGCCTGGGTGGCTCAGCGGTTTAGCACGCCTTCAGCCCAGGGCGTTATCCTGGAGACCCGGGGATCCAGTCCCACGTCAAGCTCCTTGTATGGAGCCTGCTTCTTCCTCTGCCTCTCTCTCTCTCTGTGTGTCTAAATGAATAAATAAATAAAATCTTAAAAAAAAAAAAAAAGAAAAAAAAGGTCATTTGACGTAAGGAGCCTAAAGACCCAGGGGCTGAGGGCCTGAAAATGGGGACAGACAGGAGGGTGAGAAAATAGGGATGCAAGGGAGCATGGGAAAATGCAGAAATGCAAAGGAGGGCGTGAAAATGTGGGCAAAGGTGGACAGGAAAGTGTCGGCGCGAAGGAGGATGGGAAAATGAAGGCCAAGGAAGGGCGGGGAGGCTGGGAGGCCCAGAGGTGGCTGAAAAAGAGCAGCCCAGGTGGGGGCCTGAGGACCCTTTGGGGCGGGAGGGACCTCCTCCAAGCCCCGCCCCCGCGGCAGCCCCGCCCCCGCGGCAGCCCCGCCCCTCCCCGCCTGGCTTCACTGCAAGGCCCGGGCTCCGGTGTCGGCCTCTAGCGCCCCCTAGGCGGCCATCAGCGGAAGCGCGGCGCTGCGAGGGCCCGTCCGGAGTCCCCCAGCCAGCGGCTGCCAAGGGCGCCTCGGAGCCCAGACCCGCCGCCCTGCCCCCGTCCGTGGGAGGAGACAGAGTGTGCCTGTGACGCACCCTCCAAGTCCCCCTAAGCCGCACCTACTGAGTTGGTGCGAAGAAACAGAATGGTGTAGGCATCCGGCGAATCCAAATGTCAGATATTTGGCAAAAAACCCCAGAAAACTAATGCAATCTATCAGTAATAATTCAGAGGTTCTAGAAAACAGTGAAAAACCTCTCTTGAAGGGAAGCTACAGGGCCATTAGGAAGACATTTAAATATTGTAGAAATAGGGACGCCTGCGTGGCTCAGCGATTGAGCACCGGCCTTCGGCAAAGGGTGTGATCCCTGAGTCCCGGGATCGAGTCCCGCATCGGGCTCCTTGCGTGGAGCCTGCTTCTCCCTCTGCCTGTGTCTCTGCCTCTCAATTTCTCTCTCTCCATCTCTCATGAATAAATAAATAAAATCTTTAAAATTTTGTTTTAAATAAATAAATATTGTAGAAATAGAAGAGCTACTCCAGTATTTGCTTAATAGAAGAGCTTAGGGTATGTTAAGATAGTCCTAATTCATTTCTCCCTTGCTTTGTCTCCTTCCTTATACTTTAGGAGATGTGTTTCTTTTTTAAGATTTTATTTATTTATTTGAGAGAGGCAGAGTGAGAGCACAGGCGGGGAGAAGAGGGAAAGGAAGACTCCCAGCTGAGCAGAGAGCACAACGTGGGGCTGGATCCCAGGACCTAGATCATGACCTGAGCCTAAGGCAGATGCTTAATGAATTGAGTACCCAGGAGATGTTTTTTAAAAGCACTGTATCCAAGAAAATCAAGTGTCTTAAATACACAGATGTTCACACATACACACACAAAATATGTCAATAGCCCATGTTGGCCTATGAACTATTCTTAAATTCATGCACTTGTCATCAACAACACCAAATAAAGGGCTCAGGAGATAGGTTCACCCGGTTGATTGTTCGTGTAAAATTTGCAGCATTGGTATATTTGTGCATTTAGTTCCTACAAAACCTGGATGCAGCTCTGAAAGGGGACATTTTATAGTTTAAGTTATTTTAGTAAAAATCACTGGGGGGCAGAGGTGGGAAATCAGAAACTACTCTCCAACCAAAAAGTCTGGAGAGCAGGAAAGAACGGGGTTGGTTTTTCCGGAGGTCTCTCTCCTTGGCTTGTGGATGGGCATCTTCTCCATGAGTCTTCACATGGTCTTCCCTCTGTGAGGATCTGTCTTTTAATCTTCTTCTTATAGAGACACCAGTTATAATGGATCAGGGCCCATCCACAAGGACATCATTTCACCTTTACGTATCAATATTTGCCTATCAGTTGTAACAAATTGATCCACAGATGCAAGATGTTAATAATAAGGCAAACTGTGAGTGGCAGGGAGAGGAGATATATGGGAATTCTCTGTACTTTACATTCAAATTTTCTTCAAGCCTATGACTTTTAAAAAATAGACCCTGTTAATTAAAAAAAAAAAAAAAAAGGGACACCTGGGTGACTCAGTCATGTAAGCATCCTACTTGGGACTTTGGCTCAGGTCATGATCTCAGAATCATGAAATGGAGACCCGCATCAAGCTCTGCACTCAGCAGGGAGTCTTCTTGGGATTCTCTCTCTCCCTCTCCCTCCACCTTTCCCCCTCACTAAAATAAATAAATGAATCTTAAAAAAAAAAGAAAGAAAGAAAGAAAGAAAACACTGGTGGTAGCATCTGTTTTTTGCTCCAAACTCATTTGCACTATTTGACATTTATTTTTGAAGTCTTTTTTAAAATGAGGAAATAGAACAGAAATGCAGAAAAATCCATAAAACACATATGTCTTTTGAATGTGACAAATGAATCATGACAAAGCAGACAACACTACAAGCATGTTTTGTAACTTTACATTAAAAATATAGTACCGTAGGTGTGATTTTTATAACTTGCTGGGAAGGCAGTGTGGTATGATCCTTAAGAACATGGAAATCTCGGCAGCCCCAGTGACCCAGTGGTTTAGTGCCGCCTTCGGCCTGGGGTGTGATCCTGGAGACCCGGGATCGAGTCCCACATCAGACTCCCTGCACAGGGCCTGCTTCTCCCTCTGCCTGTCTCTCTCTTTCTCTGTCTGTCATGAATAAATAAATAAAATCTTAAAAAAAAAAAAAAAGAACATGGAAATCTGGGGTGGGGGATGGGGTAACTGGGTGATGTAATGAGCATTATATAAGAATGATGAATCCCTGAACTGTACCTCTGAAACTAATAATACACTGTATGTTAATTAATTGAATTTAAATTAAAAACAGAAAATAAGCAAACAAAAACCCTCGAAAAACAAAAGAACATGGAAATCTCTTGTCTGCTATTTATTCACTGGGGGGCCCCAGGTTGTTTTGAGATAAATGAAATAATAAGTCCCCATTTTACAGATGGATAAACTGAGGTGTGAAAGTTAAAACACCTGGCCAATGTCACAGATAGAAAGGGGTGAGAATCAGACTTTGATCCCACCATCTCAGTCTTAATCACCACATAGATGTTTTGGTGGTTGCAGGAGAGTCGTTCAGCTCTCTACCCATGAGCATATACATAGTCTTTCTTATTTCAAAATACAGAATCCAAGGGCATCTGGTGGCTTCATCATTTAAGCGTCTGCCTTCAGCTCAGGTCATGATCTTGGGGTCCTGGATCGAGCCCCGCATTGGGATCCCTGCCCAGGGAGGGTCTGCTTCTCCCTCTACCCTTACCCCCACTCATGTTTTCTCTCACTCACTCTCTGTCTCTCAAATAAATAGTCTTTAAAAAAAAAATATGGAATCCATCACAGCCTTGGAAATTAATGGTGTGGAAAAACTATCCCAACAATGTTGCCAGGAGGACACAGCAGATTCCAAAGTTGGGTATTCAGAATAGTCACAATTCTGAAAAAGCAGAGCAGATATCTATTCTGTAGGGAACAATGACCAGAATGAAAGCCATAAAAACACCAGCATTGGTGAGCTTTTGAACAACATTTTTTGTTCTTATGTGGCTTTTTCTGAAAACATTCTCAAGTTGTCTATAATGAGCATGTATTCCTTTGGCAATCAGGAAAAAATGTATTTTTTTAAAGATTTATTTATTTATTTATTTGAAAGAGAGGAAGGAAGGGAGAGAGACAGAGTCTTAAGCAGAGTCCATACTGAGTGCAGAGCTTGGATGTGGGGCTCGATCCCACCACCTGAGCTGAAACCGACTTGACCTGAGCCAAAACCACTTGACCGACTGCTACCCAGGTGCTCCAGGGAAAAAAAAAAGTTTTTTTAAAGCAATTCATTATTTTTATTTATTTTTTAAAGGTTTTATTTATTTATTCATAAGAGACAAAGAGGCTGAGAGAGAAGCAGGCTCCCTGTGGGGAGCCTGATGCGGGACTCAATTCCAGGACCCTGGGATCATGACCTGAGCCAAAGGCAGATGCTCAACCACTGAGCCACCCAGGTGCCCGGAAAAAAAATGTTTTTAAGAAAATGGAAGGATGTTGCAGTTTTAAAAGGAGACCCCAGGGGGACCCAAGGACAGGTGCCCAGGCTGAATGACAGTGCTGCCTTCCACCAGGACCTCTGCATTCTTTTTTTTTTTTTTTTTTTTTTTTAGGACCTCTGCATTCTTGGAAGGGTTTTCTCATCGTCTCAGTGGATGCTCCTTGCTGAGTCTGGTGGGGATATCAGAAACCACGATCTCCTCTCTGACCACAGGAGTGAGAGAGAATTTGCACAAACAAAAAACAGCTCTGGCCCGAAACTTAGCCATGATCTCAGGGGTCATGGAAAACAATCCCACCCAGCATTGGAATTCCCTCTGCAGGCTGCATGCCAACTGTTTTTCTGTCGTTCTCTCTTAAAAGATCTGAGAGTTGGTGTGTACATTTCTTGGAGTCCTTACTCTCTGCTGACGTTTAACAAATGGTTGGGGATCTCCCCTTCCACCTTTGGGGATACATGCTCTTGTTCTTCCCATTTTATAGTTGACCATCCGGAGGCCCGGAAGGGGTAGCCTTGTGTTCCAGGCCACGCTGGTGAGGTTTGAAGGCTGTCTTCTGAGTCCAAAGTTAGGGCTTCTTCATGATGGGTGGCATCATGCTAAGTCATTCAACTTTTCATTCAATGAGCATCCATTGAGTGCCCAGTGCATGCCAACCGCTGCCCGACAGAAAACAGTCTCTGTCTCTCCCATCACAAACTGAGATTCTTGAGGGATCCAGATGTGCAAACAGACAATGACAATATTGGAGCTGGCTCTTTTTCTGAGAACATGGGATGACGGGGATCTCACTATCTGACAAAGCAACTTGGTAATCATTGGTGGATGCCACTCTGAACCCCTTATTCCTTGAGCCAGAAAGTGCGCAGGTGTCTATGAGCCAAAGGGGACTCTGACCCTGAAGCTGTCCCATTTGGAAGTCTGGCCTTACATCTGGATTGTTGTCTCCTCCTCTCGGGCTGGGCTTCTGGAGTCTGCCCGGGGTGGCCTCTGACCCTTCATCCTCACCCCTCGGGGCATCACCTGACACCTTTATGTGTTTAATGGACAGATGTAGAAGTTGGCACCAATGCTTAGCTTCTATTATTAAAAAGCAAAATAAGGGGCGCCTGGGTGGCTCATTCGGTTAAGTGTCCAACTCTCGATTTCGGCTCAGGTCATGATCTCGGGGACCAGGCATTGAGGCCCACGTCGGTCTCTGTGCTACTGAGCATGGAGCCTGCTTGGGATTCTTTCTCTCTCTGTGCCCCTCCCCCGCTTGCTCGCTCTAAAAAAAAAAAAAAGGATTTTAAAAACAAAACCAAACAAAATGAAGTCTGGCCATTTTTCATCACAAAAGTAGGCTGTACCTTGATGTCACTGATATGAAATACCTAAAATAGGCAGGCTTACAGAGACAGAGGTAGAATAAAGTTCACGGGGCTGGCTGGGTTGTACAGAGAATGGGAAATTTTTGCTTAATTGGTGCAGAACTTCTACTTGGAGCAATGAAAAATTTTGGAAATAGGGGTATGGTGTCACAGCATAGTGACTATAATTAACCGCTCTGGTTGCACACTTAAAATTAGTTAAAATGACCAATTTTATATTATATATATTTTACTACAATTTAAAAAAAGTATTAGGAAAAGTAATGCCAGGGACTTCCAGGGATGCCTGAGTGGCTCAGCAGTTGAGCCTTTGGCTCAGGGCGTGACCCAGGGTCCCAGGATCAAGTCCCACATCGGGGTCCCTGCATGGGGCCTGCTTCTCCCTCTGCCTGTGTCTCTGCCTCTCTCTCTCTGTGTCTCTCATGAATAAATCAATAAAATCTTTAAAAAAAAAAAAAAGGAGAGCAACCCATGCTTAGTGTAAAAACATGCAAACATTGTAAAAATTGATTGCAGCCTAGAAAAAGTCCCTGTAAATCCCACATATTCCTCCAGATTTTTCTACTTTACATTAACCTTTATAACTTATTATTTTAAACAACCTGGGTCCTCTTCATGCCCCACCCTCACAATCGCTTAAGTTTTCCTGTCTGCTTTGTTCAGTGCTTGGTACACAGTAGGAGCTCAAAAAAGACCCACCAACTATTAGAGCGTCCATGAGGTGAGAAAACCCTTGTGTTTGCAGTCTGGAGATCTGGGCGCCTGCCCTGGTTCTGCTCCTCACTGGCTCTGGGACCGTGATTCATTGCTTGGCCTCAGGCTACCTGAGTCTTCTCTGCAAAATGGGCTCAAGAAGTGATTTCACTTGAGGGCGTGGTGGAAATCTCTCATCTGCTGCTGGGAGGAATGTACTGTTACACTTTGGAAAACAGTCCTGCAGTTCCTCAAAGGGTTAAGCAGAGAATTACCATAGGACCCATCTGGACATGCACCCAAGAGAAATGGAAATGTATAGCCACACAAATACTAGTACCTGAATATTCACAGCAGCGTTATTCATAACCATCAAAAGGTGGAAACAACCCAGGGTGGGTTAACAACTCAGCCTGGGTAGTTCAGTGGGTTAAGTGTCTGACACTTGGTTTTGGCTCAGGTCATGATCCCGGGGTCCAGGGATCAAGCCCTGCATTGGTCTCTCTCTCCTTCTCTCTCAAATAAATAAATATATCTTTTTTAAAAAGTGGAAACAACCGAAATGTCCCTCCACGGATGAACAGATAAGCAAACTGTGTTAGATGAAGAGGATGGAACATTCTTTAGCCACAATAAGGCATGAAGCTCTGACACATGTACAATGAGGAAGAATTTTGAAAACATTAGACTAGGTGAAAGGAATCAGACACAGAAGACCACCTATTACATGATTCTAATCATACACGAGTCCAGAATCGTGGGTCAGGAGTTGCTTAGGGCTCAGGGGACAGGGCGTAGGGGAATGACAGCTAATGTGTGAAGGGTATTTTTTTTTAAGATTTTATTTATTTATTTGACAAAGAGAGAGCACATGTAGGTGGAGCAGCAGGCAGAGGGAGAGGGAGAACCAGGGTCCCAGGATCATGGAGCAGGGAGCCTGACATGGGGCTCAATCCCAGAATCCTGACACCATAACCTGAGCCCAAGGCAAAGGCCCAACTGGCTGAGCCACCCAGGTGCCCCCTTGCTGGATGTCTTTTTAAGGTGAGGAAAATATTTGCCAATTGACCATGACGAAAATTGCACACATCTGTGAGTAGTTGAAAAACCATTGAATGCTACACTTTATTTTTCTATTTTTTAAAGATTTTAGTCATTTATTCATGAGAGACACACAAAGAGAGAGAGACATAGGCAGAGGGAGAAGCAGGCTCCATGCAGAAAGCCTGATGCGGGACTCGATCCCAGGACCCTGGGATCACGAGCTGAACTAAAGGCAGACGCTCAACCACTGAGCCACCCAGGTGTCCCCGAATGATACCCCTTAAATGGGCATTGGTGGTATGTGGATTATATCTCAGTAAGGCTATTTTTAAAAGGTAATGCTTTTTGCTTCCGAGTTGGGGGTGAGGAGAGGCTACAGGCTGAAGACAGCCAAGGTCAGCTGTCCATCTTCAGGAATAAATCAGAAAGACCCACGAAGGAGGAGACTCCCCAAGGCACCCAGCGCCTGCAGCTCAGCCCAGATGGCTGAGGTCAGAGCCACCCTGCCTTGAACTAGTAACCATTTCCTTTGTGGATGTGAAGAAATGGGCTGTGACCTTACTTTGTGGCCTGAAACCTCAGATGAGGTTCCTGTGGTGGGATTTCCCCTCCCACATCGGAAGCTGATCCTTGTGGGTTTTGGGGGCAAACGTGGTGGCTTCTGGGGCTCTGAAGTCTGGCCCTGACCTGCAGACGACACTGCCTCCTCTGCACGGCTGGCGCTGGTCCCCCAATCCCAGTTGCCTGAGACTCTGCACCCATGCCATCTTCTGTACCCTGGGATGGTTTTGTCTTAATGTGACCTTGTTTTAACCTAATTACCTCTTTAAGGAACCTATCTCCAAATACAGTCCCATTCTGAGTTACTGGTGAGTAGGCTTCAACATACGAGTTTGGGGCGACAAAAGTCAGTCTGTAGAAGGAAGTGAGACCCAAAGGGAAGGCAGCCAGTAGGGAGGTAGTTTAAGGCAGGTTAGCCCCACAGGCAACTGGGGGCCCAGTCCCCCTGGAGGCCTCTGGGACATAGCATAGGACAGGCACTCAGTCATCCCACCTTCGGGCAAGGGAGCTGGGGTGTGTCTATCCACCACCATGTTGGCTGAAGGCTACTCCCAGGGGCATTAATTTTTAGACACTTCTCCCCTGTTCGCAGCCTCTTCAGAAAACTCCCCAACAAAGTCATCTGGATATTGGAGTCATGTCTGCCAGGATTTCAAAGGCAAGGTCCACATCCACCACGCTCCTGTTCATCCCTCAGCCTTCTACGTCACCTCCACAGGGAGCCTTCCTTGATCCCTCACCTTTTTTAAGTGCTTATCATACCCAGGCTTGTCTGATCCTGGGCTGAGTTCTTAAACCTGTCCAAAAGTTGTCCTCGAGGTCACATCAAGTGACCTTCTCTAAGTTTCTGTTTCTCGGTCTGGAAAATGGGCTTGGCGGACCAATGGGAGAATGAAGCCAGCTACGTTCACAGCACGGGGCCCAGACTAGGCTGGAGCTGCCTGGGTGGGATCCCAGGTCAATCCCACCACCCACTGCAGTTTCCAGTTTTCATCTCAAAAGTGGACAAATCAAAACAAGAAAACAAACAAAAAATACCCTGTGTGCTCCAGCCAAATCGATGCCCCGATTTCCTGAATGTCTCTCCTCTGGGCCTCTGCTCATGCTGTTCCCACTGCCTGGAAAGCTGTTCACCTGCCTGCCGCCAGCCTGATCTTTAGGTCTCAGCTTGGGAGCCTGCTCCTCAGAGAGGCCCTCTGGCTGGGTTGGACATGGCCTCAGGGCTCCCCCAGTGCCTGGGAGCCCCCATGACCGTCCTGATCGTCATCGTCCTCCGCTGTCCTGCTAGTAGACTTCAAGACTGCACAACGCCCCTAAACTCCCTCCCGCTGCCCCTTTGTGTCAGCCCCTCCCCCCAGCCCCAGCCCCAGCCCAACACTGATCTGCTCTCCCACACTGGAGTCCTGTCTTTCTGAGAATGTTCTATAAATGGAATCATACAATATGTAGCCTTTCGAGTCTGGCCCCTTTCACTGCAGCATAAAGCATTTGAGCATAAAGCTTTGTGGCCTGTATCAATACTTTGTTCCTTTTTGTTACTGAAGAATATTCCATTGTACCCATGGGCTCCGGTTTGTTTCACATTCGCCCATTGAAGGACAATTGGGTTGTTTCCAGCTATTGGTGATTATGAATAAAGCTTCTATAAATAATCGTGTACAGGTTTTTATGTGAACATAGATTTTCATTTTCATTTCATTGTTTCTTTAAAAGATTTTATTTTTAAGCAATCTCTATACCAACATAGGGCTCAAACTCGCAACCCTGAAATAAAGAGTTGCACACTCCACCAACTGAGCAGGCCAGGTGCTCCATAAATTCTCATTTTTATTTATTTTATTTTATTTTTTTAAGTTTTATTTATTTATTCATGAGAGTCACAGAGAGGCAGAGACACAGGCAGAGGGAGAAGCAGGCTCCATGCACAGAGCCCGACGTGGGACTCAATCCCGGGTCTCCAGGATCACGCCCTGGGTGGAAGGCGGTGCTAAACCGCTGAGCCAACCGGGCTGCCCTCATTTTTATTTTTAATTTTAAAATATTTCTTACAAGATTTTATTTATTTATTTGAGAGAAAGGGGGGAGGGAGAAGGGCAGGGGGGGCGGGAGAGGAAGAGGGAGAGAATCTCAAGCAGACTCTGTGCTGAGAACGGAGCCTGACATGGGGCTTGATCTCAAGGCTCTGAGATCATGACCTGAGCTGAAGCCAAGAACTGGATGCTCAACCCACTGAGCCACCCAAGTGCCCTAAATTTTCATTTTTAAATATGTGGCAGTGGGACTGTTGGGTTATATGGTGGCTGCATGTTTAGCATTTTTTTTTCATGTTTAGCATTTTAAGAACCATCAAGATTTTCCAGAATGGCTGCACCATTTTGCATCACCACCATCAGGGTCTGAGGTGTCCAGTTTCTCTGCATTCTCATGAGCATTTGGTATCGTCAGTATTTTTAGTTTAGTTGTTTTTTTTTTTTTTTTTTTTAGTTTAGTTGTTTTAATAAGCACTAAAAAAAAGTCTGTTAAGGCTGGTGTCGAGAGCAGAAGCGTAGGATTCGAACCTGAGCCTCTGAGTATCTAACCTCCTTTTCTTGGCATAGTTCCTTTCCAAAGACAAAGGAATAGCCCGGGCTGAGAAAATCTGTTCCATCTAGAAGATGGAGCTTTGTCAGAGTCATTGCTACCTGCTCCAAGAGGTTGTGCTGAGGAGGAAATGTGCTAAGGAGGTGAGAGAGCGAGGTTTGAATGCAAGAAGTGGCTCTGAGTTCAAACCCACAGTCTCCCAGTTGTGTCATCTGGTGAATGCATCTTGGAAGTCCCATCTCACAGAGGCAAGGTACCCCCCACCCTGGAGCCCTGGGCAGTCAGGGATAAGGTTCCTGCAGAGCTCATCCTAGCTCCTCGCCATGGACTCACACTTGTGCTTCGACGGTGGAACAGGTGGCATAGGAAACTCGAGCGGACAAAGAGTCCTTTAGGGGCTGGTCCAGGGGGAGCTGGTCAGCCTGACAGCTCTGGGGACTTGGTGCAGCTCGCTCAGCCTCAGTGTCCCCAGCTACCAAAGGGATTGAAAATATTAGCTGGAATAACGATAGACATGATGCAAGAGTGTCCCTTCTGGAATTTTTTTTTTCCTGATAACCTTCCCGGAATCTTATTTAGCAAGAAAAAGAAATGAGGTCTCAAACCATGAAAAGACAGGGAGGAGGCTTAAGTGTATGTGACTAAGTGAAAGAAGTCAGAATGCAAAGACCGCATACTCTATGAGTCCAACCATGTGACATTCTGGAAAAGGCAAAATTATGGAGACACTAAAAAGATCAGTGGTTGCCAGGGGCTGGGTAGGGGAGGGATGAGTAGTGGGAGCATTGGGATTTTTAGGCAGTGGAACTATTCTGTAGGATGCAGTTGTGATGGATACACGTCATTCTGGATTTTTTAAAAAGATTTTATTTATTTATTCATGAGAGACACACAGAGAGAGGCAGAGACACAGGCAGAGGGAGAAGCAGGCTCCATGCAGGGAGCCCGACGTGGGACTTGATCCCAGGACTCCAGGATCATGCCCTGAGCCGAAGGCAGATGCTTAACCGCTGAGCCACCCAGGTGTCCTGTCATTCTGCATTTGTCCAGACCCACAGATCATATGACACAGAAGATGTACCCTAATGGGGACTACCAGACTTCAGTGAATGATGACCTATCAGTTATAAAAATGTCCCTCACTAGAGTGAGATAATAATAGAGGAAACTGGTGGGGCATGGAGAATATATGGGAACTCTCTGTACTATCTGTTCAGTTTTCTGCGAACTGAAATCGCTTTTATAAAGAAAATCTATTGGGACGCCTGGGTGCCTCAGCAGTTGAGCATCTGCCTTTGGCTCAGGGTGTGATCCCAGAGTCCCTGGATCGAGTCCCACATCGGGCTCCCTGTGAGGAGCCTGCTTCCCCCTCTGCCTATGTCTCTGCCTCTGTCTGTGTCTCTCATGAAAAACGAAATAAAATCTTTTAAAAAAGAGAAACTATTGGGATGCCTGGGTGGCTCAGTCAGTTGGGCATCTGACTCTTGATTTCGGCTCAGGTCATGATCTCAGGGTTATGAGATTGAGCCCTGCGTTGGGCTCTGCGCTGGGCGTGGAGCCTGTGTCAGATTCTCTCTCTGCCCTTCTCCCTCTGCCCCTACCCCCTAAATAAATAAAGTCAGTCTATTAATTTAAAAAAGAGTGTCTTTCCTGCCCTCTACCCCAGCCTCACCAGTTTCTTGGAATTTTTTTGAAGAGAATATCTAGAAAAACCGGGCAAATACGGATATATACATTTTCCCTTAATATTTGATACCCAAGGCAGCTTTCTGTACACCCCAATCTGCACCTTGCTTGTCTCATTCCAGACCATTCCATGTGCTGCATATATGCCCTCCTCATTGTTTCTTTTGTTGAAATAGGAGTCTCACGCTTGGCACAGCAGTACAGTATTCCACTCCACACAGGCAGCGGGACCAGCACCATATGGATCGTTATTTCCAACTTTGGTTGTTAGGTTGACTCTGTTTAGTCACGACTGTCCTCAGCATTTTCCACATAAGGATTAGATTTCTAGAAAGGGACTTGCTGGGTCTAAGGGTTCACAGGTTTGTAATTTTGAAATATCCGTCTGATTTGTCCTCCATTTGATATTTACATAAGGGCATCTCTGTCAGTGACGGACATGAGAGTTGGATCTTCCTGAAACAAACCACAGGGTGTCCCTGTCGTGCTCTGCACCCCTCCATGGCTCCCCACTGTCCTAAGGGCTGTGCCGGGCTCCCACTGGGAGGCCTTAAAGACCCACCACCCTCTCCCCCATGTCCTCCACGCAGGTGAATTCTACTTCTCCCCTCGGTGTTTGCTTTGCTGGTCCCTCTGCCTGAAACTCCCTCCCTCCCTAACTCAGCCTGGCCAACAGCCACTTGACATCACCTCCAGCATTGACATCACCTCCTTCCAGAAGTTCCCTGTGCCTGGCATACAGCAGGCACTCAGTAAATGCTGCCAGAGCAAATGAATGGATGAAGGAAGGGAAAGGAGAGAGGGCTGGTTTATGGAGCAGCTGAGGGAGTCTATAGGCCCCAGGGAGGAGCATGGTTCCCTCCTGGGGCAGTGGGGAGCCCCAGCAGGCTCTGAGCAGGAGAAAGGCATGCTGAAAAATGTCTCTTATTTGCAGAGGCACCTTATTTATGCCCTGGGCCCTTATCAGCAGAAGTTTGTAAGTTCATAAAATCAAACACGTAGGATGGTGAAGGAAACCCATTAGAAACCCATTGCATTGGGATACAGTTATCAAAATCTGTTTTAATTGTGATGGAATGTGGGCATCTTTCAACATATTAAGTAGGAAGGCCCAGCGCAGCTCTAATGACTGTCATCAGCAGAAGCAGGGGGAGAGTGAGCAATGCGAGTTTTTCCTTCTAAGTCCATAAAGCTCCTGAATTCCATTTGCAAACCCCTTGGGCGTCTGGGGACCCCGGTGAAAACCTCTGAATGCTGGGATGCCGTAAGGGCCCCTGGAAAGTGAGCAAACTTGGTAAAGGTGTCATTGACAGGGACAGGAGTGATTTCCAGGGATGATGGAAAGGGCATCCAGACAGACGAGCATCCGGCGGCTGGGCCATCTGTTCAAAGAAAAACAGGAAGACTGTCCCCTGCCCCTCTGGCCTCTCTGGGCCCAGCCTTTGTCTTCGTGACTTTAACTCCCAAAGGCAGGCCTGGAGCCCCTGAGTCGGCTTCCAACTTCCTTCCCAGCTCCGGAAGCAGCAGGAAAAACAGTCTGACAAGGCAGCATCTTCCAGGCTGTGTGCTCTCCTGACAGCACTTAATGCTTCCCCACCGCAGCCCCACAGGGCCAGCTCTGAGGGTAACATCCCATTTCACAGATGAGGAGCCCGACGGCCAGAGAGGCCCCAGGTCACCCAGCCTGGCTGGGGCCAAGCTGGGACTGGGATTCAGGCCTCTTTGGATTCTAAGTCCTGCCTCTGGGCATTCCTGCTCTGAGTTCACCACCTACCTCAAGACATTCATTCATTCATC
Organism: Vulpes lagopus; assembly: GCF_018345385.1. Classification (NCBI taxonomy): domain Eukaryota; kingdom Metazoa; phylum Chordata; class Mammalia; order Carnivora; family Canidae; genus Vulpes; species Vulpes lagopus. Next base: position 8,155,805 of record NC_054830.1, on the reverse strand, counting down.
AAGTGATTCACCAAGTTGCCAAAATCATCTGAAGAGATTAGGGGAGAGATTTCCCTAAACACAACAGACCCAGGTTCGAGTTTTATGACTCACATATGTGGTTTGAGGTGGGTGGCTGCTTCTTGCAGCCTCAGTTTCCTGCACCTGTAGGTTGATGACCTGGGGTAATGAGACACCCCCCTCGCCCCCCCCAAGGGGCTTAATTGGAGCCTACACACAGCAGGTGCTCAGGAGATGCCTGCTGAGTAGATGGCCTTTGCATCCTGCTCCCACCACCCAGCCTTACCTCCGTACTACCCCCACTTCCACTACCTCTCCTTGTGGCAAGAGGGTTCCTTGCTCCCTGGTAGTAGGGTAGTAGAGCTGAGGGCAGGGCAAGTGTCCTGAGCGGGCTGATCCTGCCATTTCTGCCATCGGCACAAGGGGGCAGTGGGTGCCCACAGTCAGCTTTCCTCTGCTGGCCCCCAGCACCCCTCACTCCATTCGGGAAGTTGAGACTTTGATGCCCCTGCCATCAGGTTGGCTTTTCCCACCACACTAGGGGACAGCGAGGTATCATGGTTCCCTGGCTACTGGACCCCTGCACCACTCTGCCTCATTCATTCTCTCATTGAGCACCTACTATATGCACAGCCCTATGCGGGGCAATGGGGACACAGCAATGAACAAGGCAGACAGGGATCCCTGGGTAGCGCAGTGGTTTGGCGCCTGCCTTTGGCCCAGGGCGCGATCCTGGAGACCCGGGATCGAATCCCACGTCGGGCTCCCAGTGCATGGAGCCTGCTTCTCCCTCTGCCTGTGTCTCTGCCTCTCTCTCTATCTCTGTGTGACTATCATAAATAAATAAAAAATTAAAAAAAAAAAAAAAAAGAACAAGGCAGACAAAATTCCTCGTGCTCATGGAGCTGACATCTGAGTGGGAGAGTAGGACACCATGGAACCAGGCAGTTACAACCCTAGCTGTGGTGGGGAACCTCGGAGGCTGGAGGCAGGAGGGCCTAGAGGAGCCCTTGAGCCACTTGGGCAGGGGAGGGAGGCAGTCAAGGAAGGCTTCCAAGAAGCATGAGACCTAAGAATGAATAGAGGTATGTTCAGGTAAAGAGCAGGGGAACCAGTGTTCCAGGCCAAGGGGATGGCCTGTGCCAAGGTCAGGAGGCAGCTGCCCCCACAAAGAAAGATAGGAAAGGACACTGTAATGCTGCATGGATTCAGATGGTGAGGTCCCGGAACAAGGACTGAGCAGCAGCTCAGGGGAATGGAGGAGAGAAAGGCCAGAAATAGATATTTGTGGAGTGCCAGCCCTGTGCTAGGTGCTGGGGACCCCTTGGAGATGGATAACTGGTCGCTTAGACCCAGTGTGATTACAGTTGTAATGGGGGATGCACAGGTAGCTGCAGGCGGCAGAGACGCCCCAGCTGAGATTTAAGGGATGGAGAAGGGGTCAAACAGAGAGAAGTGAATGGAACAGCATTCTAGGGGGTGGGAACAGCAGGGGGCATTGGTGCGAAGACAGATGATCTTCGGGGCCACTCCATCACTCACACGGAGAGTGGTTCAGCCCCTGGTCATCTCCTTAGCCCCACTCGCAGCCAACCCAGCCAGCTTCAACCGGGGCTGGGGCAGTCCCTCCTCCCTGGTACGTGGGCACTGCCCCCATACCCTACATGTGTTCCTCACTGCAGCCAGAGGAGGCCAAAGTCCCCTGCCAAGCTTGGCCTCTGTTTGAGCAGCTGCCAGGATCACCCTCGCCCCGCCTGGCTGAGTCAGGCCTGGCGTGCCCTGCAGAGGAACTGCCCCACCGATCAGGTCTGGTAGGCACTGGGCCGGTAGCAGGCTCCAGGCAGCTGGGGCAGGGCCTTTACTTGGAAGGATCTTAGAAGCAGCCTTTCTACCCAGACAGAGCTCGGAGTCACTGGGCTCATAGCCCCCAGCAGGCTTCTGGACGGAGGCAGATCCCCTGAAGGCCTGGACCTTGCTGCTCCCGGTGTCTGGGCTGCCACTTGACCACAAGTCCTCAGTGGAGGAGATGAGGAAATGGAGACTCAGAGAGGTTGAGAGATTGACCTTGAGTCCCACAGCCTGGCCTGGACTTGGACTCTGTTGGTATTTAGAAACAAAGCTTTCTGGGTCGGGCTCCCTCCGTAACAGGTCTGGAATCACAGATCTGATGCCTACTTGCCTGATTTCACCCTGCCTCTCTGGGCCTCCTTGTAAAAGTGGGGTGGTGATGGCACCCACACGTGGGAAGGGGAACAGCATGTGCGAAAAGGGAGCTGCGCTCTAGTGTTCAGAGGAGGTGGGCAGCTGGAGTCGGGGGGTGGGCGGAAGGTGACCAGGGCAGATCATGCAGCACCTCGTGGGCCCGGGGGGAGGACTTTGGCTTTTACCCTGAAGAAGGTGGGAGCCGTGGAGGATTTTAAGCAGAGGAGGGATGTGACCTGATTCAGGCGTTCCCTGTCTCTTTCTGGACACTGGAGGGAAAACAAACTGAGAGGGCTGAGGGCAGGAGCCAGGAGACCAGGTCTGAAGGGGTCTGGGCTGGAAGGAGGCAGAGCAGAGGAGAGAAACCCACCGATCTTTGCTTATCTCCATGTTTCTTGCCCAGCCTGGCTCCCAGAAGCCCAAAGGCGAGGCAGGGACTTTAGCCCAGGAGGCTGCTGGTTGGGGTGAGGGTGACATGGGGTGAGGCACAGCACAGTGATGGGCGGGGTTACACCTGGAGACTCCCAGGTCAAAGTGGCTGGACCACTCAGGCGAGTGCCAGTGTGTGGGCTACAGACAGATACACATGTCACCTGCCAGGCTGGGAACAGCCCTGCTGTGCCCTTAAGAGCTTGGGACTGAAAAAAAAAAAAGAGCTTGGGACTGAGTGGCAGGGTTAAGGGTTTCCCCGAAATCCAAGCCTCCAAGCCTCCCTCCGCTGGGCTCAGCATCTGACACTGCTCCACTTTGCTTAGTTGGGGCAAGTTCCTCTGCTTCTCTGGGGCTCAGTTTCCTCACATGTAAAAGGGAGGATAATGCTAACATCCATATGTGGGAAAAGGAGCAGCACATGCAAAAGCCCTAAGGAAGGGACGCCTGGGTGACTCAGTGGTTGAGCATCTGCCTTCGGCTCAGGGCCTGATCCCGGGGCTCTGGGATCGAGTCCTGCATCGGGCTCCCAAGAGGGAGAGCCTGCTTCTCCCTCTACCTCTCTCTCTCTGTGTCTCTCATGAATAAATAAATAAAATCTTAAAAAAAAAAAAAAAAGCCCTAAGGAAGAGCCGGGCCCTCCTATTATTCAGCCCCCAATTCTGCCTAGGACATTTTCTGACCAGGGCTGGAAGGGCCATCAGGGGGAGGAACCTGCCCATGCAAAGGCTTAGGGGTTAGGGGTGAGCAAGGGGTTGCACATCCAGAGCATGAGTGGAGGCTGGAGAATTCTCTAGACTGCTGCCCGGGAGCTGGGAGAGGGGCCACTGGGGAGAGATTTGAGACCACAAGTAAACCAAGACATCCCCACATCCTTTCTCCAGTGGAGGCACCCAAGCATCTCCAGCCCAGCTGGACCCCTTTGCTTCCCTCCTCCTGGACTGGGGCACATCCCACAGTGGCCTCAGAGACTCCCGTGATCACTCAGGCCTGGGCAAGCGTCTGATCACCTCTGTGCCTCAGTCCACCCACCTGTAAAATGGGGAAACGATGGTTCCTTCTGCGCCTGTGAATTGCAGGGCCATGCTTCATAAACGCTCCAGATTATACTTATTACGGATGATTGCGGGGGTTAATCAGAGGGCAGAAGGAGCATCCCCCGGAGTCTGACACCCCCGGCCTCGGTCCTGGCGCCTCCCATCCCCTGCCCCCTCCGGAGCCTCAGTTTCCCCGACCCCCCTCCCCTGTCCCCTCCGGAGCCTCAGTTTCCCCGGCCCCCCTCCCCTGTCCCCTCCGGAGCCTCAGTTTCCCCGGCTCCCCTCCCCGGCCCCCTCCGGAGCCTCAGTTTCCCCGGCCCCCCTCCCCTGTCCCCTCCGGTGCCTCAGTTTCCCCGGCCCCCCTCCCCTGTCCCCTCCGGAGCCTCAGTTTCCCCGGCCCCCCTCCCCTGTCCCCTCCGGAGCCTCAGTTTCCCCGGCCCCCCTCCCCGGCCCCCCTCCGGAGCCTCAGTTTCCCCGGCCCCCCTCCCCTGTCCCCTCCGGAGCCTCAGTTTCCCCGGCCCCCCTCCCCTGTCCCCTCCGGAGCCTCAGTTTCCCCGGCTCCCCTCCCCGGCCCCCCTCCGGAGCCTCAGTTTCCCCGGCTCCCCTCCCCGGCCCCCCTCCGGAGCCTCAGTTTCCCCGGCCCCCCTCCCCGGCCCCCCTCCGGAGCCTCAGTTTCCCCGGCCCCCCTCCCCGGCCCCCCTCCGGAGCCTCAGTTTCCCCCCCCTCACCCCAGGGGCGCGGAGGCAGCCCCGGGCCCCCGCGCCCCTCCGGCCGGCAGGGGCAGCACGGAGCCGCCCCGCACACCCGGAAGGGCCCCGCCTCCGGCCCCGGCCCCGCCCAGCCCGGGCGGCCCAGAGCCGGGAGGCGGCGGCGGCGGCGGCGGCGGCGGCGGGGACGGTGCGCGCGGCGGCGGCGGGGGGACGGGCGCGGCTCCATGGCGGCCGCCGAGCGCCGCGCCTTCGCGCACAAGATCAACAGGTAGCGCGGCTCGGGCCCCTCCCGCGCCCGCACGTGTCCGGGCCCCGCCCCGGGGCGGCCCGGCCCCCCCGCCCCGGCGCCCCGCACTCCAGCCCTTCGCCCGCGCGGGGTCGGCCCGGCCGGGGGTCGGGGCGGCGGGGGGCGGGGGCGCGGCGGGGCGGCGGCGGGGCGGCGGGTGCGATGGCGGCGGAGCCGAAGTCCGCCCCGGGCGCCGGGGGGACGCGCGGGGGCGTGTCCCGGGGGCCTTCCTGGAGGAGGCGGCGCCGGGAGAGCGGGTGCCCGGAGCGCCCCGCGTCGCCCCGCATCTCCGGGTCCTTCCCGGGGCCCCGAGCCCGGGGGCGCGCGAGCGGGAAGGGCCTGTGCCACCCCCCTCCCGCCGGGCGCCGGATGCGGGAACGCGGAGGGTGCCCCCGGAGGCCCTGGAGGCCCCTCGGGAAGGTCCCCCCCTCGCAGGGGCCCGCGCCCAGCTGTCTGGGGAGCAGGGGACAGCTGTGGCGGGCCCCCCGCCCCCAGCCCAGCTTCAGGCTCTCCCGGCACCGGCTGGACGCGCTGGAGAAGGATGGGTGACTGAATGGACCGAGTGGGGGCTGGGGACCCAACCAGCTGGTGGGCAGACGGGGGAGGGGACAGGCGCCAGGCGCTGGGGGATCCATTTCCGTGGCCACTGGAGATTGTAAGAGACTCAGCCTGGGAGGGGGAGGTCACACTAGGGCTGAAGAGCCTCTCCCCCTCTTTGCCTCCTTGGCCCGGCAGAGTCTGCCCAGGGGTCCTCTCCTCGGGGCACCTGTGCTGGCCAGGCTCAAGCGAAAGAGCACCCGTGTGTCCAGGGCTGGCCTGGTGGACGCACAAGAAAAGATCCCACCCTTGGGGGCAGATACAAAGGGGTGGACAGAGGAGTAGCACACTAAAGTAGATTATATATTAATGATAAGCGCCAGTGCTCAAGGCCCAGAAAGGAGATGGGGAGGATGGGGACCATTATAGATACAGGAGACAGATGAGGAAAGCCCAGATAATAAGGTGACTTGAGCAAAGTTCTGAAGGAGGTGAGGGAGGAGGCATCCATGTCGTATGGGGGGGGGGAAGCAATCCAAACACAGGGAAAGCAAGTGCAAAGGCCCTGAGGCAGAAGCAGGCAGAGTGTATTTACAGATGATCTGAGGAGGCCGGCCAGTCTGGAGCAGATGGTGCAGGGTCTTGTGGGTTGTGCGGAGGACTTTAACTTGTAACCTGAGTGAGGTGGGAGCCATGAAGAGTTCTGAACATAGGGGATGTGACCATGTGTCTGGAGCATTGTGGCCAGGCACTTTTTATGTTCTGTTATCCTTATGTCCCCCGATTGGTCTCTCTCTGTCTTGGACCTTTGGCATCTTTTCTTTGACACTCAGTCTCTGTGTCCTTGGGTCCTGGCTTCCACTCCAGTAAAAAAAAAAAAAAAGAGAGATCTTGGGTCCTGCCCTGGGGAACGGATAACTACAGAGCCCGGGGTAAGAAGAGCAGAGAATGATCCTGGGGCCCCAGTGAACCACAAGCAAATGGCTCAAGTCTTCCAGCCATCCCCTGCGAGGGCCTCCGGAGCAGCCTAGTGGACATCCAGGTGTCTACATGCTCGGATCTAGGCCTGTATTCATCTTTTCAATCATTTAGTCATTCGTGCCACAATGCCATATTGACCCAAATATTAAACAGTCCCCCAGCTTCTTAATGAACAGATTCTTTTAAAAAAACACTTTGGGGGGACAGCTTAAAAACTATAAACTCTTATAAACATAAATGACGTGGACAGACATTACTGTGTGCAGTAGAACTTGTCCATTTTTTTTTCACTTGTACTCTTTAAAATAAACCCAATCTGAATGGTGATAATGGCCAACGTGTATAATATGTTTACGGCATGCTGGTCCCCATCGGGAATGCCACTCGTTTAATTGTCACCAGAGCCTGTTGACATAGGTGTAACTGTAGAAAGCTGGACTCTACAGTGGTTAGGTCACTGTTGGATGTCTCTTCTGCGGAGGTGAGCCTGGTGTGTATGGGGGTGGGGTGGCCTCAGTGTTCAGAACAATCTCAGAAACCTTGTCTCTTGCTTCCTCATATATCCCCCATTCTTCCCGGTGTCTGGTAGCAGCATTTTCATTCGACCCCCCAGCTGTCTGATGCGGGGCAGGTAGCATTTCTTACTTAGGGATCCTGGGATCAAGCCCTACATTGGGCTCCCTGGTCAGCAGGGAGCCTGCTTCTCCTCCCTCCGCAGCTTCCCCTGCTCGTGCTCTCTCTCTCTCTCTTTCTCTCAAATCTTTTTTTTTCTTTCTTTCTCTCAAATCTTACACAAATATGATAAATAAATAAAAGCTTTAAAAAAGAAATCCAACAACAACAACAAAACAACAAATGGCAAGGAAAAAGTCTCTTGGGTCAAGACAAAGTCTCTATCTCCAGGGCCACCCGACCCAGCCGCCCCTCTTGATCCTGCACCTAGTTCTGTCCCTCAGGGAACTGCCATGCTGAGGGTGGCTCCCATCCCTTCCTCACTTGTGTGATGGTTTCTCCAGCCGAGCTGGCTCCCTGGGCGCCATGGGTTACTTTTGCCCATTTAGAACGTCTTATCAGTGGAGTCATGTGTGATGTCAAGGCCTGTGTGCCCAGTCTCTCATCCAACATGTCAGGAGAAGGGCTCACCTGTGTCATTGCCTGCGGTCTGCGCATCCTTTTTCGTTGCTGCATACTATTCCTCCCGTCGGCACACTCCAACTTTGGCCAAGGAATGTGTGCGTCTTTTCATTTTGGGGTTGTCATGACTAAGGCTGCAGTGAACATTCTCAGCCGTGTCTTTCCTCCTGAGTATCTGCGCCTCTAAGTGGAATTGCTGGATGGGCTTATCTTTAACTTTGCTTGAACATTACAGACGATTGTCCAAAGGGGTTCCCCCAGCAGCAGATGAGAGTTGCTATCGCTTCACATCCTCCTTGGCAGGCAGATTATTTATCTTTAGAATTTTGTGCCGGGGGCACCTGGGTGGCTCAGTCGGTTAAAGGTCTGCCTTCCGCTCAGGGTCCTGGGTTCAAGCCCCATGTTGGGCTCCCCGCTCAGTGGGGGACATGCTTCTCTTTCTCCCTCTGCGTCTCCCCACTACTTGTGCTCTCTCTTTCACTTGGTCTCTCTCTCTCTCTTTGAAATAAAAAAAAAAAAAAGTTCTGACAGTCCAGGGGGGCTGGAATGGTATATAATGGGGAATCTCTTTGTGGTTTTATATGGATTCATATTCTTCCCTTATTTTTCACCCAAGTGGGAGCACACAGCATCAGAGACTTATGCCATTCTCATTTCTGGTTTTATGGTCCTCCTCCCCTGTGAGAGTGGACTTCTGTTAATCCGACCAGCCCTGGGGTGAGGTCCACAGTCTCACAGAATTCCCACTGATGCCACTGCTTTATCTTTCCTCTCTCAGTGTCCCCATGGTGTCACGTACGATTGTTGATTCTCACCTTAGGAGGATTTGTCTCACCAGTAGCTGTAACTCCCCACCTGATCTTTGCAGTTTCTCTCGTTGCAATCCTGAGATTCCCTTTCCGAGGAAAACTAGTATATTCAGCTCAACATTTTGCCTCCTTTTAAAAAATGTGCTCCGTGGGGGTGTCTGAAGCAGATCGGATGCAGGTATAAGAAAGAGGAGTTGGGGATGACTCCCAGGTGTGGGTCCTGAGCACCCCCGAGGGCGAGGCTGCCCTTAGTGAGACAGGGAAGGTGGTGCGAGGGCAGGTTCATTGCCTGCAGGACCCCACGTGGTCGTGTGAGGGAAGCAGGTGTCCCACAGAGTGGACCCAAGGGTTCGTGTTTATGTGGTTCTGAAACCTGGAGATTGGATGGGACTCCCATAAGGGGGGTGAGCGTGGGCAGGGAAGAGGCAGGTTCTGCATCCCCACTCCCCATCACGGGCAATGTGAAATACCCGGTGCTGGAGGGCACAGACTTTCACTCCTGGCTCACAGGGGTTTGATTCTGGGCTCCGTGACCCTGGATTCCTTATGACCCTCTCTGAGCCTCTCTCCCCTTTGCCATAAAAAGGAGAGCCAAAAATTCCAGTTTCCCAGGATCCTTTTAGGCCAACATAGTGACAGCAAGCCTTAATTGAGCACTTACTGTGCACCAAGCCTTATACTCGGAGCAGTTCAATAAGCTGTGGGTACTGTATTGAGCCCAGAGGTGTAGAGAGGGGATGTCACTTATCTGTGCTTGCCTAGGTCCACGTGCAGAGCCCTGTGACACAGGAAAGTGACTCCCGTGGCCACAGTGCTGAGGACCTGGCCTTTGCCCACTCTGGGGACATCTCTCCAAGGCCAAAGACAAAATGAAGTGAGAGTCCTGGCCCTCCCTCCACCCCTCTCCCTGCTCTGGGGCAGCAGCTGCAGAACAGCTGGGACCAGGGCATGGATGGCTGTGCCCTGTCCCGGCATGCCTCATAAATCATCCCCTGAGACCCTGTGTGCCCAGGCTTCCGGAGGAGGCGGCCCCAACTTTGGGGATTTGAGGACAAATACCTCGTTTGAACACCCTTTGAATTTCCTAGAACATCCTCCATCACCTCCCCGCTATGCCCCTAAAAATAGAAGCAGAGTTCTGGGACCATTGACAGAGAGTCCAGAGGCAGAGGGGTGAGGCCCTCAGGTTGGATCAGGGTCATGGTCAAGTTTTGTTTGACCAACACAGATTGGAAATCAGAGGCTTCCAGATGACCCCCGTTGGCCCCAGCCTTCCCCACCCTCACCTGTCTTCCCTGGACCCACCACACACGTCCATCTCGTCAGCGGCCCATGGGCCATGAGATTTGCAGTCAGCATAGTACTTTTTTTGTGGGGGGAGGTACAACTTTTTATTATGAAAACTTCCAAGCAGACAGGAAAGTGGAAAATGGAAGGGAGTGAAGCCCAAACATCAAGGCAGTTGCCTTCTCAAAATTTTTTTTTAAAGATTTTATTTATTTATTCGAGAGAGAGAGAGGCAGAGACACAGGCAGAGGAAGAAACAGGCTCCATGCAGGGAGCCTGATGTGGGACTCGATCCCGGGACTCCAGGATCACACTCTGGGGTGAAGGTGGCGCTAAACCGCTGAGCCACCTGGGCTACCCTGCCTTCTCAATTTTAAGAGGGATTAGGGCCCAGAAAGGGTATCCCACCTGCCCAAAGCCACACAGCTAAAATGTCCGGGGCTTCTCTTAGAACTAACACTCAGTGGATTTAGGCAAATTGGACCAGGAGGGAAGTTGGGAGGGATTCAGTCCATCAAGAAAAATTTATTGGGTACCTACTGTGTGCGGGGCTGGTGCTGGGGCCTCTGTGGCCACCACACAGCTCTATTCCTGACTTCATAGAGACTGGAGAGCAGGAGTTTGTTTCCATACTTGGAGCACAGCACCCAACTATAGGGTCTTTGCACCTGCTGTACCTTTTGCCCAGAATCCCCTTCCCCAGGTGACTGTGTGTCTCTCTCTCCTTCCCCTCCTTCCAAGCTCAGCTAAAGGAATTGAGTGCCTGGGGGTGCCAAGTCCCAGATTCCTGTGCTGGCCCCCTCTTCTGTGGGTCTTGCCCCATCACCCTCCTCCTGCACAGGTGCAAGTGGCCCAGGAAGGCCACACACAGATCTTGGTTTCTAGATGTACTCTGTGAGTCACGCTGGTCTCTTAACACACACTCAGCCTGGCCTCTGACCCCCTGAGAATGAGGTACAGAGCGCCCCCTGAATGCCAAGGCCCCTGTGCTCGGCTCCGCACAGCAGCCTTGTGAGGTCACTTCAAGTACAGATGGGTAAACTGAGGCTCAGAGGCAGCAGTAACTCGTCCAAAGCCCCGTAGCAAGGATGGGGCAGGGCACACGTTCTGGAAGGGAGGCAGGGGGGTGGAGATCCCCCAGAAGAGGAGGCTGAGGCCAGGGACCAGGGAGGGGGCTGGCCAGCCAGGACTCAAACCCACTGTGGTGGACACCAGGGACAATGAAGGATCTGTGACCCTCCTGCCTTGCCGGGAGCAAATCCTTCCATCTGTGCTTGGTAAGGGGTTGGAAGGGCCCCGTGTCCACCTTGAGGGGTCCCGGAGCCTCTATCAGCCCCAGCCCTGGGGTCCCTAGGGCTGTGGATTCTGAAGCCTCGGTTCTCCTGGTCCGTGGCCTGGGTTTTTCCCGTCCACAGCCTAGATTTTCTGCTCAGAGAATGAATTTATTGGCCTGAAGTGGAGTTCCCAGGGCCCCACGGCCCAAGTTTTCATGTCCTCAGTGGCCCCTTCCCTGCCTGAACAGGACGGTGGCTGCGGAGGTGCGGAAGCAGGTGTCCCGGGAACGCAGTGGCTCTCCCCACTCCAGCCGACGCAGCAGCACCTCCCTGGGGGTACGTGCTCGGGAGGTGCCCCCTCCAGGACCCTGCTCTCTCCCAGACGTGGGTTCCCCTCTGCCCGGGCTTGGTCCCACACACCCCTCCCACTAGTGCCCCATCCTGGGTGGGACCGTCCCCATTCCTCTTTCCCTGCGAGTGGGGAGGGCAGCCCCCTCTCTGCAGCTGCTGAGGGGCTGGGGGGGCAACGGCAGCCCCGTGGGTGGTCTGCCTGATGTCACCCCACCTCCCGCTGCTGGGACCACCCAGATGTGTGGGGGGGGATGGGAGGTACTTTCAGCTGCAGCTGAGAGGGAGTGGGGCCTGAGGAATTGTCTTTCTTTGCTGCAGCCAACATGCCTTTCCTTCCAGCATAACCCTGCCTCTCCAGGCACAGGGTGTGATTTCCGGCCTGGAAAGAGGGGCGGGCCAGGCCCTGCTGGGATGGGGTGGAGAGTCTGAGGTCACTGTCCTGCCTGGCTCCTCGCAGCTCCCACACTCTCCATGGCTCCCACCGCCCTCTGCCCTCTTACTCGAGCCCAAGCCCAGCACTCACCCCTGGCTCTCAGCCCCCAGGGCAGGGGCCACAGGCACTTTGCTCCAACCTAGGTCCCACTGACTGAGGTCGTTGAGCCCTTGGACTTCGAAGATGTGCTCCTGAGCCGGCCACCAGACGCTGAGCCCGGGCCCCTCCGGGACCTGGCTGAGTTTCCCATTGATGACCTGGAGCTCCTGCTACAGCCCCGGGAATCCCGGACCACAGAGCCTGGGATCCCCGAGGATGGGTAGGTTCAGCTGCACGCCACCCCCCCCCGCCCCCGTGTCTGTAACTCCGGCCTGCCTCCGTGCCCCTCATCAGCACCCACCTTTCATCAAGTTCCAACAGCCCCCAGTTCAACTGCTGGCTTGGCTGTGTGACCTTAGGCAAGTTGCCTACCCTCTCTGAACTTCCATCTCCACGTCGCCAAAATGGGGAGAAGAGCAGGCCCCACCTCAGGCCACAGGAAACACTCTGCCCTGCCTCTGTTTACCCTCATTCTATTTTTTTTTTCTTTAAGATTTTATTTATTTATTTATTTATTTATTTATTTATTTATTTATGTGAGACAGAGAGAATGGCAGAGACACAGGCAGAGGGAGAAGCAGGCTCCCTGTGGGGAGCCCCATGTGGGACTTGATCCCTGGATTCCGGGATCACGCCCTGAGCCGAAGGTAGACCTCAACCACTGAGCCATGTGGGCGTCCCTATCCTCTTTCTATTTTGTGCAGAAAGCTGGATGCCCAGGTGAGGGCCGCGGTGGAGATGTACACAGAGGATTGGATCATCGCCCACAGGAGGTGGGTCTGGCCCTGGGGGCAGCTCAGGGCAGAGGGCAAGAGGCCAGAAGTCTGAGCCCAGAAGAGCCCACTGGGCCAGTCCTCCTGTTTATTTGCCCACTGTCCCTGCAAGGGCAGCTGGACTTCTCTGGGGTGGATCTTGTCTGGTGTATCACAGGGAGGGTGGATGGCCTTGCAGGCATCCCAGGGGCCTTGCGGGGTGTGCCCTCATACCTGCTACCCACCCAACTCTGCCTCCCCCTAGGTACCAGCATCTGAGTGCGGCGTACAGCCCCATCACCACGGAGACGCAGCGAGAGCGGCAGAAGGGCCTCACCCGGCAGATCTTTGAGCAGGATGTTTCTGGGGATGAGAGGTCCGGCCCAGAGGACTCGGTGAGGGAGCCCTGGGCACCGGTCACTACAGGGGTGTGTGTGGGCTCTGGCCTCAGCTCTCGGTCACACGTGACGGGAAGTGACCCAAACAGTCTTGAATCCAACAGGAAATGTGTTAGCCCTGTGCGTTAAAAGTTAAGGGTAATGAGTATAAACATCTATTAAGTGCTCAGTGTATACTAAGGGCTTTAGACTTGTCTTCGTCTTTCATCCTGTGAGGCAGGGCACCACCTGTTTTGCAGATACAGAAACTGAGGCACAGCAAGGTGATTAGAGGAGCTTCCCTGGCCCCCTGGGTCTCGAGCCTACATTTTGTCAACTGGTATTCACCAGGCTCCTACTTTATGCTCATGATAACCCTACCAAGAATTATTGCAATCGCTTCTCAAAATCGATTTTGAGATGTAGAGGAGGATCCTGACGCCCTTTAAGTTGGGTTCCGGGACAGGGTCACAGAGCTGAGTGGGGATTTGGACCAGGGTAGTCTGCCTCTGACCATACCTGAGTCGGGGAGGTCAGGCGGCCCTGAGCCAGTGACAGTCCCCTTGGGAAGAACCTTCCCTCCCCTGGTGACAGTGAGCAAAACCCCATGGAAGGCTCTCCTGGCCCAGCCTACACGTGTCCTTACCCCAGCACCAATCCCTGGGGCCGCTCAGGAGTAGCCAACCATGGTAAAGGAGTGTCGCCCCCCTCCCAGGCCGAAGGTTCTAGAAAGAGGCTCAGCAAAGCCTCACAGTGACCCTCATAGGGTGACCCCACCCCTCAGCTTTCCATCTATAGATTGGGCAGGAGGACAGTCCCACTTGAATGGGACTGAAGGTGGATCCAGCCGGTGCTGAGTGCCTGTGCATTCTCCACTGGCAGGACGACCCCCGGCACTCCTCGGGCTCCCCAGATGACACCCCACGAAGCAGCGGTGCCTCTGGCATCTTCGACCTGAGGAACTTGGCAGCTGACTCCTTGCTGCCCTCATTGCTGGAGCGCACAGCCCCTGAGGATGGGGACCGGCGGAATGAGGCCCTGCGGCGGCAGCACCGGCCCCGGGCCCTGCTGGCTCTCTACCCGGCACCTGATGAGGTGGGTCACAGGGGCTCTGAGGCCGATGCCCACGCGCTGACACTGTGTGTTCTTCCTCCAACGTTTGCTGGGTACCTCGTGTACACCCCCCGGGTTTTTTTGTTTTTGGTTTCTTTGGGGTTTTTAAAAATATTTATTTGAGAGAGAGAAAGAGAGAGCTTGAGTTGGTGCACACAGAGGGGAGGGGCAGAAGCAGAGGGAGAGGGAGAGAGAATCTCAGCAGACTCCCTGCTGAGCACAGACCTCCCCCCACATGAGGGGCTCCATCCCACGACCCTGAGATCATGACCTGAGCCGAGATCAGGAGTCAGAGGCTCAACCAACTGAACCACCCAGGCGCCCCTGTACACCCTGTTTTTTTTTATTCAATTCCTTTTATTGGATGTCTACTACATGCCCTTATATTTATCCAAACAGCATTTATTGGATACCTACTATATACTCCTATTCTTATTCTTCTTAATCAAACAGAATTGAATCAACTGATATTTACTGAGCACCTTCTATATATGCCATATTTATCCAAGTAACACTTATTGGGCACCCAGTGTATAGCATGTATTTTTTTTTTAAAGATTTTTTTTTAAATTTATTTGTGATAGACATAGAGAGAGAGAGGCAGAGACACAGGCAGAGGGAGAAGCAGGCTCCATGCAGGAAACCCGATATGGGACTCAATTCCAGGGACTCCAGGATCACGTCCTGGGCCAAAGGCAGGCGCTAAACTGCTGAGCCACCTAGGGATCCCCCTATAGCATGTATTTTTTAAAGATTTTATTTTATTTATTTATTCATGAGACAAAAAGAGAGAGAGGCAGAGACCTTTCAGGAGCCCGATGTGGTACTTGATCCCAGTACCCCGGGATCATGACCTGAGCCAAAGGCAGACACTAAACTGCTGAGCCACCCAGTGTCCCTATTCAGTGACTTTTACTTTATATATACTCTTATTATTTACCCACCAAATGTTTATTGGTCACTTATTATATACTTCTCTATCCAACCAATATGAATTATATACCTATTGTGTAATCTTTTATTTAATCAGATATTATTGAAGCAACTAATATGTCTTGAGTACCGATGTTTACTCAACCAACTTTTTTTCTGAGCAATGCTTACGCTGAACACAAGGCTTGAACATGCGACTGAGATCAAGAGTTGCATGCTCTACCGACTGAACCAGTCAGACATCCTGACCCAACCAACTTTTATTAGGAACCTAGTAGTGTATACACCTATTTTTTTTTTTTAAGATTTTATTTATTTATTCATGAGAGACAGAGAGAGAGAGAGAGAGAGAGAGGCAGAGACACAGGCAGAGGGAGAAGCAGGCCCCCCACAAGGAACCCGATGCGGAACTCCATCCCAGATCCTGGGATCACGCCCCGAGGCGAAGGCAGACACCCAGTCACTGAGCCACCCAGGTGTCCCTACACCTATGTTTTCGTTCAGCCATTTATTGAGTGCTTACTGTATACTCCTATGTTTATTCAATCAGTAGTTATTGGGGGCCTAATATGTATCCTTCTGTATGTCCAATCAGCATTAGTCAGTTGTTTTCTGTATACATCTATGTTTATCCAACCACCTTTTAGTAGGTTCCTACTGTATACCTTCATATTTATTTGACTAAGCTGTATAGTAAGCCCTAGAGGTATAGCCATGAGCAGGATAGATTCAGTTCCTGCCCTCAGTGTTCACAATGTAGTGGAGGAGAGATCCTCCTACCAAGAGATTGCCACCCAGACCGAGTGGTGCCATGGTGAGTTGCCGGTAGTTGGCCTTCGCATGGCCCTCTCTATCCCAGCCATGTGGCCCTTTGCAATAGGGCATTGTGAACACCTGGACAAGCTGTCTGCTCAGGCCTCAGGAGTCAGGGAAAGCTTCCTGGAGGAAGTGCTGGCTCAGCTGCAATCTGAACAAGGTAGGGAGACAGAGGGCCTTCCAGGCAGGGGGAATCGCATGTGCAAAAGCACAGTGGCAAGGAACTGAAAGAAACTTAGGTCAGGCTGAGGGTAAGCTGGTCTCAAGCCATGCATTCCATGCCCTTCTTTGAGGATGTGTCCCAGCTGCCCTCCTTGGTTCCTGGTAGGATGACGCCGTGGAACGCTGCAGCCGCCCTGAGCCACCTCGTGAACACTTTGGACAGAGGATCCTGGTCAAGTGTCTGTCACTGAAGTGAGTGTGCTGACCTGCCCCTCCAGACGTACAAGGCTCCACATTGGTTAGCATGCACGTATGCGCACACTGGCCATTTGCTGCTCAAGCCAGGCCACAACTGCGTGCAGCCCTAAGACCCATGAGGCCATCTGTGCACTTTGTTTAGGTGGGAAGTCAGACTTCCTTTTCTTCTTCTTCAAAGCCACTAGTCCTTAAGCACTAGCTATATGCCAGGCTCTGTTCTCAACCCTTCGCGTGTATTACCCCTAATCGTCACAACCTTGTGACATAGGTGCAGGTAGGGAAACTGAGGCACAGAGTGGCAGTCGTCATACCTGAGATCACAAGCCATGTGAGGCCAGAGTCTGGCACTCACTTTTCTGGGACCCAGGCTGGAGGGGGCGCTGGCTCCCAGCTGACCAAGGCCCCCTCCACATTGGTCTCTGGGAGCCGCCAGAAGTGCGTGGGAATGGAGCTGAACAGGATGTGGCCTTGGACCTGAGCCCAGCCCTGCCCCTCCCCACCCTGAGTTCCTGCCTGGATGGAGGCAGGAAAGGGAGGCCCTGGTCTGGCCTGAGGCCCGGGTGGGCTGCCTGCCCCTAGCACTAGGGTTGGGAACCAGCTCTAGGAGTATCTAGTCATTCAACAAACACTCATTGACCACCTACTGTGTACAAGGCCTGTAACCATGGGATGACCGTGCAGGGCTCTCTAGGTGGGGGGGACATAGCACACCCAAAGGCTGGGAGATGTCTGAAGAGGGAAAACAGGCCAAGAGGTGGCAGGGCTGGACATGTAGGATTTTGTTCCCAGCATACTTGGGAGCCTCAAATTGTAAGCTTTAAAATGCTTCCTTAGGACTCATGTGATGGGTGGGGGTCACGAAGGCAGAGTAAGACAGGGAGGTGGTTATAGGGACCTTTGAGGTGAGTGAAGATGAGACTCAGCCCAGGATGGCAGGGGATACCCCAGACCCAGAAGGGGAGACAGGGAGGCCCAGGGATTGAGAATTTAAAATTGGGGGGGGGAGCATTGTGCCAAAAGCTTCCCCCATATCAACTGAACAAGAGCCATAGTTTCAGGGAAAGGGCTCTGTGTGGGTTACCTGGGGTGGGTGGGGTCTCAGTGCCTCTGTTTCACCTTTTGCAAAATGGGACAGGCTTTTCCTGCAAGCCTTTGAGTAGCAATTCTTTGTGGCCCAATGGAAATTAGCCCCACCACCAAGATGCACCAAGTCTGGGCTGGGTCTCAAGAGGGAGAGGGATGTGTGGATGGTGGGAGTGTTAGGTAGGGCAGCCTCTGCCAGAGTTCTCCATTCATGTAGGTTTGAGATCGAAATTGAACCCATCTTTGGCATCTTGGCCCTGTATGATGTGCGGGAGAAGAAAAAGGTAGGAATCCCTTTCTTCCCTTTCCTACCCCAACCTTCCTCCTTGTTGCAGGGCAGTGGGCTTCCTGGAGGTGGTGGCTCAGCTGCCTTTCGTGTCCCCAGATCTCAGAAAACTTCTACTTTGACCTGAACTCGGACTCAATGAAGGGGCTACTGCGGGCCCATGGGACCCACCCCGCCATCTCCACCCTGGCCCGCTCTGCCATCTTCTCCGTGACATACCCCTCACCTGACATCTTCCTGGTCATCAAGGTGCTGGCTGGGGCTAGGTCAGGGGGTGATAATGGTAAACGTCAGAGGTGTGGTCCCTGCTTTCATGGGAGAGGATGGACATGTCACCAAGAAGGGTGATCAAGTCTGTTGTGAGGGAAGCACAATCAGCTGGGCAAGCCCAGAGTAGGCTCCTGACCCAACCCAGGTGGGGAGAAATCACAGAAGGCTTCCATGGAGAGGTGATGGCTAAGCCAAGCCCCATGACTGGGTACCCTGGGGAGAAATAGTATCCGGGCACATGCAGATGGACATTTAGAATTTTTTTTTTTAAGTTGAGAGTTTTTCAGTTTATTAGGAGAAGAAAGACCTAGTTGGCACATTTGTGTGAGATTTTCCGTTTTTAGAAATGGGCTCAAATTTTCTTCCCCAAATTTCAATTAGGTTATGCTAATTACACTGAGCACCTTTAGGCAGACACTGCTCATGGTCAGTCAGGCTATACGGGGATTCCTACCTTTAACATAACAGCAGCCTCAGGAGATGGGGGTTGCCATGGCCCCCATTTTACAGATGAGGAAACTGAGGTACAGAATGGGTTGGGGACCTGTTTAGGCTCCCACAGCCCCCAAGTGGTCAGGATAGGGGTCTGGCCTTGCTTGGAGTGGCCTCTGTGTATACTAACAAAAATATAAATGTAGAGAAATATGGAAACTCGGGTTTGCAGTGGGTTCAAAGGGTGGGGGAAGGAGCAGCCGACCAGGCAAGCTAACTGCTAGTGTTCAATCCCGAGGACAGTGGGAACCATGGGAGGTGTTGGAGGGAGAGCCTTAGTTGGATGGAGTGAGTGGCTGAGGGCCCAGGAGGGGGCCAGACGATTGGGAATGCGGTGGGAAGTTGGGGTCCCAGGCTGCACCTCACTGGCCCTGCCTGCCCCTCAGCTGGAGAAAGTGTTGCAGCAAGGGGACATCAGCGAGTGCTGCGAGCCCTACATGGTGATGAAGGAGGTGGACACGGCCAAGGTAAGCAAGTGGAGGCTGCCCGGGGTGGTGAAGGGGTCCCCGGGCAGGGCAGGTCCTGGATTCAGTAGGCCTGGGGCACTGAGCGGGTGGGGCATGTGTGTGTGGGGGGTGTCCCCTCAGAACAAAGAGAAGCTGGAGAAGCTGCGCCTGGCGGCCGAGCAGTTCTGCACCCGCCTGGGCCGCTACCGCATGCCCTTCGCCTGGACGGCGGTGCACCTGGCCAACATCGTGAGCAGCGCTGGGCAGCCCGACCGCGACTCCTCGGACTCCGAGGGGGGTGAGGAGGCGGGGCCAGAGGGAAAGGGGCGGGGCCGACGGGGAGGGGGACGGGCGCCCTCTGCTGGCCGGACTGGGTACAAGGTTGAGTCTCCTCGTCCCTGGCCTTCCTTTCACCTCTGCCCCCTCCATCGCTGTCCCTGCCTCCCCTAGAGCGCCGACCTGCCTGGACTGACCGCCGTCGTCGCGGGCCCCAGGATCGGACAAGTAGTGGGGATGACACCTGCAGCTTCTCTGGATTCCGCCCAGCCACGCTAACCGTCACCAACTTCTTTAAGCAGGTGTCAAGGCCGTGGGGCTGGGGGAGGGTTTCCCAGGGACAACCCCTGTTACCCCACTGTGGGCGCACGGGCCTCCGGGACCCAGTTTACATGGGCATGTCCTGTGCAGGAGGCCGAGCGGCTCAGTGATGAGGACCTCTTCAAGTTCCTGGCTGACATGCGACGCCCGTCTTCTCTCCTGCGGCGCCTGCGGCCAGTGACTGGTGCGTGGTGCATCTTGTAAATAAGAGCTGACACTTCATGCAGTCACTCAGCAGACCTACACTGAGTACCTGCTGTGTCGGGCCCTGGGGACCCAGTGGTGACCCTGACACAAATCCCTGATGTCAGGGGCTGGATGGGAGTCATAGACAAGAAATATAATGCGACAGATTGTGGGTCAAATGGGGGACATGCTAGCAGTGGGGACATGGGTCCGGAGGGTAGAACTAATCAAATGTGGGGGCAAGATACAGCAGTTGAAGGTGACTTCTGGCCTTAGCACCGGCGGGACAGCCACTAGAGGGCATCATGGAAAAAGTCAGAGCCCTGACACTGCAGCCCAGAGAGGGTGGGGCCCAAGTGGGAGGCTCCCAGGCAGGTGCAACCCTCGCCTCTCTCCTCAGCCCAGCTCAAGATCGACATTTCCCCCGCCCCTGAGAACCCACACTTCTGCCTCTCCCCGGAGCTGCTTCATGTCAAGCCCTACCCAGACCCCAGGGGCCGGCCCACCAAGGAGATCCTGGAGTTCCCTGCCCGTGAGGTCTATGCCCCTCACACTAGCTACAGGTACGGCCCCTCAGGCCCAGCTGGGCACTCGAATGGAGCGGGGAGGGGGCGGTATTCATGCATCACACAAGGCGAGGTCCCCTTTCTCCCAGACACATGCAGACATCCAGAGTGAGATCCCACTACTCCGCTTTAATGGAGGGGTGTGTACGCATGAAATGTCCTGTGTCCTGCCTCCACCCCTCCTCAACGGGGGCCGTGTCCTCTGCCCGTGGCTCCGCCTGCTTCCGTCTCTCCTCTGTGGCCAGGAGCAGGCCCCAGCCAGCACCCTGGCCGACCCCAAGCATGGGCAGCAACTCCTTGTTTAGGGGCCGCGTGGTGCATGGCCGCATCCCGCAGCGAGTGACCAGTCCTCAGTTCCGCCCAGGCAGGCTCAGGCCGGGAGCGCCGCCATGTGGAGTCTGGAAGGGAGATGAGGCTCAGCTAAGGCAGAGGGGCCCCCATCCCATCGCCCAGCACACCTCCTGTCCGGCAGCCCTGCCCATCCAGCCCCCTCCAGCCTCACCTCTCCTGGATCTGTCGTAGCCGGTGTTGCTGCGCTGCCATCTCCTGCCCCTGTCGCTGCACATGGCCAGTGAGGGCCCACACGATGTGGCTCTGCTTGTCAGCGTGGGCCTGTGGGGTCAGGGCCAGCAACCTCAGCTGGGGCCGACTCCCCTCCCTGTCCCTTGACCCTGCCCAGGGCTGCCTACCCTCCCCCCAACTGCTTCTGTGTGACCTAACAAGTCGCTGCTACTCTGTGGCCTCAACTTCCCCATCTGTTACGTGGCGATGCCATAGGACTTGCTTCTAAGCGTGATATGGATTATTAAGAGGCACGGCAGGGTAGTTACTGGGCGATCGAGAGGTAATACCAGTTACCCTAATAGTTATTGAGTAACTTCTATATCCCCTGCCCCATGCTGAGTATTTTGTCTGCATTGAGTCCCTGTCTCTGCTCCGAGACATGAATTGTTGCCCTTATTTGCCAACAGGGAAACTGAGGCATGGTAAGGGGTGGGGATTTTGCCCAGTGTCACATAGGTTAGAGGCAATGGCAGGGAGGCTGATCGGAAGATGTCTCTGGGATTCAAGGCTCAGGAGTGAGTTCTTCAGTCTCGCCTCCACTAGGGCCGGGAGCCTCTTACCTTTAAGGCCTCAAATTCTTGCCGGGCATGGCCCAGCCAGGCGCCTCTCAGCCGGACTTCTAGCCGCTGCATGCTCTCCCGCAGCATCTGCTGTCCCTGGGCCACCTCCCTCAGTGCCTGGGCCGTGGCTGCTGCTTGCAGCTTTAGAGCATCCTCCTCTACCTGATCGATAAATAGTGGATGTTAGTAGGATGACCAACTTGCCTAGTTTTAGCATGGAAGTCCTGTATTCCAGGGATCCTCCCTCAATCCTGGGCAAACCCAGACAGTTGGTTACCCTAGACGACTCCACTACAAACTCCCACCCACCCCACGGTGCCCCAACTGCAGTGCCCACCTGCATCTCCAACAGGCTTGTGCGTAGCTCCTGGGCTGCATCCCGGCCCCGGCTGACTTCCTGCCCCAGAAGCCCCAGTACGTGGCCGTAGAGTCCTAGGCTGTGCCCAGCCTTTGTCAGCCGTGCCTCTGTGGCCCTGTACACGCCATTGAGGGCCTGACCCAGCTGCAGAGCCCCATGGAAGAGGAGGGTCAGCTCCTCCTGTTTTGCTGGCTCCAGGCCCCCCACGGGAGCTGCAGAGGCAGGCCGGGCCACCGTTGCCAGGGCGCACAGTAGGCACAGTGCGAGCTTGGGCATGGCTGAGGCTCTGAGGGTGCGGCTGCGGCGCCACCGCCGCCACCTTTTATGTCCCAGCACCCCGTTAACCCCCGGTCAATCGTTAACCGGCCAGCTGGGCAACCCGTGTTGTGCAAGGGCCTGGCGGTGGTGAGACAGTTGCATCAGGCGAATGTCTGGCTAGGCCACGCTGAGATCACGCCAACTGGGGCTTGGGGCCAGGTGTGGACTGGGGGGCACTGGGAGAGGACAGGCCTGGACCCCACTGGGGGAACCTGAAGCTTGGAGCCTCAGTTTCCCCACCAGTGGAAGGGATAACAGCAGTAACAGGCATGGTAACGACAGTAGTGGTGATAGTGAGCGTCTTCGCGCCGATCGTTCACCTGGCCATGCTTCAGGGCCCTGACGGTAGCTGGCTTCCCCATGACTTTCCCACAAGCCCATGATGTTGGGGTCTGTGCTGGCCTGCTTGACGCCTGGGGGAGCAGGTGCAGGTGGCAGAGACTCTCCCAAGGCCATACAGCCTGACTCCAGGACCCGGGGGTGCCCTGGATCGGTGCTAACTGCCATTTCTGCTCCTTGGATGACTGGGCAAGTGCCTCTATTTCCCCTACCTGTAGAACAGAAGGGACATTCATCCCCCCTCTTTGGCTGCTTGGAGAAATAAATGAGTTGTTTCACATTGAGCATTTAGAACAGAGCTGGGCACACAGTAGGTGCCCTAGGAATGTTCGGTACGATCCTTGTCACTCTGGTTGCTTATCATTACTGGTATTGTTATGAACGCTTGGCTGCCCCCATTTTACAGATAGAGAGACTGAAGCCCAGAAGGAGGTTGGGGCTTGCAGAGTCACCCCAGGAGAGAGAGGCAGAACTCTGACTTTAGCCCAGCCCCACTTATGATTCTGGCCTCAGTTTCTCCAGCTGGGAGACCGGCCTCGTGACTCTAGTGGGTTCTCCTGGGGGAAGGGCAGGTCAGCCCAGGCGGAGCTCAGGCCGACTGCTGGCCACCTGGGCTACCTTCTTGGAACCCCGACCCCAAGCACCCGTCTGTCCCCACTTGGCACGTCCCCATGCCTTCTATGTGCCCCTGAAGTCGCTCTGCGTTCCTACCCTCTGCTGTGCCTTCTTCCCACCTATGCCCTGAGGGTGCCTCTCTGCCCCCACTCTGTCAGTGACACCTCCCTCCTGGTACCCCTAATTGCTCTCTCCATACCCCACCCTTGGTGCCCCAGCGGCATGGCCATTGCCCCCCTGTGTCCCAGGCCAGGACTGTGCCAGCAGCCCAGCCTCTTCTGTCCCTCTGATGCCCCCCTGTCCCCGCAGGAACCTGCTGTACGTCTACCCACACTGCCTTAACTTCAGTAGCCGCCAGGGCTCCGTGCGCAACCTCACCGTGCGAGTGCAGTACATGGCCGGCGAGGACCCCAGCCAGGCCCTGCCGGTCAGTGGCCAGGCCTGGGGGAGAAGAGGGGGGTATCCCGGGGGGGGGGTGTCCCAGGTGGGTCCCTCATGCACACCCTCCCCCCAGGTCATCTTTGGCAAATCCAGCTGCAGTGAATTCACACGGGAGGCCTTCACACCGGTGGTCTACCACAACAAGTATGTGGGGACGTGATAGAGGGACGGGGTGGCGATGGGGACATGAGGGGACAACACAAGGGAAGGAGGGTAATGGGGGAACATGAGGCAGAGAGCAGACGGGGCCAGGCAGCCTTGGGGTATCCCTTGCGAGAGGGGGTGGGGATGGCAAGGGGGCGTCCCAGCCCCCAGCAGAGCCCCCTGCCAGGTCCCCAGAGTTCTACGAGGAGTTCAAGCTGCGTCTTCCGGCCTGTGTGACCGAGAACCACCACCTGCTGTTCACCTTCTACCATGTGAGCTGCCAGCCCCGGCCAGGCACAGCGCTGGAGACTCCCGTGGGCTTTACTGTGAGAGCCCCGCCAGCCCCGTCCCCTCCCCGCACCCCAGCCCTGCTGACCCCTCTCTGGCCCCATCCCTGACCCCCAGCCTCTCCCCAGTGGATCCCACTGCTGCAGCATGGCCGCCTGAGGACCGGCCCCTTCTGCCTCCCTGTGTCCGTGGACCAGCTCCCGCCCAGCTACTCTGTGCTCACACCGGACGTATGTGTGCTGGCCCCCTGCCTCTCCTCCCGAGGCCTTGTCCCCTGATGACACTGCCCAGGCTCATGGCCCCTCATCCATGCCCTGCCTTCCTTCCCATCAATATCCCTGGGAGGCTTTTAGTCCTGTGTTGGGGCCCCATCACCCCCGTTACTGCTTGTCTGTGTCCTGCTGACCCATGTGTCCCTCTCTGTCCTCCGCTGTCTTTCTGCTCTAGGCCCCCATTAGCAGTCCTGCCTGCCTCCTTGACCACACACGATCCCTTCCTCTGTAGCTCTTCCAAGGGCCCATCACCCCCATTAATGCTGTCACCCTCCCGCTTACTCCCTTGAGCTGCCATTAATGCCCCGGGGACCTCAAGTTCTCCCATCATGCTCCTTCCTGACCCATTCCCCTTGGTAATGTTCACCCCAGGCCTCCTCCGTTTTCTGCTCCTCCGTTAGGACCCCGGGCTTCCAGCCTGCCCCGGGGGCCCCCCACCCATGGTACTCCCTCCTGTCCGCGCCTCCCTGGGCTGGTGCCCTGCTGCTCCCTGAGGTTGGGCTGTGCACCACCCACGGTGTTGCAAGTGGCTGGGGCTGGTGGCCTGATCGGCGCGGGAGGGCTGCCCGGTGCCCACCTGCTGTGTCGCTC
Source organism: Vulpes lagopus (assembly GCF_018345385.1). Lineage (NCBI taxonomy): Eukaryota > Metazoa > Chordata > Mammalia > Carnivora > Canidae > Vulpes > Vulpes lagopus. The sequence continues at coordinate 8,131,409 of NC_054830.1, read as the reverse complement.
CCGCAGGTGGCGCTGCCGGGCATGCGCTGGGTGGACGGCCACAAGGGCGTGTTCAGCGTGGAGCTCACTGCTGTGTCCTCTGTGCACCCCCAGGTAGGGGGCGGGGGGAACCCAGGAGTCCGGCCCCGGGGTTGAGCAACAGTTCCCGCTGCCCAGGGTGGCCTGGCCTCAGGCCACGGATGTGACTTGGGTCAGCCAGGCCAGGCTCCCAGGGAAGCTGCTGACTCAGGCAGGGGTGGCCCTACCAGTGGCCATCCCAGCTGGGGGCTTTGGCCCTTTGCATGATCTTTCCTCCTCGCCGCTTCTGTGGTCACTCCCCCTCTCTCTTCCGTCCAACTACCAGCTCATCCCTTGTCTCATTTTTAGTCCATTCATTGATCCCTGGCCTTGGTTTTCTGCCCATGGAGCACTCCCCATCCGCACCCCCAGGGTCTTTCCAGCCATGGAACCCTGGCCCCACCCTGCTCACCCCAGGCAACTCCCCCACCCCCAGGACCCTCATCTGGACAAGTTCTTCACCCTGGTGCATGTCCTGGAGGAGGGGGCCTTCCCATTCCGTCTCAAGGACACCGTGCTGAGTGAGGGTACCGTGGAGCAGGAGCTGCGGGCCAGCCTAGCAGCCCTGCGCCTCGCCAGCCCCGAGCCACTTGTTGCCTTCTCCCACCACGTGCTGGACAAGCTCGTACGTCTAGTTGTGCGGCCTCCAATCATTGGCGGCCAGATTGGTGAGCGGGCACAGCCTGAGACCTGTTTCCCCATCTGAGAAGGGCCCCTCAGCGCTGCCCCCCGCCCCCATCCTGGGTGACCTCCTAGAGTCCACTTATCTTTCTGGCCTCGATCCTTTCTGAAAAATGGCTCCCAACCCCCTGGGCCCAGGGCAGGTGTGCTGTGACCTTTTGGTTGGCCACATACACAACCCCTTGGAGAGGTGGCAGCAGATAGGAGGTTCCTTGGGGAGGGAGAAGGCCCTGGGCTTTGGCACTTGACCTCTGCTCTGCCCGGCAGCGAACTTAGGTCGTGGGGCCTTTGAAGCAATGGCCCATGTAGTCAGCCTTGTCCACCGGAGTCTGGAGGCTGCCCAGGACTCCCGTGGTCACTGCCCGCTGCTGGCTGCCTATGTCCACTATGCCTTCCGACTGCCTGGCACTGAGCCCACCTTCCCAAGTGGTAAGTGTTGGTGGGAGGCCCTGGGGGACAGGACGTATCTGGGAGGAGAGCATCCCAGCCAGCAGAATGGCATGTGCAAAGGCCCAGAGGCCATACAAACTCCAAGAAGGAGAGTTTTTGTTCACTCCTCCCCTCACCCCCAGGGATGTGGTCTTTGTTGCTTGACTGGTGGGAGGTTCAGCCTATCAACAAGCATCTGCAGTAGGCTGAGAGCAGAGACTCAGCTGGACTGCCCAAGTTTGAATCCCAGCTCTGCCTCCTACAAACTCTGTGACCCTGGGCAAGTGACTTCACATCTCTGGGTCCATTTTCCATTAGTGAGACAAGGATAATAATGGTCATCGCCGCACAGGGGTGCTGGTGATAGTAAATGAACTAGTAATCCATACAACAGGCTTGGGACAGTGAGCGCTCAATACAGTTGGATTCTCTTTTATTTGCTAAGCAATTAATACTAAGCACTAATTCCTCTGGGCACTTACTATGTACCAGGCTCTGTTCTTGGGGGTGGTCAGTCTCCCCCAAATCACTATAAGCAGCAGCCATTAGCATGCCCGTCTTTATAGGCAAAGACCCGTGGAGGCTCAGAGACAGAAAGTGACTTTTCAAATGACAGCAGTGACTTTATGGAAGGGGCAGGGGGCTGACCATCTTGCCTCCATCTTCAGGGTCCCCTCCGGTGGCGGTACAGCCGGCCACGCTGGCCCGTGGCCCTGGCCGCCCTGCAAGCCTCTACCTGGCCCGCTCTAAGAGCATCAGCAGCAGCAACCCCGACCTGGCCGTGGCCCCGGGCTCTGTGGACGACGAGGTCTCCCGCATCCTGGCCAGCAAGGTAGGGCGAGGGGGCCCTGGGGTCTCTAGCCATGGCTGCCGGGTGGGCGGGTGAAGGATCTCACTGTTGACAGAGGACAGGAAGTGCCGGACAGCAACATGGACAGAAGCTGACTCTGGGCAGCAGGGCTGGTCTGTGGCTGTCACAGCTTGGGAGCAGTGACTCAGACTTTGCCCTGGGCTCCACACTCCAAGGCCAACCCAAGGATGGGTGGCTGGAGGTTGGCCTGGTTGAAAAAAGCACTCTGTACACAGTGGCGCAGGTGCGTCTGTGCACGAATACACACAGGTGCATATACTCACGTACCCCATGCATGAAGGTGCACGGGGCACATACGTACGTGCACTCCCTGTACGGACGCCCACGGGAGCATAGACTCACGGACCCCGTGCACCTGTGTGCACGTGCCTTGGCCAGGGTCGCGTGGGGTCCTGGGCAGTGCTCACGCTTGGTGCTCCGTGCTCTCCTCCCTGCCTTCTGCCCACGGACTCTACCACTTCCCTGTGTGTCTCCAGGGTATCGACCGCTCACACTCCTGGGTGAATTCTGCTTATGCTCCAGGAGGCAGCAAGGCTGTGCTGCGACGGGCACCCCCTTATTGCGGGGCCGACCCCAGACAGGTGCCCTCCCTACCTGTCCCTGCACGTGTGTGACCCCAACTCGGCATGAGCTCCTCCCACCTTCCTGGCTGTGGCCCACTAACCTCGGGGAGCTGCCTGAAGGAGGCAGCAGACCCCTCCTGCCTTTGTTTAGGGGCTGTGGAGTCAGGGTTGTAGACACAGCCTTTTGCTGCCATACAGACTACAGCCTCAGGCAGAGACAGAAGGATGCAAATAGCATGCAAATGATATGCAAACCAAGCCCCTGTAACCTCACTGCCTCGCATGGCCTGTTTCTCTTCCTTTAATCCACTCTGTTCTGGAGACTCTCAACTGTCCCCTGACATAGCCACCCTAATCATGCCACAGGGCCGGGACTGACCCCTGGGCTCTCCCATCCTATTTCAGGCAGGCTGACTCTGTGGGCAGCCCCCTTTACCCTCGGCCCCTTCCCAGGGATCTGGTGTGGGGAGGGGCTTTGCCCTCAGACAGACCTGGGTCCGAGTTCTCTGCTACCACTACCGGCTCACCCTGTGCCCCAGGCTCTGAGTTTTCACATGTGGTAAAGACTCAAAGCAGTGTTTAGCGCAGTGGTCCTGAACCTGGGAACGCGGTAGGGCACCAGGGGCAGGACTTTCTTGGGATTTCACTCAGTCCAGCCTGGCCTCTGAGCTGACAGGTAGCCTATCTCCCAGATAGGCACTGATTGAACGAACACACGAGTATGTAAGTGCAGGGTATGAAAAAGCCTGAAAAGAAACAAACAAATGAGGCCACCAGCCTCCTCGGGGTGGCCTGGGTGGCGGGGAGGGGGCTTTCCAGGGAGATGGCATTTCTGCTGGGACCTGAAGAGTGAGACAGAGCCAGCCAGGGAAGGGTAGGTGTTCCAGGTGGAGAGAAAGGCATGTGCAAAGGTTGGGACTGAGCTCAGAGTCCCCCGAGGTACTGAAAGGAGGCCACCCGTGTGGTTTCCCTATACACCTTATTCCAGCTCCGTGAAAGCCCTGAAGGCAGGCCCGAGGACTGTTAGCAGCAGGGGACCTTTTGGACAGTCTTCTCCTTAGATGGCTGGAAATCTGGGTTCTGGTTCTTGGGTCCTGTCCGCCCCCCCCCCCCAGTATCTTTAAAAGGGCCTCCCCTAATGTCCTCACTCTCTAAGGTGTTAGCTGGGTCTTGAAGAGCACCTAGCAGGGGACAAGGTAGGGGGAGGGTGGGCAGTCCAGGCAGGAGGTGACACTGAGGCTGGCTTTTGCTGTGGGTGGCGTATCTGGTATGTGCCAAGGAACCAGGGCCCTGCTGAGACTGTGGGAAGCGGGGTCCCTCGAGCACCGAGGCCTGGGCAGGTTCCAGGGGTCAGGCCAGCTCCGTCTTTGGGCCTCCACTCCTTGCCAGCAGCCTCACCTCCTGACCAGCAAAGGAGGAGCGGGGAGTGGATGGAATGTGGGTCCCCACCCCATTTCACAGATGGGGGCATGGAGGCCAGCAAGGCTGCAAGCAAGGCTGGAACAGGGCCAGGCCTGGAACCTGGGGCTCTCGGCTGCTCCTGCTGCATCTTATCAGCATCTCTTCTCACCTCTGTCCTGTCTCTTTCTCTCTCTCTACCCTCACTTGGGCCCCATGTCTATACTCTGCTCCCCTGTCTCTGCTTCCTCCTCCACCTCATTGCTCTCCTCCATCCACCCCGACCTCATGACCTCACGGACTCTCCCCTTCTCTGCCCTCACCCTCCCTCTTCACCATGTCCACCCTCCCACCCTCGCCTCTACATCTTGCCAACGGGCTCCTGTGCCCATTCTCACCTTTTCTGTCTATCCTGCTGGGCACCCCTTTCCTCTTTGTTATGCTTTTCATCCCCCCTCCATCACATCTTTATTATCTCTGCTCTCTCATCCATGGCCTGGTGGCCTGTCCACACCGGCACATCTGTCCCCCATCCATACCAATCATCTCCTCCCTGTCCATACCACCGGCAACCTCACTAACCCCCCTCGCCATCCCATCCTCTTCACCTCATCCCATCCTAGGCCATCGATTGCAGCTCTAGCCGAATTTCTTCCTACCTCGAGGGCTCCTCCTTGGCCCCACCAGCCACCCAGCCGAGACCCACTGTGCAGAAGGTAGTGGGACGCAGGGGGGTGGGTGACACAGTGTTGGCCCTGGAGCTCCTGTCTCCCCTGAAGCCCGGCAGGGTTTAGAGGGCCCAGGGAAAGGGCATGCTGATTCTTGCTCCCTCTCCTCCTGCATGGTCTCCGGCTGCACTAACCCCAAGCCATCCAGCTGCATCCAACCCCCGTTATGCCCTCCAGAGGAGGGAACGGGGGGAGGTGTGGGGGGGACTCCTCAGTTCTGTGACCCTTGCCTCTGCCCGCAGCTGCTGCACGAGGAGCTGGCTCTGCAGTGGGTGGTCAGTAGCAGCGCTGTGCGGGAGGCCGTCCTGCAGCACGCCTGGTTCTTCTTTCAGCTCATGGTGAGACACCCTCCTCCCTGCTTGAGTGCTGCCCAGGGGAGAGAAGCTCCCTGAGATTGTACCTGAGACCCCTGAGAAATGGTCCCAAGAGACACCCCCCTGTAGAGAGATAAGACACAGGTAAGGGGATCTCTCCCTGGAGAGAGGCCCCCTGAAACTTACCTGAAACCCCCTTCACAGAGAGAAGACCCCCCCCCCCACCTTCCCTAGGAGATTATAGAGACCATTGAGAGACCCTCTAACCAGTGAGGAGCCCCCTCCCTCTCGAGCTATCCCCAGAGAGAAAGAGCATCCCTGTGCTCAGACTTGAGACCTCTGTACCAAACTCTTCCACAGGTGCCTTGAAGGATCATTGGTAGATACAACCCCCCCAGTCTGGTGGCGCCATCAAACCCCACCCAGGGGTCCCTCAGATCCCACTCCTGGGGCCCTACCTTCTGGCCTGCCCACATACTTAGATCCAGGAGACCTTCTCCAGCCTCTCTCAGGCTCCCTCAGCCTCCCCACCCCTGCACCCTGCTAGGACCTGCTCAGAGTCTGCCCACTGCCAGCTCAAGCCTTGTGTTGAGTCAGGGCTCCAGGTGCCTGGGTGGCTCAGTTGGTTAAGTGTCTTCCTTCAGCTCAGGTCATGATCCCAGGGTCCTAGGATTGAGCCCTGCTTTGGACTCTCTGCTCAGTGGGGAGTCTGCTTTTCCCTTTCCCTCTGCCCCTCCCCCTGGCTCGTGCTCACTCATTCATTCACTCTCTCTCAAAATAAATAAATAAATAAATAATTTTTTAGAGATTTTATTTCTTTTGTCGTAGAGACACAGAGAGAGAGGTAGAGACACAGGTAGAGGGAGAAGCAGGCTCCCTGTAGGGAGCCTAATGAAGGACTCGATCCCAGGATCCCCGGGATCATGACCTGAGCTGAAGGCAGGCATTCAATCACTGAGCCACCCAGGTACCCTAAATAAATAAAATCTTTAAAAAAAAAGAGTTGGGTCTCAGTCCATTCCCAGGACCCCTTATGCTCACCTCTAGCCCATGTGCTTTGCTACTAGAGCACTGCTCACAACCCCTCAGGCTCTGCCCCCTTCTGGTGAACCCCCCTGATCAGTCCCTCAGGCCCCACTTCATTCTCACCCCGCCCCCTCAGGTGAAAAGCATGGCGCTGCACCTGCTTCTGGGCCAGCGACTGGACACACCCCGTAAGCTTCGCTTCCCTGGCCGCTTCTTGGATGACATCATGGCCCTTGTGAGCTCCGTGGGCCTGGAGGTCATCACCCGGGTATACAAGGTGTGCGGGAAAGGGACTCAGTGGGTGGGGTCTGAGAGAGGACATAGAGCCAGCCAGGTGAGGGCACCATGAACCCCCTTGGCCAGATCAGTCTGTTCACTCAGCATCTATTTCTTGAGCACTAACTGTGTGCACAGTCCCGTGCTGGTTGGTAGACGGCAGTGAACAAAACAGATCCAAATCCATGCTTTTGTGGAGCTCACTTTGCGAGGAGACTTGAAGGAGTGGAAAGAGCACTCTGTGCCATGGAAGGGCCTTCTGGGCAGTGGGAACAGCAAGTGCAAAGGCCCTGAGGTAGGACCATGCTTGGGCTGTTAGAGCAGTTAGGAGGTAAGTATGGCTGGAGTGGAGTGAGCAAAGGTGGGAATGGGAGTTGATGGGGATGAGGAGGTGGACAGAACAGATCCATTAGCCTTTAGCACAGTGCCAAGTACAGTAAGTGCTCAAGAAATGGACATTGATGTTCTGAGACCTTGATCGTTGATTGTGCAGGTCCTAGATCACTAATTCCAGTGTTCACAGGAGCTAGGCAGGCAATAATAATAATGATAATAGTCATAATATCGAGCATTTCTTGAGCACCTACTGTGTATCCTAAATACATTAGATGGATCATATATTAAATTCTCCCAAACACCCCCATGGAGTTGTCTCCATCTTACTGGTGGGGAAACTGAGGCAGAGAATGACCAGGTAACAACCTGACACTGCACCACTGAGAAGGGGCAGAATCGGGATTTGAACCCAAGCCACCAGCTCCAGAGCCCACACCCTTACCAACCTGGGAGGAGTGGGGCTTATGGTGGCTTATACTGGGGGACATGTATCCATTGGCTATGGCCAGAATGCTTGATTTTTAAGGAGAAATGGGACTTCTGAATTTGATAGCAACTTTCCAGATTTTTGAAATGCTGGCCCAACCCAAGTCAACCCTTGTGCAATCTCCCATGACCTCTGGGCTGGGCTCAAAGTTCTCGACCTTGTTCCACTGGAGCCTCCCCAATGACTGATATTCCCAGGGGCTGACCCGGATTGTGAGGAAAGCACTGTCAGAATGGGCCATAGGGAAGAACAATGCCCTTGAGAACCAGCATCGTCAAAGCTGCTAGTGGTGCATCAGCAATGGGCCACAGTGGTTTCATTGCTTCACTTGACATTTATCGAGCACTGACTATCAAGCTCAGTGTACAAGGAAGACCCAGTCTCTGCTCCCCTCTGGACTCAGAGCTAATGCAGAGGAGCAGAGACCTATATTTTGTTTTTTGGGGTTACAGGGAATTGAGGGCCACTGCTGCTAACTTATGAAGCCACAGAATGGCTCATAGTAAGTAGCATGAGAGCAGAACAAGCATCAGCTAGGCCTGAAGCCATAGCAGCCTTCTGTTCCTCACCGTTGCCAGGCACATCCTACCCCAGGGCCTTTGCACTTACTGTTCTCTCTGCTCAGGATGCCTTTCTCGTCTTGGCCCTTCCCATCTTTCAGGCTTCTCTCCAAACAGCACCCCATTCAGTTTTCTTCAAAACACATGGAACTATCTCCAATCCTTTTTTTTATTGTCCAATCCTTTTTTTTATTGTCTGCCCCGCCCCCCTCCCCCCCAAAAGACTGAGTTGGATAAGCCAGTCTCTGGTCTTGGTCTGCCCCGCCCCCCCCCAAAAGACTGAGTTGGATAAGCCAGTCTCTGGTCTGGATAAGCCAGTCTCAGACACGAGGACCATGTCTCTCTCATTCACAGGGCTTGGCACATGGAAGATGCTCAGTATAGTCTTGTTAAATGATTGCCAAGAGCATATCAGTTAGGGCAGAGGTTGATTTACTTGAACGTAGTCGTAAAGTGGTTTAAATGTGACCAGAGTTTATTTCTGAGCATAGCTGGGTTGCAGGGGGTTCTACAGTGTGGGCCTGGCCATCGTGGTTCACCCTGGTGCCCACCACATGGGATGTGGCAAGTGGTGGGAACAGGAGGCCCTGCCCCTTGTTTATAAGTGATCAAGTCACTTCTTCCCAAATCCCATTGGATGTGGTCACGTGGTTACTCTCAGCTGTAAGGGAGGCTGGGAAATGTAGTCTTTACACAGCTCTGAACTCGGAAGAAGGGTTCCAGTACCCTGAGCGGGGGGAGAGGATTTGGGGGAAGTCAGCACCCAGTTTCTGCCATCCATATTGCATTATTCAAATCTAATGAAAAGAAAGAAAACAGTGTTCTGAACAGAGTCCCGAGGAGTGTAGACATATAACTGTGGAAAGGAGAGGGACCCCCAGAGGGAAGAGGTCAACCAGGAAGGCCAGGTGTATCTGGAGGCCAGAAATGAGGGTGTGTCAAGAAGCCCCAAGCTCTGTGGCAATGAGAGGACTCCTGGAGGTCACTGGTGGCCTTGGCGAGTGCCAGGCCCAGTTTAGAGACCGAGGCTCGGTGGGATACATAGGTGTGAGCTGACAGGCCCTGTTCCCCCAGGACGCAGAGCTGGCCGAGCGCCTCAACGCCAGCCTAGCCTTCTTCCTCAGCGATCTGCTGTCCCTGGTGGACCGCGGCTTTGTCTTCAACCTGGTCCGGATCCACTACAAGCAGGTAGGGGCAGGTACAGTGGGAAAAGTGCACCTGCAGTGACTGGGCGTGGTGCTGGGGGTGGTGGGCGGAGCCGTGTGAATGTCGCCCGCTGACCCCTTCCCCACAGGTAGCCACGCGGCTGCAGTCGGCCCCCAACCCAACATTGCTGCTGACCCTTCGCATGGACTTCACCCGCATCCTGTGCAGCCACGAGCATTACGTGACCCTCAACCTCCCCTGCTGTCCCCTGTCGCCCCCGGCCTCACCGTCACCCTCTGTATCGTCCACCACTTCCCAGGTTGGTGGGCCTCACTTCTGGCTCCTTCTCTTGACCTCTGACTACTCTTCTTCAACCAATCTTCTGGGGGATCCCTTGTTGGTCTATTTTAGGGTGGGCCACTGCCTGGGTAGTCTGACCTTTCCCCTCTGACCCCTCATTCTTGACAGTTTCTCATTTCTAACCCCTAAATCCTAATTCCCAACTAGGGTTCCATTTCCTCTTTCTCAGACGTCTGACCTTTGACTCCAGGCCCTGTCACCTGGCATATGGGTTAATTCCGATTTATTACCTCTGACCCTTGACCCCTGACCTCCCACCACCCCTGCTTTCTCCTACGACTCTCTGCAGAGCTCCACCTTCTCCAGCCAGGCCCCGGACCCCAAGGTAACCAGCATGTTCGAGCTGAGTGGGCCATTCCGGCAGCAGCACTTCCTGGCTGGGCTCCTGCTGACAGAATTGGCACTGGCCCTGGAACCTGAGGCTGAGGGGTGAGCGCAAGCCCTCTCTGGCCCCGGGCTGGCAAAAAGGTCCAGGAGCCATGTCCACTGCATCCTGAGCTCCTCACTCCCCAACAGGGCGTCCCTGCTGCACAAGAAAGCCATCAGTGCCGTCCACAGTCTGCTCTGTGGTCATGATGCTGACCCCCGCTACGCCGAGGCTACTGTGAAGGCCCGTGTGGCTGAGCTATACCTGCCACTACTGTCACTTGCGCGGGACACACTGCCACGCCTGCATGACTTTGCTGGTCAGTGGGCCAGGGCAGGAGGGGGCTACATGATCCAGGGCTTCATTGATCACACAAGCTCAGGTCAGAAAAGGTGGGGGAGCAGGGTTAGGAACAAAAGCATGGGTAGGGGGTTCAAGTGTGTGGTTGTGGGGTCCCAGGCAAGCCATTAGCCTCTCTGAGCCTCAAGATTTCTCAACTGTTACATGGGTATAGTAGTAGCATCAGCTACTTCCTAGGGTTATGTGAAAATTTGGGGAGCGGCATCCTAGGACTCTGTCACCCCCTATATGTGAGGAGGGAGAGGTGGGGCATCAGGGTGAGGGATGGTTGGAATCCCGTGTTCAGTCACTCACTCCTGTGCCAACATTCACTGGCACCTGGGGGATGGTGTACAGTTGGAAGCAAAGACTTAGGATTTCTGGGTTGATCCCCTTTGTCATTTGGGGAAAATTCTTAGTCTTTACCTCTTGCAATTTCTTCTGCCTCATTTTCTTGCTTCTCTCCTTCTGGGACTCCAATTGCACGTATGTTAGACCTTTTGATTGTGTCCCACGTATTTGCCGTCCTCTGTTCTGTTTTCCATTCTGTCTTCAGTTGGGGATCTTTCCATTCCCCTGTATTTAAGTTCACTGCTTATGTCTTCTCTGGCTGTGTCCAATCTTCGTTAATCCCATCCACGAATTGGGAAGTTCAGATGTTGTATTTTTCCGCTATACAGTGTTCATTTGATTTTTTGTTTTTATAGATCCCCAATTCTCTATTGAAATTTGCCATCTTTTTTGTCCATGTTTGTCCATCTTTCCTGCCACTTTATATTTTAAAGTCCCTTGTTTGCTAACTTCAACATGTGGTCATCTGTGTGCCTGCTTTTGTTGTCTCTTTTTCTCCCTTATCAATTATGTTTTCCTGCTTCTTCGTAGATCTTATACTTTGTTACTGTATTTTAGGTGTTGTGTGTAAATGAAGCATCAGAACTGAGGGAATGTCATCTTTTCCCAGTGACGGCTCCTCTTTCCTTCTCTTATGCAGATAGGAAAATGGGCTGATCACCTGCTAAGCTAGGTTAATCTGGGCTGGAGCTTTAGTTAAACTCAGTTGACTCTTTGTTTCAAGAATCTCTGGGATGAGAGGAGATCTGTATTTGTTACCAGCTCCTATCTCTGGTGAGACTTATTTTGGGGAGGGCAATAGGGGTTACTCTTTTAAGGCTTTTTTTTTTTTAAAGATTCTATTTATTTATTTGTGAGAGACACAGAGAGAGGGCAGAGACATAGGCAGAGGGAGAAGCAGGCTCTCTGTGGGGAACCTGATGCAGGACTTGGTCCCAGGACCCTGGAATCATGACCTGAGTCAAAGGCAGATGCTCAACCACTGAGCCACCCAGGGACCTCAGGGGTTACTCTTTGAAGATCATAGAGTTTGGAAGCAGACTATTTAGGTTAAGATCCTATCTCTAGGGCAGCCCTGGTGGTGCAGCGGTTTAGCGCCGCCTGCAGCCCAGGGCGTGATCCTGGAGACCCTGGATCGAGTCCCACGTCGGGCTCTCTGCATGGAGCCTGCTTCTCCCTCTGCCTGTGTCTCTGCCTCTCTCTCTCTCTGCATCTCTATGAATAAATAAATAAATAATCTTTAAAAAAAATTTAAAATCCTATCTCTACCATTTACCCTCTATGTGACCCCAGGCAAGTGACATAATCTCTCTGTGCCTCAGTTTCCTCATCCACAAAGTGGTGAGGATGAAAGTATTTATCTCATAGGCTTGTTCTGAAGATTAAGAGTTAATATTTTCAGAGTACTTAGAATAGCACCTGGCACATAGGAGATTCTATCCAAGTACTAATTGATACTATAATCCCAGTGGTAGCATTTATTACTATTATTGTTGTTGTCATTAATGCCATTGTTTCCATCATCATCATCATTGTAGTAAACATTTACTACTCCTGTGGGCTAGACCCCATTCTGAGTGTTGAGTATATAGCAGCAGCCAGAGCAGTTCAGGATTGTGATCTTACAAGCAATTGTATGATCAGTGTATTTAATGATGAGAACAAAAAATGAGCTCTGTGAATAGATAACTGGAGATGTCACCCTAGTCTGGGGGAGCGCTATCAAGGAAGGCTTCCCTGAGGAGGTGAACTCTAAGCTAGACTATGAGACAGAGATAGAACTTACCAAGGGCTCATCGTTCTGTCTTCCGGCCCCCTCCCCCACCAGAGGGCCCAGGTCAACGGTCAAGACTGGCCTCGATGCTCGACTCAGACACAGAAGGGGAAGGGGACATCGGAGGAACCATCAACCCCTCAGTGGCCATGGCCATCGCTGGTGGCCCCCTAGCCCCTGGCTCCCGGTCCAGCATCTCCCAGGGCCCAGTGGCAGTGAGTATGACGCTGGTCCTGGTTCTCAGAGACACCATCCAACCTGGTAATAGAAGTTATGTAAGAATATACTGATAAGTCAGGTTTTTTTTTAAGATTTTATTTATTTATTCATGATATATATATATATATCAGAGACAGAGACAGAGACACAGGCAGAGGGAGAAGCAGGCTCCATGCAGGGAGCCTGACGGACTCGATCCTGGGTCTCCAGGATCAGGCCCTGGGCTGAAGGCGGCGCTAAACCGCTGAGCCACCCGGGCTGCCCTTTTTTTTTTTTTTTTTTTAAAGATTTTATTTCTTTATTTGAATGAGAGAGAAGGCTAGAGAGAGCACAAGCAGGGGTGGGGAGAGGGAGAAGCAGGCTCCCTACTGAGTAGGGGGCCCATGGGGGGCTGGATCCCAGGACCCCCAGATCAGGACCTTAGCCTAAGGTGGATGCTTACCCGACTGAGCCACCCAGGCCCCCTCAGTAGGCCGGTTCTCATCACAATATGGAGGGAATGAAAAATCAGCTCCATCCCTCCTGAGCACTCTCTCCCCTGCTTGGCCCCAGGCTTCCCGCTCAGGCTGCCCCCTCTCCGCCGAGTCCAGCCGGACCTTACTGGTGTGTGTGCTGTGGGTCCTGAAGAATGCGGAGCCAGCCCTCCTGCAGCGCTGGGCTGCCGACCTTGCCCTCCCTCAGCTGGGTCGTCTCTTGGACTTGCTCTACCTTTGCCTGGCTGCCTTTGAGTACAAGGTATGGGGATGGGGGTGGGCTGGGCCGGGGGGCCTGGGGTACAAGAGGCAGGTGCTACAGGAAAGGGACAGAGTCAATCTTGAACCCGTCCTCTGTCCTCACAGGGGAGAAAGGCCTTTGAGCGCATTAACAGCCTCACGTTCAAGAAGTCACTGGACATGAAGGCCCGTCTAGAGGAAGCCATCTTGGGCACCATTGGAGCACGACAGGAAATGGTCCGACGGAGTCGTGGTGAGAGGGAGATGTACCCTGTGCATGTCCCCACCGGCCACTCCTGGCCTTTGTCTCAGGGACCCCAAGGAGGGGGCATCCCTACCTGTGTGTGTCGGCTTCACCTTTCCCAGAGAGAAGTGCACCCACCATCCCTGTGCACCCGGGTGTCTGTGTTCCCTGTCTGTTCTCACATGTCATTCATGTTTAGCTGTGTGCTCCCTTAACATGCATGTGTCACCCGGTGTCCTTGGGGTTATCCCACGTGTGTATCTTAATGCCAGAGCGTATCTCCTCATGGTCACATATCCTTATGTTTTTGCACATCTGTGAACATGCGCCTGCGTGTCTCAGAGAGGAGCCCATTTGGGAACCAGGAGAACGTACGCTGGCGGAAGAGCATCACACACTGGAGACAGACCTCGGACCGTGTGGACAAGTGGGTGTGGGCAGGGAGTAGTTTGCTGGGGTCAGACCAGTTTCCAGAGAACTGGTGTTCCTAGAGCAGCTAAGGGAGGGAGAGAGAGCTCAGCCTCCAACCTCCTCCCATCCCCTCCAGGACCAAGGATGAAATGGAACATGAGGCCTTGGTGGACGGGAACCTGGCAACTGAGGCCAGCCTGGTGGTTCTAGACACACTGGAGATCATCGTGCAGGTAGGGCTTGAGCCAGCATATCCCTGACCTCTGACCCCGCCACCATGCCTTGTGATCTCTGTCTAGATTCCTTTTCTTTCCTTGACCCTGTAAGCAGCTCAGTTCCTAATAGCTGGATTTTTGACATCCCCTCCCCACCGCCCATCTCCTCCAGACAGTGATGATGTCAGAGGCCCGGGAGAGCATCTTAGGAGCAGTGCTAAAGGTTGTACTGTACAGCCTGGGCAGTGCCCAGAGTGCCCTTTTCCTACAACACGTCTTGGCCACACAGCGAGCCCTGGTGTCCAAGGTAAGCCTCACTTGACAGGCGGGGTTCTCACAGTAATAGTTAGAGCCCATTGAGCACCCACTATGTGCTCAGCATCTTCCTGAGACAGATGGTCCTTAGCCATAGTTGACAGAGGAGGGAACTGAGGATCAGAGTGGCAGAGTCACTCACCCGGGGTCACACAGCAAAGGATTAACCCCGGGTCTGATTCTAAGACCCACTGTGCTTGACCAAAGAGGGCAGAACACAGATGCCCCTGCCAAAGTCCCCATCAGGGACCTTCTGTGACACAATGGGGAGGGGCTGAGCCGTGTCTGTCCTGCCCCGGCGGGCAGTTCCCAGAGCTGCTGTTCGAGGAGGACACGGAGCTCTGTGCTGACCTCTGCTTGAGGCTCCTGCGACACTGCGGCAGCCGCATCAGCACCATCCGCATGCACGCCAGCGCCTCACTCTACCTCCTCATGCGCCAGAATTTCGAGATCGGCAACGTAAGTGGGAGCAGCGGGCAGAGGGCATGGTCTCCCGGAGGCTCTGGTGAGGGCAGCCGGCTGGGGGTGTCGGTGCAGCAGATGGAGGGCAGGAGGGGAGAAGTTGGCAGGTTGAGCAGGCCAGGGGGGTGGGGGGTGAGGGTCCGAGACTCACAGATGTGCTCTTCCTCCCCGGCTCCTCTTAGAACTTCGCCCGCGTGAAGATGCAAGTGACCATGTCCCTCTCATCCCTGGTGGGGACAACGCAGAGCTTCAGTGAGGAGCATCTGAGACGATCACTCAAGACCATCCTCACTTACGCTGAGGAGGACGTGGGACTGCGGGACAGCACCTTTGCCGAGCAGGTAACACCGCTGGGCCCCCACCACGCCCTCCTCAGCCTGCGTCTTCACTGTGCCTGCTTAGCGCCCCCCCCACATCCCCAACCCCATTGCTAAGGCTCTCGATCACTTCTCGATGTCCTCATTGTCCCTGGCCATTCCCCCGTCCCAGGTCCAGGACCTGATGTTCAACCTGCACATGATCCTGACGGACACAGTGAAGATGAAGGAGCATCAGGAGGATCCTGAGATGCTCATTGATCTCATGTACAGGTGAGGAGGGCCAGGTGGGCCCTTTGGCCATTCTCACCCACAGACAGGTGATGGCGGAGTAGGTGGGGAGAGGGGCAGGTGTGCGGCCAGGAGACGGCCCAAGCAAGGTGAGGGCAGGGAAATGACTGGTAAAACATCCCTGTCCTCCTCACCATCCACCTCCCATGTGCCAGGATCGCCCGCGGCTACCAGGGCTCCCCTGACCTGCGGCTCACGTGGTTGCAGAACATGGCGGGGAAGCACGCAGAGCTGGGCAACCACGCGGAGGCCGCCCAGTGCATGGTGCACGCTGCCGCCCTGGTGGCTGAGTACCTCGCCCTGCTGGAGGACAGCCGCTACCTGCCGGTGGGCTGCGTTTCCTTCCAGGTGAGCTGCTGGGGGTGGAGGTGGGGGTGTGATGGGCAGGGGGTGGCACCCGGGCTGGGCCCAGGGCCTGATGCCACCTCCCACCCTAGAACATCTCATCCAACGTGCTGGAGGAGTCTGCCATCTCCGACGACATCCTGTCGCCCGATGAGGAGGGCTTCTGTTCTGGGAAGCACTTTACAGAGCTGGGGCTGGTGGGACTGCTGGAGCAGGCGGCTGCCTACTTCACCATGGTGAGACCTGTTGCTGGCCTCAGGATGTGGGGCTCGCGCCAGGGTGGTGGCGGCAGATCCACTGAAGGGCCTGATACCAGCTCCTAGAGGCTCAAGAGGAAGCCGCTGTCTGCTCCCTTTCTGGGCAAGGGATTGTCAGAGGACAACAGGGACCTTCACAAGCTCGGGTTACCTGCCTCCCTCCCTGTAAAACCCTTAACACGTGGCTTGGATGTAGACAGGCTTCAATACACTCAGCCACTATTAATTTTTTTATTAGAGAAAATTTATAGCACACATAAAAGAAGAGGTTGTACCACCACCCCCACACGCAGCACTCAAATCCAATAACCATCAGTCTTTACTCTCTCATCTCCTCTTTGCCCTTAGTTTTTTGTTTTGCTTTTGGTTTTTGATGGCCTTTTTTTTTTTAACATAAAAAGACAAGATCTTAATTTTTACAAATTGATTGACGAAACCCAACATGACTGTTCAGCTGGAGTTTCCTTTTTAAAACCTTGCCTACAAAAAAAAAAAAAAAGGGATCCCTGGGTGGCGCAGCGGTTTGGCGCCTGCCTTTGGCCTAGGGTGCGATCCTGGAGACCCGGGATCGAATCCCACGTCGGGCTCCCGGTGCATGGAGCCTGCTTCTCCATCTGCCTGTGTCTCTGCCTCTCTCTCTCTCTCTCTCTCTCGACTATCATAAATAAATAAAAATTAAAAAATAATAATAAAAAAAAAATAAAACCTTGCCTACTCAGCAGTCATGCTGCTGGTCCTCATCTGAGGGCTTCTTATAAATACAGTGTCTCTCTGACGCCTGCATTTTTTTTAACATTTTATTTATTTATTTATTCATGAGACACAGAGAGACAGGCAGAGACATAGGCAGAGGGAGAAGCAGGCTCCATGCAGAAAGCCCGATGTGGGACTTGATTCCAGGACTTCAAGATCACGCCCCAGGCCAAAGGCAGGCACTAAACCACTGAGCCACCCTGGGATCCCCACCCTGCTTTTTTTTTTTTTTTTTAAGATTGTATTTATTTGAGAGAGTGAGTAAGAACACAAGCAGGGGGAGCAGCAGAGGGAAAAGCAGGCTTCCCACTGAGCAGGGAACCCAATGTGGGGCTTGATCCTGGTAGTCCAGGATCATGACCTGAGCTGTAGGCAGAACCCCTGAACCCTATATTTTAACAAGATCTCAGAGATCCTTCTGTGTGTTGGGAGTCAGAGAAGTTCCAGCTTAAACCCTACCCATCACATTGTTCCCCACTCAGGTACCTCCCTGTATAGCCTTGCTGATGAAATTCTTTTACACAACTCTTTTTTTTTTTTTAAGATTTATTTATTTATTTATTCATGATAGACAGAGAGAGAGAGAGAGAGAGAAAGAGAGAAGCAGAGACACAGGCAGAGGGAGAGAGAGAGAGAAAAAGAGAGAAGCAGAGACACAGGCAGAGGGAGAGAGAGAGAGAAAAAGAGAGAAGCATATTTATTCATGATAGAGAGAGAGAGAGAAAGAGAGAAGCAGAGACACAGGCAGAGGGAGAGAGAGAGAGAAAAAGAGAGAAGCAGAGACACAGGCAGAGGGAGAGAGAGAGAGAAAAAGAGAGAAGCATATTTATTCATGATAGAGAGAGAGAGAGAGAGAGAGAGAGAGAGAGAAGCAGAGACACAGGCAGAGGGAGAGAGAGAGAGAAAAAAAGAGAGAAGCAGAGACACAGGCAGAGGGAGAAGCAGGCTCCATGCCGGGAGCCCGACGCGGGACTCGATCCCCGGTCTCCAGGATCGCGCCCTGGGCCAAAGGCAGGTGCCAAACCGCTGGGCCACCCAGGGATCCCCCTACACAACTCTTTAATACCAGTACGTGTTTAGAGGTTCCTGAGGATCTCAAAACAATTTTTTTTTTGCAGTTGGTCCATTTGTATCAGGACCCATGACCAACAGTGGCTGTGACCGACAAGTCTCTTAACGCTCCCTGAATCAAAGAAAACAAAAACAAAAGACAGGGCCTCAGTCCCCCACTTTTTACAATTAAGGTTCTTAGTGTTTTCCTGGATAGGTTGAGGCCCAGGTATTGTATTTCCCATTGTTGTAGATAGGTTTTTCTCCTCCGTTTTCTTGCTTGTGTGAAAACAGTTGGGTTTTTCCCTGCATTTCACTTGTTGGGTACCTGGGCTTTGTGCTAACGGGTTTTCTGGCCTGCACAGGGCTGGTGTCCCTGTGGTGTTGCTTTACCTGTTCCTCAGTCCCCCATGTTCCTGGGAACTGGTGATCTGATCTGGAGCTCTGCTCAGATTCAGGGTCATGTTTTCCAGTGAGAATTCTTTTCTGTACGGCCAGCCCCCTAGTGGGGTTTTCATTATTGTCATTTTGTTTAAAGGCTCAAGAACAAAAAGCCTTCGGAATAAATCGGACGGTAGACACAGAGCTCTCACAGTTGGTCAGGACACATCCCAGGGTGCTTGCTGTGTGCTGGGTTCGACACTGGCACCAGCTGTGGGTGAGGGGCACTTAGGAGTGGCTGTGACCATGTGTCAAGAGGTAGTTGGGTGTAGAGATCTTGGGCACCACACCCAAAGGCCCTGGGAAGCCATGTCTCTGAGTTTTCATTTTCCCTCTGAGAAATGAAAAAAAAAAAACCAAACTCCTCCCACTAATGAAGGAACATGGGTAAAGTGCAGATGTACATAGCATCTGGCCCATAGGAAGCATGGTAGAGGCCACACGGGGGTCTATGCAGGCTGAATTGAAAGACCGGTATCCCATCTGGGTGGGGGTGGTCAGGGTAAGCTTCCTGGAGGAGGTAAAGATGGAGCCCTGGAGATGAGTAGTAGCACAGAAGGTGGGCTGTTTGAGGCAGAAGAGAAAACTAGCGAGGGTGCTGGTAATCCTGATGTGCCCCCACCCCCAGGGCGGGCTCTACGAGGCAGTGAACGAGGTCTACAAGACCCTCATCCCCATCCTGGAAGCCCACCGAGACTACAAGAAGCTGGCTGCTGTGCATGGCAAACTGCAGGAGGCCTTCACCAAGATCATGCACCAGGTGGGCCCAGATGCCCTCCCAGACCCTGCCCACGGCCCCACCTCCCACCTTCAGCACAGCTCAGCTGACCCTGACCCTTCTCTCTCCTACAGAGCTCTGGCTGGGAGGTGAGTCAGGCCAGTGGCCCTGCCTGTGGGGCCCCCTCGCGATGGCTGGTCGGCAGTGGTCAGGGACCACCAGGGGGTGCTGGAGGAACATGGCTGCCTGGCTGCAGGGGCTGGTGCTCCAGTGGGCAATGACGCACCCTCCACTTCTTCCCCCATTCCCCCCGGGGCGGGGGGGGGGGGGGGGGGGGGGCCTCCCTGCCCCAGATCCAGAGGGCAGCCTGTGACTCACCCAGCTGGGAGCTCTCCAGAGACACCCCTCCCCTCGGGCAGGGCCAGCTTGGTCACTGCCTGTAATGTGGGGGGGAAGGGGGGGCTCTGACTCCCTCCTTGTCTGTCTCTATGTTCCTTTTTGTCTCTGTCTTGGGTCTCTTTCCCTGTCTCTTCCTCGCTCCTTGTCTTGCTCACACTCCCTCTCTGTCTCTGTCTGTCTCCTCCACTTTCCCCCAGGATCTCTGCTCCTAATTGCCATTTAGTGCTCCCCCTCTCCCGCCTCTCCCCTCACTTGGGTCTATTTTTAGGCATCTCCTAGTTTGGGGAGAATTTTCTGGCCAAAGAAGGCAGGAACCCAGAGCCAAGATGGGAGGGCTGGGTGGGGGCCGGGTAGGTCCCCTCCTTCCTTGGATCTCTGGTCTCTGCCCAAAGAATGGTACTCATGGGGCAGTGTAACCAGGACCCTGGGGGTTGGGGGCTCTTGCCTCTGACCTCTCCCATGACTTTGTTTCTCCCTCCCCTACCAATACCCCTGTGCCCGCCCCACCCTGCCTGGGATCGGCCTTGGTGAGTGAACATGGAGCTATCTACCCTCTTCCTTTCTCACTGAGGGTAGTATACCTGGTGGGATGGGGGTGGGTGCCCTGAAACAAGGGGGCCAGAGCCTCTATCCCAGAGGGCTATGCATTCCCTCAGTCACTTAAGCATTTATTGAGCACCTGCTATGTACCCAGCCCTGTAGGCATTGAGGACACAGCTATAAGCAATAGATCTCTAGTTCTAATTTCATGTTGAGATCCAGACTCTGAAGAATTACATGGGACCAGAGGGATAATCGGAAACTAGGGACTTGTGTTGAATGAGAACAAAGATTTGGGGGAGGCAGGAGACAGAGGTTGGGGAGAAAGAGTGAGGGTGTGGGCCGCTGGCATTCGCTGGGTCTCAGGGTCCCCCCAGCTGTGCCTATGACCTAATGTTCTTGGGGCTCCCCTCCTCCTGCCCACCTGTTCTGTACGTGGGGCTAGGGGACATGCATCCCTAGGGCAAGGGGACCTCCAGAGGGGCTGCCTGGGCCACAGCTCCCCTTCTTGCAGATGTAGCGCGTGTTTGGGACGTACTTCCGCGTGGGCTTCTATGGTGCCCGCTTTGGCGACCTGGATGAGCAGGAGTTTGTGTATAAGGAGCCATCCATCACAAAGCTGGCTGAGATTTCACACCGGCTGGAGGCACGTCCCAGCGGTAGGGGGGTAGACGGGCATTGGGCTGCCCTGGGGCGGAGTGGGGGCTGCTCCTCTGTGGCCCCGAGTCAGCCCCATGTCCCCAGGAGTTCTACACGGAGAGGTTTGGGGAGGACGTGGTCGAGATTGTCAAAGATTCGAACCCTGTGGACAAGACCAAGCTCGACCCACAGAAGGTAGGGGCTCCTGACCATCCCAGGGGACCCCCAGATCCTATATTTGGGGAGACTCAAAGTATAATTTCCTGGGGACCCTCAAATCCTAATTCCCTGGCAAACTTCAAAGCTTATCTCCCTTGGCGCTCCAAGTCCTTTTCCTGGGGAGGTTCTTAAAACTAGATTTAGGGAGAACCCCAGATTTAAAGCTCCCAGACCCAAGGAAGTCCAAATCCCCTTTCCCCAGGGATGGCCCTGCAGGGAGGCTGGCAAGCCCCAAGGGTGTGTACTGGGGCTGTGGGAGCCTCATACCTGAGCCCCGTGTCCCAGGCCTACATCCAGATCACTTACGTGGAACCGCACTTCGATACGTATGAGCTCAAGGACCGGGTGACCTACTTCGACCGCAATTATGGGCTGCGCACCTTCTTGTTCTGCACGCCCTTCACACCTGATGGGCGTGCACACGGGGAGCTCCCAGAGCAGCACAAGCGCAAGACGCTGCTCAGCACAGACCACGCCTTCCCCTACATCAAGACTCGAATCCGCGTGTGCCACCGGGAGGAGGTGGGCAGGGGCCCAGGGAGGGGAGATGCAGAGACCCAAGATCCAAGGGAGGTCCGGGTACCCCAGACCCAGATTGGGGAGGTGAGAAGACCCCAAACTCCAGCCCCAGACACCAGTCTTCAGACTCAAACCTCTACTTCCAGACCTAGCCAACCTGAGGCTGGACCCCAACCAGACCAAAGTCCCCAGGGCCAGACACAGGCAGCTGAAACCAGATCCCCACCCTGCCAGAGCCAGGCGGGCAGAAGGCCCCACACCTTGTTCATCACACAGCCTCCTGGAACCCCTCTGTCCCCTCAGCAGGGGTCCAAGCTGCCCTGGGCTGGCTTGGGTCAGGACATCTTCAGGCCCCAGCCAGTACTTGACAACCCCCCACCCCACAGACAGTGCTGACACCAGTGGAAGTGGCCATTGAGGACATGCAGAAGAAGACAAGGGAGCTGGCTTTTGCCACTGAGCAGGACCCACCCGACGCCAAGATGCTGCAGATGGTGCTGCAGGGCTCTGTGGGGCCCACGGTGAACCAGGTACAGCCAGTGGGGCATGCAGGCTCCCGACCGAGGCATCCTCAGGCGCCATGCAGACACCCTTATGAGCCCCTCTTACCCTGCAGGGTCCCCTGGAGGTGGCCCAGGTTTTTTTGGCAGAGATCCCAGAAGACCCCAAACTCTTCAGGCATCATAACAAGCTGCGGCTCTGTTTCAAGGACTTCTGCAAGAAGTAGGCCTGACACCTTCAAGCTCCCATTATGGGCTCCCTGCCTTCCTGACCCCGAACAGC
Source organism: Vulpes lagopus (assembly GCF_018345385.1). NCBI lineage: Eukaryota > Metazoa > Chordata > Mammalia > Carnivora > Canidae > Vulpes > Vulpes lagopus. The sequence continues at coordinate 8,109,496 of NC_054830.1, read as the reverse complement.
CTCGCTGTATCCATTGGGATACAGAGTCCATTATGGAGCTCCCACCTCTCTGGTTCTCATTCGCTCTCCTCTACCTAGCTGACTCCCATTATAGCTCCTGACCCCCACCCATGGACTGCGTCCCTGCCCCCCTGCTAGTCTTGCTTTCTCCTGACTGCTGGCACTTGAGCATCTCCTGCGGTCTGTGTGTCTCAGGTGTGAGGACGCCCTGCGGAAGAACAAGGCCCTGATAGGACCAGACCAGAAGGAGTACCACCGTGAGCTGGAGCGGAACTACTGCCGCCTGCGGGAGGCTCTGCAGCCCCTGCTTACCCAGCGCCTGCCCCAGCTGCTGGCACCTACCACAGCAGGCCTCAGGTGCCTGACCCTGGCCCCCCAACCATAGAGACGGCAGAGGCAGGCACAGATGGGTGCTGTCAACAGACGTGCACGTCAACATGCATGCTGGGCAGGCTCTAGGCAGCCACTTCAGAGCCTGGCTAGGTCACTTCCCAGACATGTGTCTTCACCTCTCTGAGCCTCGATTTCCACATCTGTAAAATGGGCACAGTTCTTATCTTTGGTGGTAGATTCCAAGAGAGATTCTGGGAACCCATGGCCAGATCAGAAAGGATGTGAAAGAAACAGAATCCCTAAAGGGATCTTTAGAGGAGGAGGAGGCTGATGAGCACTATGGAGTTGGCAGCTCCATGGTCATGCTGACACCCCTCATCCTTCCCCCCAGGAACTCCTTAAACAGAGCAAGTTTCCGGAAGGCCGACCTCTGAACCTGCGTGACCTGAAGCCACACCCAGAAGAACCATCACCTGGCTTCACCTGTCTATGCCTTCCTGGGACTTTCCCCCACTGAGCCCTGGGCTGTGGGGTGATCATATTGCACACCGGGCTGGGCCCTCTATTCCTCTGTTCCCATCTGTGTGCACTGATGCTTCTTATCTTTTCTAATTTAAAGTGGTTTTCATAAGCAGCCTGTTTGATGTGGATCCTGGGAGCTGGGTCATGTGTGCACCGTCTACCCACACACCCTGATCTTTGACAGACTCTGTGAGAGCTCACTGAGTGCCAGGAACACTGTAGTGACATTTGCAAATTCCTGCCCTGGTGGGGCTGATATTCTAGTAGAAGTGACACACAACTAACAATGCCACCTGCCCATGGGGAATAATAATAACGTTAATGAAACCCTTGCAGAGTACTCAGCCCAGGGATGAATGGCTCCTAAAAAGTCACTGCCCTGTTTATGGGGTCTTTTTGCCCGAGGGACCTCTCTCAGGCCCCTACCTCCTAGTTAGTGAATTTCTCAATGGCATTATCAGGTAGGAAGCATTCCTAACCCTGTTTTACAGGTAGGGAAACTGAGGCACCAAGCAGTTAAAGGTTTGGTGGGTCTGAAATTGGAGCCCAGGTCCGGTTTAGCCGTTGCCTGCGCAGCCTCGCACTGACCCAGCCCCACTCCCCACCCCGCGGCGGTCACGCCACCCTGTACCAGGCCTGTGCTGGGCCGCTTCCAGCCTCGGCGGGCGGGGGGTGGGGAGGACAGGACGGGTGACCTCCGCCGCCGCCGCCGCCGCCGCCCCCGCCAGCGCCCTCCCGGAGCTGGGCCTCGGCCAGCCCCGCCCCCTCCTGCCCCCCACTGCGCCCAGCTGCAGCGGTGGGGGTGGCCCGTGCCCCGGGGATCCGGAGCAGGGGCGGGAGGGCGCCACGGGACCCCCCGCGCGCGCACACACACCTGCGGGCCAGGTGCGATCGCGCCCTCGCGGCGTCCCCCTCCGCGGCCGCCCGGGCGGCGGGGCGGGGCGGGGCGGGGGCGGGGCCGGTCCGGGGGCGGGGCGGGGGGCGGGGCCACCGCCGAGGGCCGGGCGGCCGGGCGGTGGCGCGCGGAGGACGCACGGGCGGCGGGACGCAGGGACGGCGGCGGCCGGAGCGCGCGAGGCGAGTAGGACCCGAGGCTGGGTCGGGGTTCGAGTCCGGTTCGGGGTTGGAGCGTGGTCCCCGCCCCAGCCACCCCCAATCCCGGGGCGCGACCTCGCCGTTCTCCACGAGCCTCTGCCTCCAACTCTACGTCTCGGTCCAAACTTTCCGGACTCTGAGAGCCTCGTTCCCCGCCTCTCTGTCCCCTCCCCGCCTTGGCCCCGTCCCTGCCTCTCGCCCCCGGCCCCGTCCTCCTCCGCCTGCACCTCTCGCCCTGCCTCCGCCCCATCCCTGCCGTCGCTCTGCCCCTCTCCGCCACCTCGGTCCTCTGTGCCTCCTTCCCCCCGCTCCGGCCCCCCTCGCCTCCTCCGCGGCCGAGCCGGGCCGGGCCCCAGACGGCGGGAAGGCGGCCCGGCCGGACGCCGGGCTGGGCCTCGGCCTGGCGGCTGGGCCGGCGTGGGGAGCGGCAGCTGTTTGCCATTAGCCGGGGACCCCGCAGGCCCCGCCCCCTCCCTCCACGGGGCGGGGTCACCCTTGCCCCCATCTTTGGGGCGGGGAGACCCCAGAGACGTCCGGCTTGGCTGGGAGGGGGGCGCTGCAGGGAGACCCCGCGGGCCATTCGGCCCGGTCCCTGTTCCCTCTTGGAGTGTCCGCCTCTTTTTCTCCATCTCTCTCCCACCCGGTGTTCCCTTTTTTATACCCCAGGGTCCCACTCAGGGAGGGGGGCTTCAGCCACAGACACCTCCCCCATCACGCTCCCCACCTCCATCTGCGTTCTAGACCTGGAGTCGTCCTCGCACCTAGAGGGCGATCAGATGACTAGAGACCCTCTGACTTCAGTCTCTGTGTCTGGGCAATGGGCAGAGGGATGCGGAGCTAGGTGTGAGGTGACCCTGGCAGTGGGGAATCTTCCGGGCCTAGGTTCAAGTGCAGACCCAGCCCCTTCCCCTTCTAGTGACCCTGGACAAACTCACTGTACATTTCTGTGACCCCAGATGCCCTGTTTCCAAAACAGGGCAATAACCTGTGCCTGATGGGAATGTTGTGATCAGATGAGCAGCTGGGGTGATTATTACTATTACGATTATTACTCGCCCCACCGCTTTTCACCTCCAGGGGCCCCCACAGGATATTCCGATTCTGCTTCCTGCCCGCCCATCTCTCTCAGGTCCCCAGAAAATGCTTTTGATCACCTCCCTGGTGTGTAGGGGTGAACCTCCAAGCAGGTGGAAAACCAAGTTTCATACAATTGGTTACTGTGCTGCAGGCGGCATTGGAAGCCAGAGACGTGGAAACAGAGGGTAAGAGAAGTGGAGCGAGATACACAGGCGTGGAGAGCGTGGAGAGACGCAGAGGGACGTGAAAAGACTAAGCAAAGGCACTAAGCAGGAGGCGAGCAGGGTGTAAGAGGAGGAGGAGCTTGGCCGCCCCTGGAGCCCCAGCCCCGCCTTCATGCCCGGCAGGTGCCCCGCCTGGTCCATCCTCCCAGGTACCCACTGCCCTGGCCCTCCTCAGCCAGAAAGGGTCCTCCTTGGTGGGATGGGATGGGCTGGGGCCTCTGGAGCAGGGTGGCTAGAGGTCAGACAGCAGAAAGAACTGGCCAAGCTCAGGCTGAGAGTTGGGGACAAAAGGGTGCTGGCTGGTCTCCAGGGCTGAGGAGGGGTTAGTGAGAGGCTCTGATTGTCCCTCCCTTTTGCAGCCTCCAGGCACCCTCTCTTACTTCCTCCCCACCCTCCCACCCCCATGACTTCCCTGGCCACCACTCGGCCTTCTATCCCTGCTGCGCCCCTGAGCCGGACGCATCCTGGGGGGGCAGGAAGTTCTCGTGTAGCCCGGCAGCGAAACTGTTTATTTTTAGAGAAAATTGTTTCCATAAAGAGGAAAGGCTTTGCTCCTCACTGCCTCCCCCACCTCACCGACTTTCCCTCCCCCCCACTCTGGTTGGCCTGCCCCAGCTCTGCTTTGGGGTCCCCTACCCTGAGCTCCATCTCTCCTGGTGTCCCCGTGTCTCTGTGTCCTCGGATCCTTTCAGGAAGACAGTCCCTTACTCAGGGCCTCAGCCCCCTGCCCACCTCAGCCCCCATGCATCCCTGTAGCCAGCTTCTGGCCTGGGCTGAGAGGAGGGGTGCAGGAAGGGTGGGGCCTGTTAGGCTCAGGGGGCCCCCAGCCCAGGGCCTTGTGGAGGCGGGGCTGTGGGAACAGCTGGAGCCTGTCCAGCGGCTGGACAGATGTGCAGGCAGGCCGTGAGGTTTGGTTTCTTTGTTCCAGGCCGCGGGCCCCCCCCCACCCCTTTCCACAGCCAGGCCGGGTGTGTTCCTATGAGAGGGTCCCAGACTCGGGGAAGAGGAGGGATTGGGAGGGGGACAATTGTGGGGGAAGGGTGGCCACATCCCCTTCTTCCCCACTGCAGACTCTTCCTGACTCCAGGCTCCAACATCCCCCTTTCCCCAGGTAAGCCTCAGCCAGTGCTGCAGGTGATCTGAGATAAACCCCAGGTGACTCTTGAGGAGTGTCTGCAGACCAGAGGATGGCCCAAGTCCTGCACGTGCCAGCCCCCTTCCCAGGTCAGAGGGCTCGGGAAGAAAGGGCCCTGCTCCAGGGTCTGGGGAAAAAGATAAGGCCTTGCCTTGAGGGCAGTGGGAGGGGGGCATGGTCACTGGGGGTAGGATACAGCCCTGCCCTGCAGGCCTGAATGAGGGCCTTTGGCTCTGCCCTAGAGGGTCTGATGGGGGAGATAGTCTTTTAGGGAAAGGGGCTGGTCTGAGTCCAGAGACAGTCCCTGGTCCCTGCCCTGGGGGTTTCTGAGGAGGCAGGGCCTTGCCCTGAGACTGGAGCCACAGTTGAGCACCCAGTGGTCTCCCCTCCTGTGGGTGAATAAACCTCGACTCTCCCTGGGATGTGAACATGAGTCTTCCCCCTGAGGAGGGGACAGCAGTGTTCAGAGGCCCTGGTCTTTCTTCACGCCCCAGGGGCCCCCGGTCCAGCCTCCCCACCCGCCTTCCCTGCCAGGGAGCCTGACCCACCATACTCCGTGGAGACGCCCTACGGCTACCGCCTCGACCTGGACTTTCTCAAGTATGTGGATGACATTGAGAAAGGCCACACGCTCCGGCGAGTGGCCGTGCAGCGCCGGCCCCGCCTCGGCTCACTGCCACGGGGTCCCGGCTCCTGGTGGACATCCACTGAGTCTCTGTGCTCTAATGCCAGTGGGGACAGCCGCCACTCGGCCTACTCCTACTGTGGCCGTGGCTTCTACCCGCAGTATGGTGCCCTAGAGACGCGCGCCGGCTTCAACCCGCGCGTGGAGCGCACGCTGCTGGACGCCCGTCGCCGCCTGGAGGACCAGGCGGCTGCACCCACTGGCTTGGGCTCCCTGACCCCCAGCGCAGCAGGCTCCACAAGCTCATTGGTGGGCGTGGGGCTGCCACCCCCAACGCCACGGGGCTCGGGACTGTCCACACCCGTGCCTCCCAGCGCTGGGCACCTGGCCCACGTGCGGGAACAGATGGCGGGTGCGCTACGGAAGCTGCGGCAGCTGGAGGAGCAGGTGAAGCTGATCCCCGTGCTCCAGGTGAAGCTCTCTGTGCTGCAGGAGGAGAAACGGCAGCTCACAGTACAGCTCAAGAGCCAGAAATTCCTGGGCCACCCCACAGGGCCCCGGAGCCGCAGTGAGCTCTGCCTGGACCTCCCAGAGCCCCTCGAAGACCCGGTGACCCTCGAGACCCGGAGCGTGGGCACCTGGGTCCGAGAGCGGGACTTGGGTGTGCCTGACGGGGAGGCGGCCCTTGCCGCTAAGGTCGCCGTGCTGGAGACCCAGCTCAAGAAAGCACTCCAGGAGCTGCAGGCAGCTCAGGCCCGGCAGGCTGACCCCCAGCCCCAGCCCCAGCCCCGGCCTCCACCAGACAGCCCCATCCGCGTGGACACTGTCCGGGTGGTAGAGGGCCCTCGGGAGGTGGAGGTGGTTGCCAGTACAGCTGCCGGGGCCCCTGCACAGCGGGCCCAGAGTCTGGAGCCCTATGGGACAGGGCTGCGCTCCCTGGCAACGTCTGGAGGGGTCGAGAGCCCTGCAGTGTTCCGTACCCATGAGGTGGTAGAGACAGCGTTCCCCACAGCCACTGCATCCACTGGCAACGTCCACCTGGTGAAGAAAATTAGCATCACGGAACGAAGCTGTGACGGGACAGCAGGTGAGCCATAGTGCACGGGGGAAGCTGGGGGAGAGGTGCCCTTTGTTCCTGTGAAGGCCAAGGTCTAGCCTTAGCCCTGGCCTTCCGTCAGACCAACCACGCTGGTCTCTTCACCTGCAAAAAGGGGACAGTTGTGCCGTTGATTCTGTGCTGTAGGGACCATGCAGAAAAATCAGGTATCTGATTGAGTGTACCGTCCTCATGTCTAGTGCATTGTAAGTATCCAGAAAACAGGAGGTATTTGAGGAAGGGTCCCTAGGACTGTTGGCTTGTTGAGCCAAAAAACCCATCCATTTTATTCAGTAAATGGTAGAAACCAATTTCAGTCCGGTTTAGGCAATGTATTATTCATGTAACCTGGTGACGGGTTCAGTCATAGCTGGATTTAGGTGCTCAAATATCTTTTGTGCACCTTGAGGTCTTTCTCAGGTGAGTGAAAGTGGCCCCACCACTCCAGGGATCTGTCTTTCCATCTTGGTGGAAAGGGAACTTCTCAGTCCAAATGGTGCCCATAAATGATCCCAGGAGCGCCCCTCGTTGGCCAGTGGCCGTCATGTGCCCATCACTGAGCCAAATCACAGTGTCTCTCACTGCCCCCAGTGCAGATCCTCTAACCCCAGATCCTGGGGGTAGAGGAGCCCCACCCAAGCCCTGTGGCCTTTGAGGGAACAAAGGGGTGTCCCCTAGAGGAAGTGCTGAGTCCTCATGCCAGGAAAGGGGATGTGGGATCTGCAAAAGACAGCTGCCCCACCACTGCCACCCTTAGGCTCCTGGGAGAAGCTGTCAGAATGAGTCATAATAATGACAGCTGTTCTTTATCAGAGGCTAGCCTGGTGCCAGGTGCTGTGCTGAGGCTTTCAATCATGGAAGGCTGAAGAGTATGGGCTTTACAGTTAAGCAACCTGGGTTCAAATTCTACTTCATGATGTAGCCCTAGGTGAGGGACTTCACCCCTCCGGGCCTCAGCTTCCCAATCTGTAAAGTGGCATAACCATAGTCCCAGGCCCTAGCACTCGTGACTTGATGTACACAGTGAACCCTCCAGCGCTGCTTATTGCTGCTTCTGTTGATAACTTTCAGGCTCATTCTGCTCAGCTGGGGAGACTGAGGCTCAGGGAAGAGCTGTACTTGCCCTATGTCGCACAGCCACGAAGTGGCTGAGCCAGGATCTAAACCAAGGTCAGCCTGAACCTGCAGGGGGCTCTAAGGTACAGCCTAGGTCCCTGTCCCAGTCTTGAATGTCAGAGCCCCATGGAGGGACCAGAGGGCACATGCTGGAGGGAGGGGACCCAGCTGTGTTTTTTTTGCCTTTCCATGTTGTTCCTGGCCAGCTCCAGGCACCACTCCTCTGTTCTGTGTCCATCGCAAACACCCGGCCCTTTGACTCTGGCCCCCAGCCAAGGGCTCTGCCCGGCTCCGCCTTGGGATTTCTGAGAGGCAGCCTTCATTCCAGACATGCCACCTAGGGCAGCCATGGGGCTGCCTGCCTGCAGGACACACAGACCTAGTGATGTTCCCACTGTGTGTGGGCTGCTGCCCCCAAAAGCTCTTCCTTGTGTCTCACGTAACTCCTCCTTGCTGCAGCCAGCCCCAGCCTCTGCTTTGCTTGGGCGGAGCTGGAGTTTGCCCGTTCATTTCAGTGTCTTCTCAGTCTGCTAACTTTTATTGAACATTTGCTATGTGCGGGACTCTTTTGGGCTTTGGGGGTACAGCAGTGAACAAGATAGACAAACGAGTGCGACAAACAAGTGAAGCCCCGTAGTAAATAAGTGAAGAAGTATCATTTCAGAGGAGAGGTGTTTGAAGCAAATAAAACAGGGGCATGGGGTAGGCAGCCATCAGTTGGGGTGATGGTCTGGGTTCCAACTCTGATTACCCTGCCCCCTAGTTCTGTGCCCTTGAGCTAGTTATTTGACCTCTGTGTGTCTCATTTGCAAATGGCTGGGGGTAGGGGTGTCCTGACAACCTGGTATCACCAGATCAGTGTGAGGCTTCAATGTGTCAGTTCCCACTGGGTGTTCCATGTGGCATCAGGCACATGGTAGGTGCTTGAGGGTTAGCGGTTGGCTCTTTAAACCAAGATGTGGGGGATCCCTGGTGGCTCAGCGGTTTACCGCCTGCCTTTGGCTCAGGGTGTGATCCTGGAGTCCCAGGATCGAGTCCCACATCAGGCTCCTGGCGTGAAGCCTGTTTCTCCCTCTGCCTGTGTCTCTGCCTCTCTCTCTCTCTCTCTCTCTTTCGTGAATAAATAAATAAAATCTTAAAAAAAATTTAAAAAAAATAAAAAACCAAGATGTGAAAGAGAGGCAGCAGCCACGTGGCACCAAGGTGGGAAGAAGAGTGTTCACGGTGGGGGCAAATGTCCTGAAGCGAGGAGGGGCTCGAGCACGTAAACTGTTGAACCAGCTAGAGTAATGAGGCCAGACAAGCAAGGTCCAGAGGTGCCTGAGCATCAGCGGCGGGCCCTGTAGGGCTTGCAGACTGGGGAGGAGGAGCAATATGAAAAATGAAATTAGATGTACGGGACTTGACAAGCTTTCGGACCATGTGTTTAGGTCACCCAACTTGATGGGTAGGTCCCGGAGTACTCCCTGGGGGAGGAGGCAAGGAGGACTTCTCTGCCATCTAGAATTCCCTCACTGCAGCCAAAGGGCGAAGCAGCCTTCCCCTCAGGCTGGAAAGGGTGGGTGGGACAGGCAGAGGCTGGAAGACCTCATGAAGTCCCATCCCCCCACCACCCAAAATCAAGGCAGGGAGATGAGTGGGAGACGGGGCAGCTGGGCGTGTGCATCCGTGGGGGCTCCAAAGCTCTGAAATTTCCTTTGCTCCTGTTCAAAACATATTCCTATGACAGCAATTCATATGCTCTGTGGAAAGTTTGGAAAGTACAGAAAAATCTGGAACACAAAACAAAACCCCCATAAACCCACCACCGCCCAGACACAGCTGTTGTCAGCACTTCTGCTTCTTTCCTTCCGAAATTTTTAATGCAGAAAATAATATGTAGGTTTCAAGTCCAGCAACAGGGAACCGATGGAATGTGTTGTCTTGCATTATTTCACTTTTAAAAGCATTTAGGTAGCTTTACTTGGGGCCAGGGCGTTTCTAGACGCTCTTTTTCCATTTTAATTCATTTACATCCCCAGCACCCCTGTGAGGTGGGTGGCGTTATCATTCCCCATTTGACAGAAGAGGAAACAGAGGGCCCCGTGGTTGCCCACTGTTCATGGAGCCAGGATTCAAACTCCGCCTTTGGTTTTCTTTGATGGAACCTGATCCCAGGGGCATTTCTTCCCGGGATTAAAAATTCCCGGGACGTAGTATTTACTGGTGAGCCACGTCGATGTCTGCTGTCATCGGGCGCCACACAGATGTTCCTCTGCAGAAACCCCTCACGTCTTCTGTTTTCTCAGGACGGGTTTCTGGAAGACCATTTTTGAGGACCATGATGTCTCTTGCCAACTTGCTTTATTCCCCTGTGGCCCCACTCCCTTCCCACACTGGGTGGCTGAGTGATTTAAATTTTTAAAAATTTCTTTTGGCCCAAAGGAGGCCCAAACTGAGTTCATCTAAATTCTTCTGCTCACAGTGACCATCTCCATCTGCGCCTGCCAGCTCCCTCATTTTACTTGATTCTTTTTCCACCTCCACCTTCCACCCCCAGTGCTGAGGGTCGGTAAATATTTTCAGCTCCGTGGGCCGTATGATCATAGTGGCAATGGCTCAATTCTGCTTGGTTCTCTCTCTCTCTCTCTCTTTCTTTTAAGCTTGATTGCAGTGAGCTTAATATGCAAAAAAATTAGCATATTTCGTGCACGAATTTTGATGAGTTTAGCGTCTCGGTTCTGCTTCTGTAGCACGTAAGTGTGGACAGTATAGAATGGAACAAGCGTGGCTGTATGAAATGCAATTTCATGTAATTTTCACATGTCCCAGATAGCATTCTTTTTTGTTTTTCCGACCATCAAGAATGCAAAAATCGTGCCCATAGTCCATAATTCGCCAACCCCTGCTCTATGCCGCTCACACTCCCCGCTAGCCCATGTAATATCATTCCTCGCAATCCACCTTCCAGAAGCTTATTTAGACATTTCAGTGTCCTTGAAAAATATGCTCTGTGCATGCTTGATTTCCTAAAATGGTATTGTGATTTCCGAAGGAAAAAATCTTGCTGTTTCTCTCTCTCTCTCTCTCTCTCTCTTTTTTAATCTCTCTGTACACTCTTTTTGAACTCTCCACCCTAATGCTTATACATTGGGTTTGTCAGTCAGAAGGACCACGTCACCTTCTGCCCTAGTGTGTGCTACGCTTTCCTCATCCATACCCCCTTGGGGGCACCCAGTTATGTCCAGCTCCTGGCTGCCATGAGCAGTGCTGGTGCTGTCTTCACATGTCGCTTCCCCTGGGGTTGCTGATTCACAGGGAATTCACCATTTCACTCCAAGTTTTGTCCAGTCCTCTCTGGGAAAGCTCTCCCTGTCCACGCTCCCACCAGCCACGCTTGGATCTGAGGTCCCCATTGCCCCACATACCCACCAACACGAAGTTTTTTCTCTCATGTTTTGCCCATCGACTCTGGTGCAGGGTGGTATCTCCTTGTTTTAATGTGCATTTCTTTGATCTTTTGGTGAGATAGGGCATCACCATACATGTTTCATAAGACTCCTCTGTGAATCACTTATTTGTAGCCTTTGTCCGTTTTTCCTTGGGCAATTTTGAGAAGTTCTGACATATTCCAGGATCGAGGTTGGCAAACTACAGCCTTTGGGCCAAGTCCAGCCCACTGCCTGTTTTTATAGGCTCACAAGCTCTAAGCATGGTTTTTCATATTTTTAAATGGTTGAACAACGTGAAAAGAAGAACATTTTGTGACACGAACAAAATTAATATGAAATTCGTGTTGTGACACAGCCATACCCATTAATTTACGTACTGTCCAGGGCTGCTTTTGCTAATGAGACCTTCCAGCCCACATAACAGAATATTTATTGTCTGGCCCCTTACAGAAAAAGTTTATTGAGTCTTGTTCTAGAAGAAAATCCTTGGTCACTTCTGGTATTGTGAATATTTTCCCATAGTGTATATCCTGTCATTTAATTTTGTCTATGAAGTTTGTTGTTTTATAATGAAGTAGAAATGTTCATGTCAAATACAGTTAAACCGGGATCCCTGGGTGGCGCAGTGGTTTGGCGCCTGCCTTTGGCCCAGGGTGCGATCCTGGAGACCCGGGATCGAATCCCACATCAGGCTCCCGGTGCATGGAGCCTGCTTCTCCCTCTGCCTGTGTCTCTGCCTCTCTCTCTCTCTCTCTCTGTGACTATCATAAATTAAAAAAATTAAAAAAAAAATTAAAAAAAAAATACAGTTAAACCCATCCTATTTTTCTTCTTTTGTTAATTTTTAAATTTTTTTTACAGATTTTATTGACATATAATTGACATGTAGCACTGTACCCATTCAGGGTAATCAAATAATGATTGTGATATTTGTATATATTGCAAAATAATTATTACAGTAAGTTTAGTTAATATCTGGCAGCTCACAGAGTTCCAGACTTTTTCTTGTGACAGGAACATTTAAGATCTCCTCTCTTAGCAACTTTCAGATGTTCAATCAATACAGCGTTATTAGCTATAGTCACCATGCTGCACAGGACAGATCCAGGATTTATGTATTTCATAACTGGAAATTTGTACATTTTGACCCCTTTCTCCCATTTTCTCACCCCCTTACTCAGGAAACTACCAGTCTGTTCTCTGTATCTAGGAGTTTGGGTTGTTTTTTGGTTTTTGTTTTTTTAAGATTTTATTTATTCATGATAGACACAGAGAGGGAGAGAGGCAGAGACACAGGCAGAGGGAGAAGCAGGCTCCATGCAGGGAGCCTGATGCGGGACTTGATCCTGGGTCTCCAGGATCACGCCTGGGCTGAAAGCAGGCACTAAACCGCTGAGCCACCCAGGAATCCCCTGTTTTTTTTTTTGTTATTGTTGTTTTGTTTTGTTTTGTTTTTACTTCTACATGTGAGATCATCTTGTATTTTTCGTATGTAGTTTGAGGTTTGTTTATTTGTTTTTAGAGACAGAGAACGAGGAGTAGGGAGAGGGATAGAGAGAATTTTAAGCAGGCTGCGCACTTAGCACGGATCCTGATGCCAGTCTTGATCTCACAATCTTGAGATCATGACCTGAGCCAAAATCAAGAGTCAGACATTTAACCAACTAAGGCACCCAAGCACCTCATCTTTGAGGAATTTTTTTTTTTTTAAGATTTTATTTATTTATTCACGAGAGACACAGGCATAGAGAGAGGGAGGCATAGACCTAGGCAGAGGGAGAAGCAGGCTCCCTGTGGGGAGCCTGATGTGGGACTTGATCCCAGGACCCTGGGATCACACCCTGAGCCAAGGCAGACGCCCGACCACTGAGCCATGCAGGTGCCCTATCTTTGACGAATTTTTAAAGGAATCTTTCCTCTTCCTGAGGCCCCCGATATTCTGTTACATTTTCTTCCTGTAGCTTTGTACCTTCCTGTAGCTACATCCATCCTTCTGAGTTTTCATGTTAAGGTGTGAGGTAGGGATCCAGCTTGATTTTTCTTGGGTTGAGTGAGCTTCTTTTCCCAGCACCACACCACAAGACCCCATCTTTCCCACTAATTTGTGGAAACCCCTTTGTCTTAACCCAAGCTCCCTCAGCTGGGGCCTTTGCTGGGTCTTCTCTTCTTTTTTGTTCCTTTGGCCCATTTCTTCCCTCAGCAGCATTTGCTCTTTTGGCCACTGTGGCTCTTTGGCTGCTTGGCATGTTTTACTACGCCCTCCTCAGCCAGGTTCCCCATCTCTACCCTCTTACTATAAGGTTGTTTTGGCTGGTCATAGACTTCGGTTCTTCCATATAAATTGTGATGTCGTTTTGCCCTGTTCCTTAGTGGAATGACAATAACAATTACGATCAGTTCTATTATTGTCATTGCTGTTTCAACATTGCAGTGCCTGACTTTGAACTCCTCACACCAGAAGGAGCCATCCAAGCTTTTGGAGACAGGGCCTGCTTTACCTTTGGAGCAGAATGGGCTATAGTGCTGCTCTGTTTCTTTTTTTGTTTGTTTCCTTTTTCTACGTCTTAAAAAATTGTGGTAAAGAACATACAACATGAAACTTAGCATGTCTGACTGGCCAATTGAGTGGCATGAAGTACATTCACATGGCACCAGCATCCCTCCCTAGAACTTTCCCATCTTTCCAAACTGAAACTCTTAAACACAGACTCCCCATTCCCTCCCCCAGCTCTTGGCGCCCACCATCGACTTCCTGTCTGTGAATGTGACTCCCCTGAGGACCTCACATAAGTGGAATCAGACAGGATTTGTCCTTTTGTGACTGGTTTCTTTCACCAAGCTGAGTGTTGTTTCACCTGATTTATTTTTTATTTTTTATTTTTTTTACCCTCCCAGGTCTTTACATTAAGAGTCTTGAGTTTGGGGCAAATAACCAAGGTTCTGAACTGGCCCGTCTGCCTTCTGACACCTTCCACTTGGCCATATAGTGATTTTGTTTGTTTGTTTGATTGACTTTATTGACAGAGTTTAAAAAAGAAACCGAGACAGCCACATAGACACCCAGCGTGTGCTTTGGTTCCCCACAGGGGCTCGGGCTGTGGCTCTGGAATCAGCCTGGCCCAGCCACACCCTGAGCTGGGTGCTGTCAGAGACACATTCTGTGGCTGGGTCTCATCTGTCCTTCACTCTGTGCTTGTTCTATTTCCTCTCTGTTCTTTTTTTTTTTTTTTTTTTTAATTTTATTTATTTATTCATGAGAGACACACAGAGAGAGGCAGAGACACAGGAAGGGGGAGAAGCAGGCTCCCTGCAAGGAGCCTGATGTGGGACTCGATCCCGGATCCTGGAATCACGCCCTGAGTCAAAGGCAAACGCTCAACCACTGAGCCCCCAGGCGTCCCTTCTCTGTTCTTAACTCCATTTGAGTATCATGGACTTGAAGTAGTTACTGTGTATGTCAGAAAAGGTTGTAACCATTCAAGGGAATTGAAAGGAATTGTCCGGGAGACCCCAAGGCCAACGTTGAAATGAGATGCCCTGGGGAAGCGGTGACATAGAAGCCACACTTGGCCTGTGGGGGGCCCTGAGCAGGTTCTGAGATGGGGACAGCCACTCACAGTGGCACTTTTATTCCTGGCACCAGGCTGGCAATCCAGGCCTGGAGCACCCTGCCACCCCACTCCCACCCACATGGGCAGGGGGTACCCCTGGGACTAGCGCCCTCAGAGTCACCTTTGTCCTCTACCAAACCTGGGTAGGGTTTCTTAAATGTGATAACATATACATATGCATGATATAAAACTTACCATCTTAGCCGCTTTATTTTTTAAAGTGGCTCTATGCCCAATGTGGGGCTTGAACTCATGACCCTGAGACGAAGAGTCACATGCTCCACTGACTGAGCCAGCCATTTGCCACCCCGCCCCACCCCCCATCTTTTTTTTTTTTTTTTTTAATGAGAGACAGAGAGAGAGAGAGAGGCAGAGACACAGGCAGAGGGAGAAGCAGGCTCCATGCAGGGAGCCCGATGTGGGACTCAATCCCGGGACTCCAGGATCACACCCTGGGCTGAAGGCAGAAGCTCAACCACTGAGCCACCCAGGTGTCCCCCCACCCCACACCCCCCAATCTTAACCATTTTAAAGTGTCCAGTTCAGTGGCACTAAGCACATTCACATTGTTGTACAACCACCCCCACCATCCATTTCCAGAACATTTTCATCTTCTCACACTGAAAATCTACCAGGGTGGGCTTGGGTTGTTTTTGTTTTTTGTTTTTAAGATTTTGTTTATTTGTTTTAGAGAGAGAGAGAGAGCATGTGTCCCCCTGTGAGTGGGATGGGAGGAGCGGAAGCAAAGGGGAGAGAAAATCTCAAGCAGATTCTGCACTGAGCGTGGATCCCAACCCACGTCTCAAGATCATGACCTGAACTGAAACCAAGAGTCAGGTGCTTAACGGGCTGAGCCACTCAGGCACCCTTACCTGGGTGGGGTTTTAATTCTTATTTTCTGGGGACACGTGGGAGGCTCAGTAGATGAGTCTTTGGCTCAGGTCATGATCCCAGGGTCCTGGTATTAAGCCCCACATCTGGCTCCATGCTCAGCGAGGAGCCTGCTTCTCCCTCTCCCCCTGCTCGCACTCTCACTCTCTCTCTCTCAAATAAAATCTTTTAAAAAATTTATTTTGTAATAGCCCTTATTGTTTCTTTTCCTGATTGTTAAAGTGTTAACCTGCTTAAAGTTCAGAAGAAGGGAGCTGTGATATCATAACACAGCCTTGCTCTTGTTAAAATACTAATAAGTCTTATCAAAGTAGCGTCTACAATTCATGATCCTCGAGAACTGTTGATGTCCAGACCTTGTTCTAAGCCCTTCCCCCCGCACTGTGGTCCTCAGTCCGCACAGAAATGCCATGATGGAGGAAATGCCATTCTCCTGACGCACAGAGAGGTTAAGTGACTTACCTGAGGTCACACAGCTTGTTCATGGGAGAGTTGAGACCCTCCCATGACCACGACTCTTGGCTGTGATCACACCTCATTTCCAGATGACCTTCAGAGTGATATTGGAGAGGTGGGGGTCACAAGCCAGGATTGTAAGGTCG
The DNA here is from genome assembly GCF_018345385.1 of Vulpes lagopus. Lineage (NCBI taxonomy): Eukaryota > Metazoa > Chordata > Mammalia > Carnivora > Canidae > Vulpes > Vulpes lagopus. Next base: position 8,093,738 of record NC_054830.1, on the reverse strand, counting down.
CAGTGTCTTCCCTGTCCCTGACCCGCTGCTGTTGCAGGCAAGAGACTGCTGGTGGAATCAGATTCTGCTGCTCATTCACTGGGTGACTCCAGGCAACCCTCTGTGCCTCAGTTTTCTCATCTGTAACAATCCGGATCTCATGGGGTGGGAAGACTTGACGAAGTGACATGAGCATCAGCCCCCAGAGCACCTGGCCCCGGGGCATGTGACCCCAAGGACACGGCTCTTATCCACCTATGGTGAGCACCTCTCTTCCTCCCCTGCAGGGCTCCCACCGGCTCCTGCAGAGTCACCTTCGTCACCCCCAGGAGTGGAGGCCACCTCCCTGGCACAGCCTGAGAAGAGCGCAGGTGGGTCGGCTGCCCGGGATGCTGCTGACGGGGAGCCCACCAGGCAAGCAACCTCATGCCAGTCACAGGAGGTGGGGGGCGCAGGTAAGTGGGGGTGGCCTCCCAGGCGGACGGGGCGCTGGAGGCCTGGGCTTAGGGTCCAGCTCAGGGAGGTTCTTATGATGCCACCTATCCCCGCAGGTGAGCCCCAGGCCCGTGTGCGGTCCATCATGAAGCGCAAAGAGGAGCCTGCAGACCCTGCAGCCCGGCGGAGGAGCCTGCAGTTTGTGGGCGTCAACGGCGGGTGAGAGGGGGGTCCCCTCTTCCCCCAGCCCACGCTACCACCCTTTCCTCAGCTTTTACCTTCCTCCTTGTTTTTTGGCTCCTTCATGTCTGAGAATGCCCCCTGGTCTGGGCCCCTTGTTTTGATTCATTACTGGAACCAAGGCACAGTAGCCAGTTGGGGACACCGAGGCACTTCGGGGCCAGGTGACTTGCTGGAGCTCACACGGCCACCGGGAGTCAGACTCCCGAGCCTGGGCCGCAGCCTCTGCCCCACGCCCCTCCTCAGACTGTGTCGGGGGAGGCATTGGTGTCCCCAGAGACGACACTGAAGGAGGGGACGAGTGTGCTGCAGGATAAGCAGGGAGTGCCTGGAGGGGCTCAGTTGGTTAAACATCTGCCTTCGATTCAGGTCATGATCACAGAGTCCCAGGATCGAGACCTACATCAGGCTCCTTGCACGGCAGGGAGCCTACTTCTCCCTCTGACCCTCCCCGTTCTTGTGCTCGCTCTCTCTCTCAAATAAATAAATAAAATCTTTAAAAAAAAAAAAAAAAAAGGATAAGCAGGAGCTACCAAGTGAAGAGTGGGGGTTAGGAGGGCAATCCCGTTAGAGGGCACAGCCTGATAAAGGCTCTGGTGAGAGGAAGCAGTGATACCCTTGAGAAGCAAGAGGCACAGGAGTTCGGAGTCAGGGACCATTTGGGGGCTTGACTGCTAGGCCCAAAAGCTTAGACTTTGTCCAGAGGCAGCAAGAAGCACAAGAGGGACCTGCGTAAGAGGCAAAGGAGGAAGAGGTGGAAGGTGAGAGCAATATTTTTCCCTGACCCACCCTGAGCATTATCACAGGCTGAGCTAGTGTTTATTGAGCACCTACTGGGTGCCAGGTGCTGGAAGGCACATCCCTGCAGCCCTGTGACGTAGATACTGCCATTACTCCCACCTAACAGATGGGGAAGCCAAGGTGCAGAGCAGTCAAGTTGTCAGAACCCTGTGCCCTCCCCTGCCATGTCCTGTCCCATCTGCAGCATCTCCTCACTCCGCCCGTCCTTCCTTCCCAGATACGAGTCCTCATCTGAGGACTCTAGCACAGCAGAGAACTTCTCAGACAACGAGAGCACAGAGAATGAGGCCCCAGAGCCAGAGGAGAGGGTTCCAAGTGTGGTCGAAGCCCCCCAGCTCAGGCCCTCGGGGACAGCAGCAGCCAAGACCAGCCAGGAGGAGTGCCAGCTGCCTCGGGAGTCTCAGCACGTGCCTGTGGCGGAGGCAGCATCAGGAGCGAATGCAGAGGAGGAGATCCGGTCAGTTTTCTCTGTTAGGAGGGACTCAGACAGAGTGAGGTGGGTCACTTCTGCCTCAGATCTCACTATTCATGCCCTCTGAAGGAACCTCCCATCAGTTATACACACCTTAGTCTGAATTAGCAAACTAGTGCTTTCTCCTGGCTATCGGAAGGTCTACAGGCTTTGATAAACTGATGCAGGCAGTTTGGGTTATTGGGGTTAAAATTTAAGGGGCAGGCAGAATTTGTCCTTAAGCCACCCACTGTCTTTGGGATGAATGCCCCACCTGCCCACATGTTTGTATCTTTTTTTTTTTTTCCACCCTGATGAAAAATCTGCCCTTGGGCAAAGATTTTCTATCCACTACTGCCCACTTGGAATAAACTTTAGTCTGTGTGTCCACTTTCTCTTGGAATCTGTGTGTTCCCCCTGTCTGTGGTCACCCAGGAGGCCGAGGTGAGTGCTCCCAAGGTAAACTTCCCTCTTGTCCACCCCTTGCAGGATGGAGTTAAGCCCCGACCTCATCTCAGCCTGCCTGGCCCTGGAAAAGTACCTGGACAATCCAAATGCCCTCACTGAGCGGGAGCTGGTATGATGGGGCCCTGGGTCTGGGGTCCCCTTCTTCTCTTCCACCCCTACCCCAGCGTCTCATCCACAGTGTCTCCCTGTGCTGGCTTCGAAGGGACTCCAGGATCCAAGCAGAGAGCTTGGGAGGTGGGGTGGTGGGGCTTGGGTCATGGGCCTTGGACGGGGGCCATGGTGGTGGGCGGGGCCGGAGCCGGTCACCTGCTGGCAGTCCTGGCCTCTGGTTCCTGTTGTTTTGGGATCTTGAGGGAGGCGGTGCCACATTTTTCTTGACTGGTGTCCGTCCTTGCCTCTGAAGAGCACATGTGCAGGATGGAGATGCTCACACCTTCCTTGGGGGCACACCTGGGCCTCCCTTGTCCGGGACGGGGAGACCACACTCTTTAGTGCAAGGGGCTCACCCAGGGAGGGTTGTCCACACTTCTCCTTCAGGCTCTGGTTCAGCACAGGGGTGTCCACACCTGGGGCTCAGTCCAATTGGCGGGGAGCAGGCTGCTGCCGCCCTCTTACCTTCTCCCCTCCGCATCCAGAAAGTGGCCTACACCACGGTGCTGCAGGAGTGGCTGCGCCTGGCCTGCCGCAGCGACGCCCACCCCGAGCTCGTGCGGCGCCACCTGGTCACGTTCCGGGCCATGTCAGCACGCCTGCTGGACTACGTGGTCAACATCGCCGACAGCAATGGCAACACCGCTCTGCACTACTCCGTGTCTCATGCCAACTTCCCCGTGGTACGGCAGCTGCTCGACAGCGGTAAGCCGGTGGGGCAGGACAGGGGGGCCCTGGGCAAGTGGGCTGGCTGCTACCCCCACTTATGGTCTGATGGGGGAGACACTGCCTTCATAGTCTCTTGAGGGGCATGCCATTCTTCCGGTCTGATGGAGGGATGTTGTCCTCCCTGTCTGGTGGAGGAGACACCACCCTCCAGCCTGGTCAGGGAGGTACAGTCCGTACCTATAGCCCCCGCACACTGGCGAAGGCAGACACAGTCTTTGTGTAGACTTTTCCACCACCCCCAAGGACCCCTATGTGATGAAGGTGACCTCTCTGGAGCCGTGGTCTGAGAGAAGGCCATAGCCTCCCTCCTGGGACTTCAAAGATGTGGTCCTTGAATAGGCAGGAAGAAATCTGCTCTTCCCTGGTCTAACAAGGAAGATAACAGCCTCCCAGACTGATGAAGGAAGCAGGGCCCACAATCTGATGGAGAAGGTAGAGGCTAGTCTGAAGGGGGACTGGCTCTTCCAGATTAGTGGAGGAGACACAGTCCCCTACTCTTAGCCCTAAACCTGCGTGCCAGTGTCAGAGTCTCCAGGCTGTTGAAGGAGACACAGTCTCCCCCTCCTTAGAAGTCCCTCATCTAATGGGGCGGCATAATAGAGGTGGAGAGCCTGGGGCAGAATGGGGCGCTCAGCCTGGGGAAAGGTAGGACTCAGGCCACAGCTAGACTGTGATAGCCAAGACGTTGCCTGGTTCTCATGGGCTCTCCCCTAGTTTTGAGGTCTGAGGGTCCCATGTCCTCCTTACCACCCCCCCCCAGGTGTGTGCCAGGTGGACAAGCAGAACCGCGCTGGCTACAGCCCCATCATGCTCACTGCCCTGGCCAACCTGAAGACCCAGGATGACATTGAGACCGTCTTGCAGCTCTTCAGGCTCGGAGATGTCAATGCCAAAGCCAGCCAGGTACAGGCCCTTGGTGCTGCAGACCCCAGTGGTACTTCCTGCTTCCCGAGCCCTGGCTGTGCACCAAGCCCAGATGTGATCTCATTCCGTGCCCAGGGGGAGAATCCCCGCTGCACGGAAGAGGAAGCTGAGTCTCAGAGAAGCCCTCATTTCTTCCAGGTCAGACTAAAGGAGGTGGGATTTGAACCCAGCTGATCTAGCTTTAGAACCCCATTCTTTTTTTTCTTTTTTTTCAAGATTTTATTTATTTATTTGACAGAGTGAGAGAGAGCACAGTAGGCAGAGTGACAGGCAGATAGAGAAGGAGAAGCAGGCTCCCTGCTCGTACAACTTGGGGCTTGATCCCAGGACCCTGGGATCATGACAGGCTGAAGGCGGATGTCCAACCGACCAAGCCACCCAGACCAGATGCCCCTAGAACCCCATCCTTAATGATCTGTCTGCCAGACTGCCTCTGATACAGGGCCTTCTGGTGGAGATGGGGTGTGGGGTGTGGGAGGGATCCTCCACCTTTCTTAATCTGACACCATCCCACGTCGTGCTTGGTAATTCATTGAGCAGCAGCTGAAGATGCTAGGGATTCAGATGGTGGACGAGCGGGCACGTCTCCGCCCTCCTGAAGTTCACTAGCGGCCTGGAGCTCTGGGAGCTGAGAGCATTCCAGGCAGCACAGAGGCTTGGAGCAGGTTTGGTCGGAGGCTGCAGAAAGCCACCAGCAGCATTTAACCAGGGCAGTGGCAATGGCCTGCTTTCTGATTTGAAAAAACTCCCTTTGGCTGCATGTTGGGGAGCAGAAGCCAGGAGAGCGTGGAGGTGACTGGGGCGTGGACAGGCATCTGGGCAGAAGGGCAGCCAGGACTCTATGGGGATAGCAGGAAAGGGGCGGATTTGCAACAGCTTAAAAGACAGCGAAGGAGGGGCGCCTGGGTGCCTCAGTCTGATAAGTGTCGGCCTTCAGGTCAGGTCATGATCTCAGGGCCCTGGGATTGAGCCCTGTGTCAAGTCAGGCTCCCTGCTCAGCGGGGAGCCTGCTTCTCCCTCTACCCCTCCCCTGCTCATGCTCCCTCTCCCTCTCTCAAATAAATAAATAAAAATTAAAAAAAAAAAAAACAACAACAAAAAACACAGGATAGAAGCAGGGCTCTGTCACAGGGCATAACGAGTGAGAACAGACCCTGCTGGCTCTTCTATTGACTTAGTTTTTTGTTTTTGTTTTTTTTAAGATTTTATTTATTTATTCATGAAAGACACAGAGAGGCAGAGACATAGGCAGAGAGAGAAGAAGGCTCCTCCCCATCAGGGAGCCTGATGTGGGACTTGATCTTAAGTAAAAACAGTATTTCAGTGGTTTACTTATTTTAACTGAGGTGAAATTCACATAAGAGTATCCATTTAGGGGCACCTGGCTGGCTCAGTTGGTAAAGCATGTGATTCTTGATCCTGGGTCCTGAGTTTGAGTGCCACCCTGGGAGTAGAGTTTATATTAAAAAATAATAATAATAATAAACGGGTTCTGGGTGGCTCAGTTGATTCACCATCCAACTCTTTAATTTCTACTCAGGTCATGATCTCAGGTCATGAGATCGAGCCTTGTGTTTGGCTCTGTGCTAGGCATGATGCCTGCTTAAGAGTCTCTGCTCTAAAAAAAAGAAGGATTCTCTGCTCTGCCCCCTGCACATGAGCGTTTTCTCTCTCTCTCTCTCCCTCTCTCTCTCACACACAAAAATAATAATTTAAAAAATATTATAGCTTTTAAAGTATACAATTCAGTGGCATTTAGTACATACACATGTTGTACAACCATCACCTCTATCTACTTCTAGAACATTCCTATCACCCCAGAAGGAAGCACTGTGCCATTAGCAGTCACTCCCCATCCCCTCTCCCTCTGTTCCTGGCAAACACCCATCTATTTTCTATCTCTATCGATTTACCAATTCTGGTTATTTTATATAATTAGGATCACATAATACGTATTCTTTTGTCTGGCTTCTTCAACTGAGCGTTAACATTCTCAAGATCCGTCCGTGATGCGGTGTGCATCAGTGCTTCATTCACCTCTAAGGCTGAATGATACTCTGTAGTATGGGTATATGACAGTTTGCTTTTCCATTCAGCCACTAATGAACATTGATTTAATTTTTTTGAGGTTCAACTGACATACAGAAAAGTATACAAATCTTAGCTCAATAAGTTTTTACATCTATATTTACATCTGGGAGCTAGGAATCAGCTTTAGTTGGGGATGGGAGTGGGTAGGCAAATAATACCTCTCCAAAGAGGAAATGTTTAAGCCAAAACGTAAGGGATGAGGGGACAGCAGGAAGAGAAGGAACCAGCAGGTGCAAAGGCCCAGTGGTGGGAGGAATTGTTTGAGATCTAGAAGGCCAGCAAGTGGGGATACTGTTAATATCACAGTACTTGGGAACCATGGAAGATTCCAGAGCAAGGGTGTCATGCCTTGGGGCCTGCATGGTCCATAAACCTTTTCTTTGCCCTGCCCAGGCGGGACAGACAGCCCTGATGCTGGCGGTCAGCCACGGACGGGTGGATGTCGTCAAAGCTCTGCTGGCCTGTGAAGCAGATGTCAACGTGCAGGACGATGATGGCTCCACGGCCCTCATGTGCGCCTGTGAGCACGGCCACAAGGAGATCACAGGGCTCCTGCTGGCTGTGCCCAGCTGCGACATCTCGCTCACTGATCGCGTGAGTCCCCACCCAGGTGCACCCCGGGGAGGGCGGGAGCCCAGCTCGGGGCCTCGTCATAGCAGTGGATGCTTTACAGGACGGGAGCACAGCTTTGATGGTGGCCTTGGACGCCGGGCAGAGTGAAATCGCATCCATGCTGTACTCTCGCATGAACATCAAGTGCTCTGTGAGTGTCAACCCTGGCAGGGTGGGTGGTGGGGACTCTGGGCTGGTGCTGTGTGTGGCCCATGCTTGTTGAACCTTCCCGGTGCCCCCATGAGGAAATGAGGCACAGACAGCTGAGACTACATAATAGCATTTGAACCTGGATTTGTCTGGTTCCAAATGCATGCTCTTAATTACCATCCACTCATTTGAGAAATATTTACGGAGCACCCACTGCGTGATAAGCCCTGGTAGTCACAGCCCTGAACAAAACAGGAAATGGCTTCTGCCCCCACAGAGCAGGCATGGTAGCAAGATACAAAATATGCAAATCACTGTGTAGCCAGGGCACAGTAGCAGCTGGAAAGAAACCTGAAACAGGATAAGAGGGACAGTGAGAGTGGGGACCTACTGAGGAAGAGGAGGAGTGAGTTGTGTGGCTGTGCATGCAGAAGGAACAGCCGTTGCAAAGGCCCTGAGGCAGGAGCATGCTTGGTGTGGTGTGGAGCATCAAGGGCTCCAAGGGGAGGAGATGAAAGCGAGGAAGTGATTCCATAGATCATGAAGGATCTTTGGGGCCATGGTGAGGACTTTGGCTTTTACTCGACACATGTCATTGTACGAAAGACCTTGACATGTCTCCCTGTAAAGAAACCTAACCTGTGTCTAACTTGGCATTTCTCTATTTGAGCATAGAAACCAGGGTTTTTTAAGAAATCATGCACACACAAAAAAAGGAAATCATGCCTGTTAGCAAAACACTCTCAGGAAGCCTGACAGGATAATTCTGATACTTGCTCTATCCTAAGTGTCTGATGGAGGAGAGAGCTGTTCCAGTCTGAAGGAGGAGACAGGGGCACTCCTCATAGGTCTCTAAAACGATACCCTTGTCTGATGGAGGAGACAAGCTCTTCCAGTCTGATGGAGTGTATGCTAAGTGCCTCTCAGCCATGATTTCTCGAACCCTCCACAAGAGCCTGACTCAGCTGTACAAAGTACTGTTATCATTTCCATTTTTCTGGTGGGGAAACTGAGGCTTAGAATGGTTACAGCCCCCTTTCCCCCAACAGCCCGAAGTCCCACGGATAGGAAGGGGTGGAGGCCCTGGGGGGCATCTGACTCCAGACCTTGGGCAGGAATCTCATGTTCCTTCCTCCTCACTCTACCTTGCACTTGCTCTGGCCTCCCTGAGGCACATCTGGGGCCCGGCTCGGGGGTGGCATGGTGAGCATTGACTACAGTGACCCCCCCTCCCCCCAAACAGAAGGGGTCTTCGGCTTCTTACTAAGGCTCTAGGTTTTTCCAGCTTCATTCCCCAGGGTGTTGGGTCACCTGGGACTCAGTTGTGGTGCTCAGAGCATCACCTAGGGATCAGCTCAGCCTCAGTTTTTTTCAACTGGAAGATGGGAGTGTTAGGACCAGGTGATAACCTGTTGTCTGATACGTGGTCCTGCCCCCAGGGACTCCTGAGGGACAGACCCCAGTCCTCCATCTTTGTCTACCTGGACCACTGCTGTTGCCTCTATCCTGGCACCCACCCTCACTGCCTCCTCCAGTCTGTACTCCCCACAGCAACCAGAGGTCATCGTGAAGCCCCGAGTTAGGGTACATCCCTCCTCAGCACACAGTCCTCTTTGGCTGTCCCCCTACTTGGAGAAAAAGCCAAAGTCATCCCCAGAGCCCACCAAGCCTTGCACCAACCCCCTCCCCTCCCCACCTCTCTTCTGCACCTTGCTCAGGCCACTCAGGCTGTCCGCTGCTCCTGCCTCAGGGCCTTTGCACTTGCTGCTCCCACTGCCAGAATGCCCACCCCTTGGCTGGCCCCTCAGCATCACTCAGCCCAGAAGGCCCCCCGCTTGACTACCTGTACCCCACTTTCATTCCCCTCCATCCTTTAATCCGTGATGAAAATCCTCCTCTGCAGTCATGTGCTGTTCTGAACATCCCCTTCCTCGAGGCCAAGGGACCGCGTTCTCCTGTTCACTCACCTCAGCCACAGGGCCAGCCAACAAGGTTGGCGCCACGTAGGCATTGGCAGTGATGCCAAACAAAAAGAATTCTGCTTCTTGTTTCAGTTTGCCCCGATGTCAGATGACGAAAGCCCTGCGTCATCCTCTGCGGAAGAGTAGCCGTGAGGGAGACCAGCCCCAGAGCCAACCGTCCCTCCTCCCTTGCCCCTTGTCTCCTCCCTCGCCAGCCCCCACGCCGACCCACCGAGGCCCAAGTCTCAAAGGCAAGTGGGGTTTTCCTTCTGCTTCCCAGGAGGAGCCCCCCAACAGCAACAAGACTCCAGCCTAAAGCGGGTTTCTCCCTGGTACGCCAGTTCAAAGCGGCCGCAGCGCAGACTGGAGCTAAATTCTTCCATAAATTGGCGCCAGTGGCTGATGCTGGGGCGTGGGTTTGTGAAGAACATGGAGAACAATCAGCTGGCAATTATGGATGGAGCCGGGTGAAAAGGAGAATACCGTATTTTTGAGTCATTATTGGGGGAGTGGGGGAAATCCTATTCCTTGTTGCCAAATTTGAAAGTCACTGGAATTGCATATTTTCATTTTAATCCCGAATGTCATTATGTGCGGGTCACGTCTGGAGTGGCTTGACGCCCCCGCCCCCTCCCACTGCCCACCCCACATTTACTTGTCTGCCAGATAATAGTGTTTTGTCCACTTCAACCCTCCCCCCCCCCCCAACCACTTTCTTGGGAGAATATTCTTCTGGTCTCTTCGCAAATCCAGATTCTGTCCTTGTCACTCAGGGCTGGAAGCTCAGTCCTTCCTGCTGCTTCCAAGTCAGGGGGGCTCAGGACCCAGCAGCCGAGATGTGTGAGCAGTTCACATGCAAGAATCACCCAGAAATCCGTCCCCTCCCTGCGTGGAGGCCCTGGCAAATATTAATTTTCCTAGAAAATCCTTCAGACCTAGGGATGCAGGAAATGAAATCGGTTCCCAGAGCAGCTGCCGCGTCCCTGGGCTTGGAACCCTGGTAACACGGGGGCCGCCTTCCACCTCCCCAGACTCCAGAATTTCTCTCCTCAAAGGAGGGGGAGAAAAACAGGGCATGCGCTTGCTGGCAAAGCACAGGGCAAGCTCCAGAAACTCCATGTGTGCACAATTAAAAGTTGGCTGCCCTCGAGGGCTCCCAGTGCAAACTTAAAGAGACAGGGCTTTGCGGAAAACCAAACAAAGGCCAGCTGGGGTTGGTGATGGTTTTTTTTTTTTTTTTTTTCCTTTTTTCTTTTTCTTTTTCTTTCTTTTCTTTCTTTTCTGCTTTCCTTTTTTTTTTTTTTTTTAACCTACGGGCTTTCCGGAGCTGCCTGGACCAGGGCCTGCTGGAAATCAGGCTCACCAGACACACACAGTTTCCTTCATGGCCTGTTCTGTCCCCAGAATCTTAACAGAGTTTTCTTTCCAGTTCCTTCCTTTGGTGAACAAGAAGAAAAAGGGGGGGCGTGTGGGGGATGGGCTCGGAGCCTTGAGAAGTGCCTTGTGACAGACAGGGAGTCAGATCCCCAGCTAATCAGCGTCCTGTCCCCTCTCGTCCGGTTCTCAGCTCAGCTGCCAGGGTCGGAGCCAAACCGCAGCTGGACAGAGCGAGCCCTGAGTGCTCATGTTCATTCAGGAAAGCGAAGTGCTGGCTTCTCTCCTAGGAAAGAAGGGGTTTCTTGGCTTGATGGAGTCTGGCGTGCTTTGATTTTGACAGCAGGGAGGTACCTGAGACAGAAGAGCTTGGACGGTCAAAGAAGACACCCTCGATTGCGTGTGCGTGCGTGCGTGTGTGTGTGTGTGTGTGTGTGTGTAAATTGGAGAGAAAACAAAACCAAAGCTGACTGGGGACAACTGCTGTGTGTGACACAAGGCCAGGACTTTGGGCAGCTTTGAGATGTACCAAAGCTGTACGCCTGTGTGTCTGGCCCCTGAGCTGGCCCTTGGGTTTAAGCTCCTAGAAACAGCTCATTGACAATACCACCACCGCCCCCCAAATAAGTCTCTATTCATCCCTGCTTCTCTTCCCCTACCCACTGGGCTCGCTGTGCTAGACTAGGCTCCAGGGACGTCCCGCCTTTGTCCCTGTTCTCACGTGTATTCGTTCCTGACCTTTAGCTCCACTTTCTGACCACGGTACGTCCATAAAGACAGTATTACACTTAAATGAAGTATTCCTTTTTGTAATCGCGTTGTAGAAGATAAAGGAATTTAATAAAGCTACCGTATGATAATGTCCACACACGAGTGCCTGGTCTTTGTCTCACTGTGCTCCTCTTTTTTTTTTTTTTTTTTTTTTTTACTGTGCTCCTCTTTAAGCTTTAAAATAGATCTCTTTTTAAAAATGAACTTAGGGCAGCCCCGATGGCCCAGCAGTTTGGCACCGCCTTCAGCCCAGGGTATGATCCTGGGGTCCCAGGATCGAGTCCCACATCGGGCTCCCTGCATAGAGCCTGCTTCTCCCTCTGCCTGTGTCTTTGCCTCCCTCTCTCTCTCTCTCTCTCTCTCTCTCTCTCTCTCTCATGAAAAAATAAAATCTTTTTTAAAAAATGTACTTATTTTGGGGCGTCTGGGGTGGCTCGATTGGTTAAGCATCCGACTTGGTTTCAGCTCCAGTCATGATCTCAGTGTCATGGGATGGAGCCCCACATCACGCTCCACGCTCAGCTGGGGGTCTGCTTGGAATATTCTCTCCCTCTGCCTCTGCTTCATCCCTCCCCACCACCCACATGCACTCTCAAAAAAACATTAAAATTAAAATGGACTTACTTCAAACAATGGTCAGAGCAACAGAAAAGTGACAAGAATAATACAGTAAACTCCCTACTGCTCTGCACTACGGGGTTCTATCCCAAGTGGCTATTTCCATTTAAATGTAAATTAGTTACAATTAATTTGTGCTCCTTAAGCACACGTGCCTGGTGGCTACTGTATTGAACTGTGGAGGTATAGAACATTAGAACATTGCCATGTTTGCAGAAAGTTTTTTTTTTTTTTTTAAGATTTATTTATTTTATTTTATTTTTATTTTTTTTTTTAATTTTTTTTTTTTTTTTTTTTATGATAGGAACACAGTGAGAGAGAGAGGCAGAGACACAGGCAGAGGGAGAAGCAGGCTCCATGCACCGGGAGCCTGACGTGGGATTCGATCCCGGATCTCCAGGATCGCGCCCCGGGCCAAAGGCAGGCGCCAAACCGCTGCGCCACCCAGGGATCCCAGATTTATTTATTTTAGAGCAGGAGCAGGAGGGGCAGAGGGAGAGGGAGAGTCCCAAGTAGATTCCACTGAGCACAGAGCCCAACATGGGGCTCGATGCTATGACTCCAAGACCAGAACCTAAGCTGAAACCAAGAGTCAAACGTTCAACTGACTGCATCACCCAGGCGCCCCTGCAGAAAGTTTTAATGAACACCCACTGTGAACACCACAGAAAAAAATCTTTACTGATATTTTTTTCCCTCGTGATAAAATACTTCATAGTGATTGCAAAAGGCAAAATTCTAAAAATACAGAAATGAGGGCACCTTGGTGGCTCAGTTGGTTAAGCATCTTCCATCGGGTCATGATCTTGGGGTCCTGGAATTGAGCCCCATATCAGTCTCCTTGTTCAGCGGGGAGCCTGCTTGTCTCCCTTTCCCTTGGTGATCTCTCTCCCTGTCAAACAATCAATAAAATATTTAAAAAGTTTAAAAAATAATATAGAAATGTTTGGCATAGTGGAAGATGCCATGGTTCCAATTGGTGGAAATGTCTGCTGTTGTCAACTCAGTGGGGTATCTCCTGCCAAAGCTTTTTCTAATAAGTTGAATCTTTAACATTGTGTTTTGCTGTTTGATTTTTTTATCAAGGCATCATATGCATACATTTTGTGCACTCACCATGTACAAAAGTGTATATAACTTTATGACTTTTGACAAACAGTATCCCTAGGTCAGCGGCAGGACAAGAGGTGGAGCATCCCCGCTGCCTTTCCCTGGGTCCTGCCCCTCACTTCCCTCAAGGGTGATTAAAGATGGCTCTCCTTACCTCTCTTCTTGTTTTCCCTCTGGAAAGTTACGTATTTCTGAACTAAAAGGTCTACTCCCGTCAGTTTTCTAGAGGGATCTGTGAGTCAAGAGGCCTTCCAGAAGCAATTGCTGAGGACCATCTTGTCATTGTTAACTCGTTCAGCTCATATTTTGTTCCCTTGTTCCCCAACACCACCCGGTTTCTTGCTTTATTTTTTTCTAATATATGTATTTTTATTTTTAGTTGTAAAATATGCATGACCTTTACCATCTAAGCCATTTTTTAAAGATTATTTTAAAGTAATCTCTACACCCAGTAGGGGGCTTGAACTCACAACCTCAAGATTTAGAGTCGCTTGCTCCAGTGACTGAACCAGACAGGCACCCCCCCATCGAAGCCATTTCTGAGTGTCCAGTTCAGTGATGTGAAGCACATTCACACTGTTGTGTAACCATCCCCACTGTCCATTTCCAGGACTTTCCTCTTCCCAAACTGAACCTGTGCCCATTAAACACCGACTTTTCACCACCTGCACCCCATCCCAACGTGGCTACTGTTGGTCTACTTTTTGTCCCTATGAATTTAACTACTGAAGGGACTTCAAGTAAGTGGAGTCCTGAAGGGGGACCTGGGTGGCTCAGTGACTGTCTGCCTTCATTCGACTCGGGTCATGATCCCAGGGTCCTGGGATCGAGTCCCTCATCGGGCTCCCTGTAGGGAGCCTGCTTCTCCCTCTGCCTATGTCTCTGCCTCTGTGTGTGTGTCATGAATAAATAAATAAAAACCTTAAAAAAAAAAAAAAAAGGTGGAGGGACGCCTGGGTGGCTCAGTGGTTGGGCGCCTACCTTCAGTTCAGGTCGTGGGTCCCAGGGTCTGGGATCGAGTCCTGCATCCGGCTCCCTGCGAGGAGTCTGCTTCTCCCTCTGCCTGTGTCTCTGCCTTTCTCTCCTCAGTGTCTGTCTCTCATGAATAAATAAATAAAATTAAAAAAAAAAGATGGAGTCATGCTGTGGTCATCCTTTTATGACTGGCTTATTTTAGTTAGCACAATGTCCTCAAGGGTCACCCATGTCGTATCTGTCAGAATTTTCTTTTTAAGACTAAATATCCGTTCGAATGGATACACCACATTTTGTTCAAACACCCATCAATGGACACTTGGGTTGCTTCCACCTTTGAGGCTATTGTAAATAATGTCAAGTGTCGCAATATCTCTGAGTCCTCACTTTCAGTGTTGGAGGTATATACCTAGAAATAAAAGTGCTGGGTTATTCTATTTTTAATTTTGTGAGGAACTGCCATAGGTTTTCCATAGCTGCTGCACCATTTTACATTCCCACCCTCAATGCTCTAGAGTTCTGATTTCCCCACCACCTGACCAATACTTTTTTTTATTTTTAATATACCCATCCTAATGGTTGTGAGGTGATTCTTGCTTTGCTTTTTGGAAGGGAGGTGAGTGACCTTTTTTTGACAGGAGCATTTATATCTGTCAGGCTATGGTTGTGCAATCTCAAATGGCTTATCTTGTGAACAGCCCACCCCAGCTGATAAGAGAGAGCTATCATTAGCCCATGGTTTAGAAAGGTTAAGAGCTTGCCAAGGTCACAGGTAATCTGCAGAACCAGAAACTGAACCCTGACGTCTTATCTCCTCATTATTTCACTCTGCATTGTTAAGTAATCCACCCCCTTTAGACACAGAGAATGTGAGCCCCTGCCACCAAAGGTCACACAGATGAGGGTGACATAGCAATCTTAGCATAAATACTCAGCCAAGAGGAGCTGAGCATTGCTCACCGTAGGTACTGACTCCAGGGACCCAACTCCATGCCCACACACTGATGTTTCTGCAAGACTCTCATCACTTATACATCTGCTAGCTACTCCATGAGACAAAGGCTGGGGAGCTTCTTAACCTAAAATCTGGGGATGGCCCTCTGGGGTCCTAAACCCAAAATATGTACAAAATCCTAACAGATGTGGATGTTGCATGCATTTTTCAAGAGCCTGTGTCATTCCTTTTATCAAATTTCAAAGAGATCTGTGACCTGGGTAAGATTTTTTTTTAAGATTTTATTTATTTATTCATGAGAGATACAGAGAGAGAGAGAGGCAGAGACACAAGCAGAGAGAGAAGCAGGCTCCATGCAGGGAGCCTGACGTGGGACTCAATCCCCGGACTCCAGGATCACTCCCTGGGCCAAAGGCAGGAATTTAACCGCTGAGCCACCAGGCGTCCCCTAGGGTAAGATTAAATAAATCTATCAGCCCTAAGCGTGTCCCTAGCTACACGACCACTGTAAAAACATAAAAACAGCCCTTGGGGGCTTCTCAAAAACTGTCTCTTGGAAGTAAGTTCTGCTGGTGCCTGGCTCAGTTGGAGGAGCATGTAACTATTGATCTGGGTCGTGAGTTCAAGTCCCATGCTGGGTGGAGAGATTACTTAAGTAAATAAAATTAAAAAAAAAGAAAGAAAAATAAAAAAAAAAAAAAAAAAAAAAAAGAAAGAAAGAAAGAAAGAAAAAGAAAGTAAGCTCTGAGGAAGAAAGTGGTCCCAGGTGTGGGATCGGGGACCTGTCAGAGTCCTGATGGTCAATCAAAATCACATTTCTGACTGCTCTGTGGTAGCTTCTCTCCATCCTCCCCGGTTATGCCTCCTCTCTTTTCTACAATTTCTACAGTTGGAGGATCACAGTGCTTGGTCCTCGGACCCCCTCCTCTTATTCTCTTCCAGGGTGTGGCATCTGGTCTCTGGTGCCTCTGGACAACTGGCTTTTATTCCCAGCCTAAGTGTCTCTACAGACTCATAGCCAAGCCACTATCTTCTTCATAGCTCCATGTGGCCATTCCCCAGCTACTAAGCACTTCTCTAAACCTTTCACTTCATGGAGCCCCTCACCTCCATGCTTGCTCCTCCCCATCTGGGCCACCACTACCCATCCAGGTATCTGGGCCAAACACCCAGGAAGCAACTTCTTCCTTTTCCTCATTCTGCATATCCAGCCTGCCACAAGTTCTCTAGACTCTGGAAGATCTGGAAGCCAGTCCACTCCATAGCTGTCCTTCCCTCAGTGCCTTCCAATGCTTCTTGTTAAACCAGGATAAAGTTTCAGGGCCCCTGGAAACCAAACCTTCTCTCCTTCCTCCTCTCCAGCCACTTGGACCTCCTCACTATTCCTTAAACAAATTAAAGATTTCCCCACTTCATTGTCCTTTGCACATGCTCTTTCTTCTGCCTGGTACTGGTTTCCCAATATCTTTTTATCACTCAGATCCTAGTTCATGGTTCATATGTCCCCTGTCCAGGGAGTCCATCCCTGCCCCTGCCCACACAGCCTAAAGTCACTTCCTTCCCTGCCCCCTCCAGTGACGCTTTCCTAGACCGGGTTGGAGTGTCTTCAAAGTGAATGTCCCTATCTAAAATGATTCTGTTCATTTGTTTCCTTGCTTATTGTGAGGTCTTGCCACTAGAGCAGTGGCCTTTGATGCCCTTTGTGTGACCCACAGTAGGCAGAAATTTCACAGGGGACCCAGCAATCCACGTGTTAAGGCTGCATAACAAAATATTACCGAATTTACTGCCTTTAAACAATGGCAATGATCTTGCTCACAGATCTGCAGTTTCAGCAGGGCTTGGTGGGGACAGCTCATCTCTGCTCCTCCTGCTGTCAGCTGGGATGGCTCGAAGGGTGGCGACTAAAATCACTTCTGTGCTCACTCACTGGTCTGGTGGTTGATGCTGGCTTCTGCTGCAACCTCCTCTGGGAGATTCTTTACATCACCTCGGATTTCTCACAACATGGCAGCTGGGCTCTGAGTAAGAGTATCCCCCAAACTGAGAGAGGGCAAGAGAGCAAGAGATTGCACAAGCTAGCACCAGGCACAAGCTGCCTCCTAGTTTCCGACCAAGGCTTGTAATTCACAGTATCCTTTCTGCCACATTAAAAAAAAAAAAAAAGATTTTATTTATTCATGAGAGATACAGAGAGAGAGAAGAAGAGACACAGGCAGAGGGAGAAGCAGGCTCCATGCAGGGAGGAGCCCAATGTGGGACTTGATCCCAGGACTCCAAGATCGAGTCCTGGGCCAAAGCCAGGTGCTCAACTGCTGAGCCACCCAGGAATCCCCTTTCTGCCACATTTTATTTGCTGCACCAAGTCCTGCTGAAGCTCAAAAGGAGGAGAATGAGAGTCTGCCTCTGGACGGGGAGTGGCAAAGGTTGGAACTATTTCTGTATTCAATTTTTGAAAATATAATCTGTCACACCCAGTACTCGCAGATTTTGGAGTTTCCCAAAAACAATGCTTAACTTTCTGCACACAATGCACTGATTTTTTCCCCCATTGTATTTTGTAGAAAATGCTGGTCATGACCTGCCAAATTAGATTTCTTTACCTCAGTTTGAGAAATTTGTCACATAAACGCGCATGTTGTCTTTTCTCTCCTACGACCCTTCACACAGCATGGTGTCGTGCCAGTTAGGCTAGGTGCCGCACCTGCTCGGGTTCCATGTATGTTTTCTTGAACGCCTTTATATAGTACTCCCTGAATACTCAGCACCGTCCTCACTTAATCCTCACGCCTACCCCTACGTATGTACTATTATGACCCTCATTTTACTGACGAGGAAAGTGAGGCACAGAGGGGTGAAGTCACTTGCCCAGGATAAGGAAGCTAGGAAGTGGGGTTCGAACCCCATAAATCTGGCTGCATGCTCCAGCTTGCTGTGCATCCTTACGGAATTTACCTATTTATTTATTACGCTGATTGCGAGCATCCCACGCACACCCTATAGAACGTCAGCTCCACGAGAGGCGGTCCAACGCTTCCCGGCACCGCGCCCCTGGTGCAACTACAACTAAACAAACAGCTTCAGGAGCCGCCAGATGCTTTCCAGCCTGCGCAGGCGCGTCACGCAGGACTCCCGCAGGCACACAAGCCCCACCTCCCTGCGCCGATTGGCCATTGCAGGAGACGGAGGAGGAGCCGGCGCAGGCGCACTAGGCCAGACCAGCGGCTACCGCCCGCCCATTCCTGATGACTGATGGAGGATCAAACCAATGGGAATGAGGCTCCTGGGGAGAGAGGCGGGCCCTGAGGGCAGTTAAACTTGCGCGGGAAAGGTCCCGGCGTAGTCATGGCGGCCTTCCGCGACATGGAGGAGGTGAGCCAGGGGCTGCTGAGCCTGCTGGGTGCCAACCGCGCGGAGGCGCAGCAACGGCGGCTGCTGGGACGCCACGAGCAGGTGGTGGAGCGGCTGCTGGAGACGCAAGAACTCGCGGAGCAACGGCTGCGAGGTCAGGGGCGGGGCCGGGGGCGGGGCCGGGGGCGGCTGGGACCCGGGGGATGCCTGGGGGCAGCAAGTCCCTCCCTCCTGGGCGCCCTCTCCCCTGCCCTGTTCTCCCATGGACAGTACGCCCGCTGAACCTGTTTCCCCACCCGTGAAATGGGCTTCGGGATGGCGGCGCCCTCGAGTTAGTGAATATAGGAGCTCAGAGGGTCTGGTCCAATTCTGAGCCTTCCGTGAGCAGGAGCTGGGGGACCCAAGGTCTGAAGTGGGGTTCAGGAGTCGGAGCGCTGGGTTTTAATCCCAGCATTTCCACTTACTGAGGTTCAGCTGTTTTACTGAGCACCTGGTGTGTGCCAGGTAGAGTGTCAGCCCTGGGATGGAAGCAGAGAACGAAACAGACAATATATCCCTTAGTGGGTTGATAGTGCTAGTGAGGGGAGGTCAGAAGATAAACCAAGAAAATGGGTATGTCAGGAGGTGATGGGCTAAGGAGGGCTAAGGACAAACTAGGTTGTGTTGGAGGGAGTGGTGATGTTTTGGGGCGGGTCAGCGAAAGCCTTCTGAAAGATGATGTTTTAGCAGAAACCCAAGGAGGCCTGGGAGAGAGCCAGGGAGGATTAAATAAATCGGTGCAGGTAAAGGTGCTTCCTGCTTTACATGGATAATACCGTTTACGTGGAATTGAAGACACCATCAAATGTAAGACTCCTTTAAAGCGAAGGATGAAAGGCTTTGCTAATAAATATCTTAACATGCTACAGAGAGAGGGCTGCATCAAGCCTCTCCTGCAGGTGAGAGGGGCTCTCCCAGCTTCTGATCTGGATTTCAGGTAACTCATGAGCCCCGATCTAGGGGCTTCCCTCCCATGCCTCAGTGACCTCATCTATGAAATGGGACTGCTGACAGCACCCATTGTCACTGCTTTTCTCAGTGCCAGGTTTTTGTTGTTGTTGTTGTAAAATTGATAAAGACTTACCATTTTAGGGGCACCTGCGTGGCTCAGTGGTTGAACGTCTGCCTTTGGCCCAGGTTGTGTTCCTGGGGTCCTGGGGCAAGGGCTGCATCAGGCTTCCTGCGGGGAGCCTGCTTCTCCCTCTGCCTATATCTCTGACTCTGTGTGTGTGTGTCTCATGAATAAATAAATAAAATCCTAAAAAACAAAACAAAACACAACATTTTAGCGATTTTTAAGTGTCCTGTTTGGTGGCATTAAGTACATTCACATCATTGTGCAGCCATCCCCACCGTCCCATCTCCAGAATGTTTTCATTATCCCAAACTAAAACTACTCATTAAACTCTGACTCCCCATTTCCCCTTCTCCCAGCCCCTTCTACTTCCTGTCTCTATGAACTATTCTAGAGACCTCATATAAGTGGAATCCTGGAATTTAGTGTGGCTTATTTTCTTTTTATTATTATTTTTTATGTTGTGTGTCTGGTATATGTCACTTAGTGCAGTGTTTTTAAGAATCATCCATGTTGTAACGTGTCAGAATTTCATTTTTTAGGGCTGAATAATATTCCAATGTGTGGACATACTTCATTTTGTTTGTTCATTTGTCCATTTTTAATTTTTTTAAAAGATTTTATTTGTTCATGAGAGAGAGAGAGAGAGAGAGAGGCAGAGACAGGCAGAGGGAGAAGCAGGCTCCATGCAGGGAGCCTGATATGGGACTCAATATTGGGTCTCTAGGATCACGCCCTGAACTGAAGGTGGCACTAGACCGCTGAGCCACATGGGCTGCCTCTGTTCATTCCTCCATTGATGGACAGTTGGGTTGCTTCCAGCCCCTGGCTGTTGTGAATAATGCTGCCATGAACATGGGTGTTCAAATATCTCTTTGGGTCCCTGCTTTCAATTCTTTTTTGCATTTTCCCAGAAGTGGAATTGCTAGATCACATGGTAATTTGATATTTAATTTTTTGAGAAAGTGTCCTCCAGTTTTCTATAGTGATTTTGGTGCCAGGTTTTTTTAAAATGTCTTTTTACAGTTACATTTCATGTGGAGATGCTATTTAGATTGAAACTGAAATGACCTAGGAGCTAAGCAGGGAATGGCTTGGGGGAAGAGTGTTCCTGGCGGAGGTGACTGGAAATGCCAAGGTCACAAGGTGAGAGTGAACTTGGAGACCCAGGAGAAAGCAGTGAAGGTGAGGTCAACCACAACCAGACTCTGCCAGCAGTGAGCACCCAGGAGGAGTTTGGAGGTTGTTTTATTTTTGATTTTTTAAAGATTTTATTTATTTATTCATGAGAGACACAGAGACAGAGAGAGGCAGAGACACAGGCAGAGGAAGAAGCAGGCCCCATGCAGGGAGCCCAATGTGGGACTCAATCCTGGGTCTCCAGGATCATGCCCTAAGCCAGAGGCAGACACTCAACCGCTGAGCCACCCAGGCATCCCTGGAGGTTGTTTTAAGTGTGGTGAATGCCCTAGTCAGTCTTCCTCTTCTCCTCCTCTCTCTTCTTGTCTCTCGTCTTTCCTCCCCACTCCCAACTCGATTGATGGTTTGGGGAGAAGGATGGCATCACCCAGCCTGCCTGGGGTTTAGCATTATGGATGGAGTTGGGGTTGGGATCCAGATCAGATCCAGATGTCAGAGCTAAGTGCCTATGGACAAGTCACTGACTGTTTTGGGGCTTCTGTCCCTCACCTCTCCATGGTGGGCAGGGGTTTAGCCACTCCCTTCAGAGGGTTGTGAGAACACACCGAGCAGGGGCTCTGAGGTCATCCTGCAGCACTCAGCGCACACTCAGGTGATGGTACTCCTTACCAGCATCCACAGGGAGGAGGGTGCTCCCAGGGAAGATACCAAGGAGACTCAGTTGTCTATAGGGAAGGTGAGGGGAGAAGGGGCAGGAAGGCTGCAGAACAGAGCCACATCCCCAGCTATCCTAACAGGAAGTCAGCAGGCACTGTTTAAAACAGACAAATCAAGAAATAGCAGCATAAGCAAATTATTTAGAAATGTGAAGGTCAGTGCCAGAGAAAACAGTGATGAGTTGAAAGTGGCTGCTTCAGAGGGGTGGAGAGGCTTGGGGGGGTGGGGAGGTTCCTCTGTGTGTTTAAATTTTCACAGCCATATACATGTAATATTTTGATGAAAAATTAACTTAATGTAAGTTTGTAAACACTTAAACGCCAGCCCTTTGGGAAGCATTTCCATCTGTGCCTTCTCGGAGTTGGCAGATTTCTCCAGTTCTCTGGGAAGGAACACGGTAACCTTGTTAGGGTGTTTTTGATCTTTCTGGATGTTTCGTACAAAGCATGTTTATTCTGAGTAGGTGCTGGCGATATATGGTGAATATAAGATGCAATCCCTGGTTCGTGGAAGAAAGAGGAAGAATGACTCATTCAGTGCTGGCAGGGCTGTCATGGAAGCATGGCCGTGCGCTGGGAGGGAGAGGAGAGTGTCCAGCTGCCCGAGGCGAGCACTGCCCGGAAGTCTGGAAGAATGGGTCCAGGAGTGCCCGATAGGCAGGAGCACAGTGGCATCCCACAGAGGACAGGCAGGTGGAGGCCCAGGCCTGTGAAGGATGGGGCTTGTTTGTAGAATGAGATCTTTGTAGCCGGAGCAGAGAGAAGAGTATGTGTGGGGGTGAAAAGCAGGCAGAAAGGAGGCTGTCGGGGAAAGTAAAGATGCTCAGAGGGACCGGGATCTTACCCTGGAGATACTAGGGAGCCATGGATGGTCTTCGAGCAGGGGAGTGACTTCACATTTGGTCTCTAAGGCAGCCACTCTGGAGGCAGAGAGCAGAAGGAACTGGCAACAGCAGAGACCAAAGCAAGGTGTGAGGGGGAGGCTGGGTGATCCTGGAGGGACCCGTGAGGGGGTTGCAGCGGGGGCAGGAGCAGGGGACTCGGCAGGCCTGGATCACTAATTGGATGTGGAAAGTGAGTGCCAGGCTTCTTGCTTGGGCAGCAAGGTTGACCCGGACACTATACATTAAGACTGGTGCAAAGGACTGGATTGATTGATTACTTTATCGTTCATTCGTTCTTTTTTTTTTTTTTTTGGAGGATTCAGATGTGTTTTGGTGAAATGGAAGCACTTTTACAAGGTCCGAGTGGACCTGAGTGATGGGCTTTTGCAAATAGGATCAGCAGGTCCCTGGGGAGCCGTAGACAGGGACTCGAGGAGTGGCTGAGGCCTCAGGCAGATGAACCTCCCTACCCACCCCACTCCGGCCCCCAGCTTTGTCCTCAGCTCTTCTGGGGCAAAGACAGACCCTGGAGAAACCTCTTTGTAGGGCTTCAGCCTTCTCCCCCCAACCCCCCAACAGAGATCCTGGCCACGGAGGAAGAAGTGGCCCAGCGCCTCCTTGACGTGAAGGCGCAGGCGCACCAGAGGGGGGTCGAGTTGCAGCAGCTCAAAGCTGAGCTTCAGAAGGCCGGCGAGGAGAACACGCATCTGAAGGCCAGCCTCCTATATCCTTCCCTCGGGCGCCGAAGGCCGGGCTGCGGGCTCACCCCGGGGTTGCCAGCTGGTTCAAGCCAGGGACCCCGCTTGGAGCCAGGGGGGCCCTGGGCCCACAGAGGCTGGGTTAGCGCGCGAGACCCCCCTCCAGTGAGGTGACCTTAACTGCCTGCTTTACTCAGCTCACCACAGAGCTGGAGGAGCTCAAGGAGGTCGAGGCCGGTCTCGAGAGACAGGAGAGGGAAGTTGACGAAGACACAACTGTCACCATCCCCTCAGCCGTGTATGTCCCCCCAGTGCGTGTGCTAGCGTGTGCGTACCCCGCAGCCCTGAGCTGGAGTCTGCACTGGGGTAACTGGCCTCTCTCCCTCCCTCTCTCCTTTCGTGTTCTCATACAGGTACGTGGCTCAGCTTTATCACCGAGTCAGTAAAATTGAGTGGGACTACGAGTGTGAGCCGGGGATGGTCAAAGGCAGTATCCTTTGTGGAGAAAGCAGAGCCCTGTGCGCCTGCTGGTGGCCACGCAGAGCGCCAGGCCGCTGTGGAAAAGTCTGGCAGGTCCTCCCAGAGTCCCCACAGGATCCAGCAGTCCCCCTTCTGGGGATAAACACAAAGACACCAAAAGCCGGGACTTGAACCGGTATTTGCGCATTTGTGTTCCTAATTGCCTTGGTCCCAACAGCCAAGAGGTGGAAGCAACCCAATCATCTAGCAGCAAAGTGCTAGATAAGCAAACTGTGGTGTTTCTGTGCGATAAAATAGTATTCCGCCTTAGGAAGGAAGGAAATTCTGGCACATGCTAGAACACGGGTGTACCTGGAGGACGTGATGTTAAGTGAAACAAACCAGACACAAAAAATGAACTACTGTCTGATTCCGCTGCCAGGAGGCCCCGAGAGGAGTCAGATCCACAGAGACAAAGTAGATGGTGGGCACTGGGGGCCAGGGGGTGGGGATGGCTGCACATCATGTGCATGTACTTCATGCCACTGAGCTGGTTCCCATGGTCTATTTTGTATGTATCTCACCAGTTTTTTATTTTTATTTTATTATTTTATTTTATTTTCTCTGGGAAGGAACACGGTAACCTTGTTAGGGTGTTTTTGATCTTTCTGGATGTTTCGTACATCCAGATTTTTATCGGATTTTTTATTTTTTTAAGATTTTTATTTAAAGATTATTTTATTCATGAGAGACAGAGAGAGGGAGAGGCAGAGGGAGAAGCAGACTCTATGCAGGGATCCTGACGTGGGACTCGATCCCAGGCCTCCAGGATCAGGCCCTGGGACCGAAGGGGGCGCTAAACCTCTGAGCCACTGGAGCTGCCCTATGTTTTCTTTCTTTTTTTTTTTTCAAAGATTTTATTTATTTATTCATAGAGACACAGAGAGAGAGGGGGAGAGGCAGAGACACAGGCAGAGAGAGAAGCAGGCTCCATGCAGGGAGCCCGATGCAGGACTCGATCCCAGATCTCCGGGATCGCACCCTGGATTGAAGGCGATGCTAAACCACTGAGCCATCTGGGCTGCCTATTTCACCATTTTTTTAAAAAGATAGTACATTATCAGAATTTAACTTTAAAAAAAATTTTTTTTAGGATTTTATTTATTTATTCATGATAGACAGAAAGAGAGAGAGGCAGAGACACAGGCAGAGGGAGAAGCAGGCTCCATGCAGAGAGCCCGATGTGGGACTCGATCCCGGGATCCCAGCATCACGTGCTGGGCTGAAGACAGGTGCTCAACCATTGAGCCACCCAGGTGTCCCTTTAAAAAGATTTTATTTATTTATTTATTTAAGAGAGAAAGAGCATGTGGGCAGGGGGAGGGGCAGAAGGAGAAGCAGACTCCCCACTGAGCAGGGAGCCCAATGAGGGGCTCCATCCCAGGACCCTGGGATCATGACCTGAGCCAAAGGCAGACACGTAACCCACTGAGCTACCCAAGTGCCCAGAATTCAACGTTTTGTTTACAAAAGTCTCGTTTGGTCTCTATATATCTTAGTAACATTTTTTTAGAGGCAGTATCCTTTCCTCTTGGGGTCACGGAATGGGCCATGCGCATCAGGTTTCCTTACATCTGCCCTATAGTCCATCATGGCCCCAGTATCGCACAGCCCATCCACCTGGACAGCACCCAGCTCTCCAAGAAGTTCATCAGCGACTACCTCTGGAACCTGGTGGACACGAACTGGTAGCCAGGAGCCTCGAGGACACGTTTGCGCACAGCATGGATCTGCCGAAGAGGGTGGGTGGTGCCTCAGTGGTGAGATGAGCTTAAAATTAAATGTTTATACACAGACGGGTTTTTTACTGAGTGTCTTTCTGCCTTCGGCCTCAGTTGCTGGACTGGCCTTGGCTGGGTAACCATAGAGAACTACCCTAACTGCCAGACCGTGGCCTCACATCTCTGGCGACACTATACAGATGATGCCATAGTGTGTGTGATAACAAATCCTGGGTCTTTATCATTTGTGATTGAAGTTGGGCACTCTGTGCCCAGAACTGGAATATGAAAGTGCTGGCTGGAGCCCTGGCAGTCATGTTGCCACATGTAAGGAGGGATGCAGTCCTCTAGGGTCGATGGGAGCCTGGTTCCCCGATGACTGTGGAACCCAGGTATCAGCACTGGACTTTTTTTTTTTTAAGATTTTATTTACTGGGGATCCCTGGGTGGCTCAGCGGTTTCGCGTCTGCCTTTGGCCCAGGGCGCGATCCTGGAGTCCCGGGATCGAGTCCCACGTCGGGCTCCCGGCATGGGCCTGCTTATCTCTCTTCCTGTGTCTCTGCCTCTCTCTCTCTCTATGTCTATCATGAATCTCTAAAAAAAAAAAAAAAAAAAAAGATTTTATTTACTTATTTATTTGAGAAAGAGTGTGTGCGAGTGAGGGGGGTATAGAGGGAGAAGGACAAGCCACCTCCATGCTGAAGGTGGAGCCTGACACAGGGTTCCATCTCCTGACCCTGAGATTATGACCGGAGCCAAAGTCAAAAGATTCAGATGCTTAACTGACTGAGCCACTTAGGTCCCCCTGGACTTTTTTTTTTTTTTTTTTTTTTTTTAAGTAGGCTCCACACCCACTATAGAGCCCAACATTGAGGTTTGAACTCATGGCCCAGAGATCCATATCTGAGCTGAGATCAAGAGTTGGACATGACTAACTAAACCAGCGAGGTGCCCCAGCCCTGGACCTCTCTGTGTGGAGGAAGGGAAGACTAAGTTATGTTGTGTGTGCCACTGTTACTTTTTTTTTTTTTTTATCACAAACAGCTAAATTTTTTTTTTTATGTTGAGTTCCACATTTCTTTTCTTTTCTTTTTTTTTTTTTTTAAGATTTTATTCATTTATTCATGACAGAGAGAGAGAGAGAGGCAGAGACACAGGCAGAGGGAGAAGCAGGCCCCATGCAGGGAGCCCGACGTGGGACTAGATCCCGGGTCTCCAGGATCAGGCCCTGGGCTGAAGGTGGTGCTAAACCACTGGGCCATCGGGGCTGCCCTTTTTTTAGTCTGTATATTTATAATCACCCAACATGGGGCACGAACTTGCTATGAGAGGAAGAGTCCCGTGCTCCTGATGTAAATCTACTTGATGCAGCATACGACCCAGGCCATTCTATATGTTCCCTTATCCGCCATCCTCAGTGATTTGGGGTACCACTAAGAATGGGATGCTTACGGCCCGCCTGCCTGAGGGTAGGGAAGGGGAAGTTGGTCCCCCTTAAACCTAACCAGCCACCTTCTATATGCAGCCTTGTCAGTAGATTTGTTATGGTCCCACGAGCCTCTGGGTCCTCAGGGTCTGGGGTTTCGTGCGCGCCTCTGTAACTGCTCTGTTTCTAGTAAGTGCAAATGTGACCGTTTTTTATAATTGGAGACGAGGCTTGCTAGGCAGAGGGAGCGTAAGCAGCAAGTGTAGCAGCATCTGAGCGCGTCATGGGCACCGGACAGTCTGTCCAGGTCACCCTTGCAGCTTCTGGGGCAAGGGAGCCTGGGCTCTAGGACTAGGGAGACGGACCAGGTCATTCGGTTCACAGAGATTCCCAGAGCTTCAGAGGCCGTTTTTATGCCAAGGGCTTGACTTTATGTGTTCGAGTAAGTGGTCACATAAGCCCTCCTGAGCTGTTGATTTTCAAGATCAGTAAGGTCTTTTATGGCATGAGATGGGTGCAGAGCCCCCTCTTTGTACCATCGGCCTCCAGAAAACTTGACCTTGGCCATGGTTTTCCCACCCCAGCCCTAGGGACATCGGGGCCAGTCATTCTTACAGGCTGTCCTGGACGCCGTAGGACATGTAGCAGCATTCCTGGCCCCCACCCTCTGGATGCCAGGAGCACCCCCTCAGTCGTGACAAATGTGGAGCACACAGGAGGCAGTCATCCTCCTCCCTGCCCCCTCCCCCCTCATCTCTCCACCCCCACCCCCACCCCCACCTTCCTGGCCCTGCAGCCTCAGCCAAGAACCAGCCAGGCATCCACATGTGGTCGGCTCAGTAGCTGCTGTCACCTTGATGGGCATTCCTGCTAACACAGCTGGCCTCCACCTGCCCAGCCGCATGGGTGAGGGCGCCAGGATCGCCCCCCACTCTAGTGGGCCCTGTGAGCATGTCAGAGCAGCCCCAGCCCAGCTCAGGGCTGCGGGGCAGGCAATGAGGCATGCGTCCGCGGTTGATCCAGCAGACCTGCCGGCTATCAAACCGAGTGCCCGGGAGAGAGCAGGTGTGGGGGGGCGGGACGTTACAGACCAGAACCTAGGAGTGCCCTTGGCCCTGGCCCTAAAGCCCTCCACAGGCCCGTCTCCCTCCAGGCAGTCCCTTTGCTTGGCTCTGGGCGGAGGCCAAGGAGGTATTGGCCTGCTCGGAGCTCAGTTTCCCCAGGAGGAAGGTCCCCTCGGGGAGGCTGCGTGAGCCCAGGCTCAGAGTGGCCGTGCTTCTCTCGTCTACCCGGGCAGCCCCGGGTCTGGCCGAAGGAGTGAGCAAGCCAGTAAGGAACGTGGCCTGGCGGGCGGGTTCAGGGAGGTGCCTGAGCTCACAGGGGCCTGGAGAGGCCCCGGCCCTCCGCATGCCTGGGCCCTGACTCACTGCCCAGTGCTGGCTGGATGCCTGGGACAGCCAGCAGGACAGCCTCAGACCTCCAGCCTGCACCCCTACCCCCATTCCTGCTTGTCGTTCCTCTGGAGAGCCGCCCAAGCGGCAATGGTCACCAGTGGTCACCAGCTCTTGATTTCTGGAGGCCGGCCACAGGCATGCGGAGTGTTGGGCCCAGCCCGATGGAGGTAGAAGCAAGATTCGTGTCCCCAGGACCAGGGAGTGGGGAGCCAGGTCACTGGCCTTGCACCTGTCGAGCTGAGGCTTGATCCCCTCACCCCCACCCTTCCTCCTGCACCCCCCCAACCCCCACCCCAGGGCCAGCACGGGCCCAGCACCATCCCAAGCCAGTAAAGAGTATTCATTTTACAGATGGGGAAACGCATGGCGTGATCCAGGCTTAACAGTCACAGGACAATGACACCCCTGGAGTCTGAACCCCCACAGTGGGGCTGTAGGGTCCATGGAGGAGCATCTCGGGCTTTTCAGAAGAGAAACAGCCTCTGAGGTGGCTGGGCCTTTTCCAAGGCTACCCGGTAGGAAGACGCCAAGCAATGACTGGAACTCACGCCTGCGTTGATGGAGCGGTAAAGCTGAAGTTCTAGATAAAGGCATTATTGACAGGTGGCTGTGAGGCAAGTGTCCGGATGCCCAGCTGACCCAGCTTGTCATTGGTGTTTCTGGGGAAAGCGCCAAGGGACTGCTGGGAGCGAAGGCCTCACACTGGGCAGTCGCTGGTAAAGTCCTAAGGCTGGCTGCCCCCAAGGGTCCCGCTCGGCCTCTTCCTCTGAACCCCCAGGCCTACATCGCCATGGGTGGGTCCTCCCAGTGTCCCCCACTCCCAGTCCTGGTCTGAGCCGTGGTCAGAGCTGCTCCCAGTTTCTAGATCAAGGGACTGGGACCCAGTGAGTGTGTGTGCCTGGGGGATGGGTGTCCAAGGATGGATTTGAACCTCGTTCTTGGATGTGAGGCTGTGACCTGATCTCTCTGGCCTGGCTGGGGAGAGGCCGGAAAGACTGGTTGCAGGATGTCATGACAGTGCTGGGGTTCCTGGGGACACTCCCTGATTGACTCAGAAATGTGAACTGGGCATCTGTGATTGACTGGTGCCCTGCCCCGGCACCCCCATCAGGGAGCCACACTCCCATGAAGGCCAAGACCAGTGGGTCGAGAAGGAAGAAACTGAGTCACGGAGAGGTCAAGTTATTTGTGTTAGTTCTTACAGCTGATGAGGGGCAGAGCCAGGATTTGACCTGGATCCAGAGTTTGGGCATTTAAACTCCAACTTTCAGTTAGCGATCAATGCTGTTGCTGTCGGGGGAAGCTCTGTAGGAGGCCCTGGAGAGGAGGTATCACTGGAGCCCAGACTTGAGCTCCCAGGAGACGGAAGTGTGGAGGTGGTGATCCAGGCAGAGGGAACAGCCAGTGCAAAGAGAGTGCTCAGAGGTAGCAAAGAGGCCTGCAGGAACTGTGGGGCAAGGGGCTGGATCACGCAGGGTTGGGAGGAGGGAGTGGTTGCTGGATCACACTGGGCCTGCAGTCCACAATAAGATCCGCAGGGGATTTCAGATGTCAGGCAGGACCCCAGAGTTGGGGCCCAGGAAAAGGGAGCCTGATGACAACCTTTGAGCACAGGCCACCCTGCTCTAGTCCCGCGTTTCTAGGGGGCTGGTCTTGCTGTGAACCCCCTAGCTCTAGCTCTCCCCACTCTGTCCCAGGCCCAGCGTGGGAGCAGAGGCCAGGGTGAGCAGAGCAGCTGGGCCTGGGAGGGCGGGGCTCAGGGAGGAGGGAGCCCCTCCACCAGGGCAGGAAGCAGGGCTGAAACCCGAGCCGCCTGGAGGGGAGGCTGGACCAGACCCAGGAGTCCCAGGGCTGCCCCGCCTCCAACCCCTCCCGCCCCGGCCGCTGCCCCGCTCGGGGGTGGATGGTGTGCCCAGGGCTCACCCCCCGTCGGGGCCCTCAGCCTCTCCCACACCCCGCCGTCGGAGAATTCACTTCCGGGGGGCCCGAAGGAGGTCCTGACCCCTCACAGTGGAGGGGGGCTGGCTGGGGAAGCTGCAGGGTGCGGGCAGCCCTCCCCTCCCCCGGACCTGGGCTCGCCCCGCAGGCTCCAGCCTGACTCACCGCAGGCAGCTGTGGTTTGGGCCGCCGGTGGGGGTGGGGGGCAGCAGAGGACAGAATTGGGGGTACCAAGCCCAGGGGAGCAGCTTCCTTGCGCCACCCACCCTGCCCTGGCCGGAGCTGCTGAGCCCTCAGAGCCAAGGCGCAGGGAACTGCCAGCCCCCCACCCTGTCCTTGGGGGTGACAGTCCCCCGAGCTGCAGAGTCCCGTGCCCCCCAGAACCGGCTCCGTCGCGGTGCTCTGGTGCTGAGCCCACAGGCCCGGGAGCTGGCGGTGCGTGCAGGCCTGGAGTCCCGCCGGGGGCCGGTAGGGGACCCTGTCCGAGCCCCAAGAACCCCCCACTCCACCCCTCGCAGCCTGTAGGGGAAGGCAAGGGGTGGCCTCTAGGTCCTCCCCGAGCCGTGTGAGCTGAGCCCAGCCACCGAGCCTCCCCTTGCCCATCTGTGAAATGGTCACTTGACACTGCCCCGTGCTCAGGGGCTGCGCTGGGGAGCAGCCACGTTCATCCCCAAGGGCTTGCTGTCACTTGTCATGAAGCTCCGAGTCCCGCGTGTGGGCCACATGCAGTGTCGCCGCGGGGGCCCCAAGGAAGGAAGCTGGTCACTCGTCCTGGAGCAGAAAACGGCCGAGGCCAGAGACCAGAAGCGCCCGCCCCTCTGGCTGCGGGCGGCGCCCTCCACAGGGACACGGGGACCACGTCCTGCCCCCTCCCCGCCTGCTCCCGGGTCACCTCCAGGCCCCTTCGGTTTGCCGGGCCATTTACGCTCATTTGGCCCGTTTGCCGCGCGGCTGAGCTTGGAATCAGTCAATCAACCAATTATTGAGCGGCCTCCGGCCCACGCTTCCCGGGCGCCCGTTCAGCCTTCACCCCCAGAGGCATTTTGGAACCTTCCCAAGACAAAGGGCGGAAGGAAGGAAGGAAGTGCCACCCTGTGGACACAGCGAACATGACAGTCCCCCGGCTCCGGGCCTTCCTCTGCAGGCCTGTGCAGGGCCCCCCAAGCGCTCTGAGCCTGGGAGCTGGGGATTAGCCCTGGCCCCAGCTTCAGCTGGGGAAACTGAGGCTCCAAGGCGTGCGAGACCCCCCCCCCATCTCAACCTAGGTGCCTAGGTGGCTCGGCCCGGGATGTGCTCCTTCCCACCCCACCGCCCTGCACCCTGGGTCACCCGCTTCCCAGCCCGTTCCTGCTCTCCCTCCCTTTGCCCTGTAAAGTGGGGTGTGTGTGTGTGTGTGTGTGTGTGTTCCTGCTGGCTTCAGGCTGCGGGGTCGCTGGGGGGTGCTCCTGCTGGCTTCAGGCTGTGGGGTCGCTGGTGGGAGAGGGCACCACCAGGAGGAGGGGAGAAGTTGGCTTCCCCCCCTTTTTTTTTTGCCATACACAGTGTCACCTGCGAGGCTCCCAGCACCTCCCTCTGGGTCCCATAATACCAGCTCCGCCCTACACCACGTTTACTTCTGGCTGCCTCATTGTTCCCCTATTGGGTCTTTAAAGAATCATTTAGCGTTGCCTTCCAATACACACAGCATCAGACTTCCCATTTGACCGGGTTTAAGTGTCCAATCTGGGGTCATTGGGTACATCCACATGGTTGTGCGGCCACCGCCACCACCTGTCTTCAGAACTTTCTCCGTCTTCACAATGGAACCTGTGTCCCCACCGGATGCTAACTCCCCACCCCCGTCCCCCAGGCCCTGGCTCCCACCTGTAAGGACCTAGAGCAGAAGCCCAGGGAGTGAGGTGTCAGTGTGGTTGGTCCCATTTGAACTTTTATACCTACTTCCCCATATTAAGTTCTTTGCATCCATGGACCCGCTCTGTCCCTGACCCCCCGACAGGTGCTAGGCGCCTAGACTCCTTGCGGTTTGGTTTGCCATATCCCAGGAAAGGGGTCTGAAGCCTGCACGTCAGACTCCAGTAAAGCTGGGGTGCAGAGAGAATGGGGGTGTGCGTGCCCGCAACACCCACAGCTCTGGCCAAATGTTGTTACTACGGAATTTGAGGCCCAATTCGCCGGAACTCATGATTATTTGGATTTGTGTTGTGAGACCTCGTTTTATTATCTCAGCAATTTATTTCCTAGGTGTTCATCCTTTTTTTTTTTTTTTTTTAATTTTTATTTATTTATGATAGTCACAGAGAGAGAGAGAGAGGCAGAGACACAAGCAGAGGGAGAAGCAGGCTCCATGCACCGGGAGCCTGAAGTGGGATTCGATCCCGGGACCCCAGGATCGCGCCCTGGGCCAAAGGCAGGCGCCAAACCGCTGCGCCACCCAGGGATTCCCCTAGGTGTTCATCCTTTAAGAAAACCTCACATTGGGCAGCCCCGGTGGCCCAGCGGTTTGGCCCCGCCTTTGGCCCGGGGTGTGATCCTGGGGCCATCGGACTCCCTGCATGGAGCCTGCTTCTCTTCCTCTCCCTCTCTCTCCCTCTCCCTCTGCCTGTGTCTCTGCCTCTCTGTCTGTTATGAATAAATAAAATCTTAAAAAAAAAAAAGAAAAAGAAACCTCACATCAACCATACAGGGGCCCAAAGGGTTTGTAGGGGACGCTCCCTTCGGGAATCATGTGTTGATTGCACCAGGTGGTAAGGTCTCAGCCCCAGCCACTCCTCGCAGTTATTCTTCTGGATTCAGCCCAAATGTCACCCCCTTAGAGAATCCTTCCCTGAGCCCTCCCTAAAGGAGCCTTCTCCCTGCTAGTCACTTCTCTGCCCCATTGCCCTGTTTAACGTTCTTCTAGAATATTCTTCTAAAATATGATCATTGTTTGTATCTATTTCCCCTTCTAAAATATCAGCTCTTTGAGGGCAGACTCTTACTCTCTTATTTATGGCAGTGTCCCACACGCCTAGGCTGGGACCTGCACACCACACAGGCACCCATTAGATGTTGGTTCTGTGAAGGAGCATGCAGGAGATTTAGCAAAATCCCACTTCAGGGAAGCGCCCCATAGCCTGTGGCCGTCCTGAGCTCTGGGGAAATGTTCCCTTTTCCAGAGCCATCTCCTGAGAAGTTCTGCTCATGCACAGACAGAGGAGCCAGAGACCAGAGGAAGAAAGCGGTCCAGGTTTCACCAAGCGGTTCATTTAAGAAATTTAATTGATCACAGTAAGACATTCGGGCTATAAAAACATTCTATACAGTGGTTTAAAAAGCGATACCCATCCCCCCAAAGCAACCCATCATATATACAACACAGACACGGTTCTCCCGAAGAGCTTTGCGCAAAGCCCGCACGAGTCATCTTTGTACAAAAAGAAGAGGCGTCTCAGAGACAACTTCCCCCAACGCAGAGCCCCCGGAGGGGTCACCGATGCAGCAACCAGGGTTTGCAAAAATAAATAGATCTTTGTTTCATATACATAAGTGATAATGTTTAACAAATATACAAAGTGCAAACATAACAAAAAGCCCCCCCCCATTACCTGTACAGGGGTTTATTTACATGCTTCAGAAGGAGAAAAGGCTTTCACAGTTTCCTACAGGGGCACAGTGTTTGGTGGTCATGCAGTGAACAGTGGACAAGCCCTTGACAGGAGTCCACAGGAGGCTGCCACTTGTCTCTTTGGTCATAGACGTGACACCGTATGATAGTATTGGAAAGATATTTTGTTTAAGTCCCATAAAATGACGAAGCCTGGGGGACATCCTACAGGGCTAAAGTGGGCATTCGTCAAACAAAAGACAACCATTTTGGGGAAGTTAATGGCTCAGGGGGATCTGCATAGAAGTGGAAACACAGGCTGGATAGTCATGATTGTGGCTTTGAAGTGCTGGGAGGGGTAAGGAAGGGGGGTTCTGGGGGGGGGGAGGCCCCGAGATTGTACATTCATCCATCCTCTCCCACCCCGGAGCCCATCCCAACTGGAACAGAAACCAGTGCAAAATAGTGACTATGTCAACTTTACACAAGATACAGCCCTGAACTAAAAAAAGTGCAAGGGGATCTGGAAGGGGCTGGGGTGGGCGCAGGGGCTGGGGTCCGCACCGCTGCACCCAGGCCTAAGGATGCTCCTAGAGGTCGGGGGCCACTGTCTCCATGCATCAGCTGACTGGGTATCTCAGGCACTTAATAAATATTAAGGGCAACCGGTGGCTCAGGCTTTCCCTGGGAACCGATGAGGTTTTGGTGAATGAATGGGTTTGCTTGGCCCCCGCCCTCAGGACGCTGGATTTGGCCACGTCAGGACCAATGCCAGAGTCTTGGCGTAAGGGGAGGGCACAAATCTTGCTTGGAAAACACTAGTTTGATCCAGATCTGGGCAGGGGAGGGGGCGGCAAGGCAAAAGCTAGTGCTGGCTGTCCAGCAAGGCAGAGGTGAACACATTTACTCCTGAGTTTGGGGGTTCGGGCTAGAGTGGGGGCAGGCAGCTACTCAGGACCTGGGGTAGGGCCTGCTCTCGTGGTCAGAGCCGCTTGCCTTCTCTCTCTCTCTCCCTCTCTTTCTCCCCCTCTCTCTCCCTCCGTCAGTCCCACATGGAGGGGAGAAGTGAGCAGTCCCTGGAGAGGGCAGAAACGGGCCCCAGCTCCCCCAGCTCATTTGCCCCGCCCCCCCCCCCCCAGCTCATTTGACTTTCTCTTCTCCGCTATTCATAGAGAAATTAAAAAAAAAAAAAAAAAGCCCTACCTAAACCCGTTGCGTGTGCGCCATTGGAAGCCCGTTCTGCCTCCCAGATGAATAAATATATAGAACAAAGCTCTGGCAGACAGGCCAAGCGGCAGCCGGCGCTGAGGCTGCTGCGGCCAGCAGGGCTTTGGTCACTTTGCATGAAACAGGAGGGCGTTGAGGTCTCAGGAAGGGTTTGTGGCAGGTCAAGGGTCCGGGAGAAAGTGTCCTTCCTGCCCGTGACCGGCAGCAGGTTCCGGGGAAGGACGGGACCAGGGGCAGCGGCTCAGGCCACATCATCCTCCAGGCTGACCATCTG
The DNA here is from genome assembly GCF_018345385.1 of Vulpes lagopus. Classification (NCBI taxonomy): domain Eukaryota; kingdom Metazoa; phylum Chordata; class Mammalia; order Carnivora; family Canidae; genus Vulpes; species Vulpes lagopus. Next base: position 8,058,899 of record NC_054830.1, on the reverse strand, counting down.
TCTCTGTCAACAGAAGGATAAACGCCGGAAGCGATCAGTCCAACATTCAGTAAACATGGCCAGAGGCCACCTACGCCTCCCTCCCTGACGTCCGCGCCCGCGCGGGGGGCCAGCCCCCCTCATGGGAGCCTGCACCAGCACAGCAGCCTCGGCAAAGCTGGGGGCCCGCCCCACCCCACGACCTTGCCCCCATCTTTCCCCCGACAGCCACCTGAGGGCGCCTGTGAGCCAGGAGTCAGGCCAAGTCCCTCCTCTAATCAGAACCTTCCATGGCTCCTCCTGAGGCCAGGTGCACAAGGCCCTGCCTGGTCCCTTCCATACGCCTGGTCCCTTCCCTACATTGGGCAACTCGCTCAACACCCCCACCCCGATTCTCAGCTCCAGCCTCACCAGCCTCAGAGTCTACACCTAGGCGATGTGTTCTGCACACCACACGCTCCCTGGCCTGGGGAGCCTGCCCCAGCTGCCTCATCTAAAATCTCCCTCCTGGGTGTGATCCCAGAGTCCCAGGGTGATCCCAGAGTCCCGGATTGAGTCCGCATCAGGCTCCCTGCATGGAGCCTACTTCTCCCTCCGCCTGTGTCTCTGCCTTTCTGTCTCTCATGAGTACATTTTTTTTTTAATAAAAAACTTTTTAAAAAAATCTCCCTCCCTCCCCAAAAGCCCCCACTTCCTTTCTTTGTTTGCTTTCTCTTGATCCTGTCCTTACCTATTCCCCGCCTTGAGGGTCTCTGGAGGATCTCCCAGCCCTGTGGGGAGGACGAGGAGGTGGGGGGCCTCCTGGGCCGGTACTCACCGAAGGGTAGGTGTAGCCGTCCTGGCTGCAGCAGATATGCACCTCGTCCTCCGTGGTCTTCTGGTACACGGGATTGTCAAAGTTGATACTGTTGATGCTTTTAAGCCGCCAATTCTTCCAGAGGAGGAAGGTCCCGAAGCATAGGAGGATGAGCAGGACTGCAGCGGGAGGTGGCCAGGTCAGGAGGCCGCCCCAGGGCCCTGCCACCCAGCTCAGCCCCCCAAGTGACACCGCCTGCAGACTCCTGCCCTTTTTGACTTATTTAGGGTTTTTGTTGCAAATTTAAAGCCATACTCGTCCACTGGAAAACAAACAAAACCTATCTACGTGCCTAACAAATCTCTAACGCAAAGCCCACTGCAACTGCGTCACCCTGGAGCTACCCAACTGTGGCTGGTTCTCTCAGGTTTCCTCTGAGTCCCCACACATGGGGCTACCCCTCCTTCAGAAATGGGACCCTTCTCTATCAATGCGGCCAAAACCCTTTTCTTCTGAGTGTTCTTTGCACCATTTCTAGTGGGCCCTTGGGGTGGCTTCGCTGGGCAGGGAGGTCATTTTGCAGGAAGCCGGGCCCCAGGGTGGGCCTGGCCTGCTCACTTACCGATGGGGAGGATGATGTACAGAGCCCCCACGCTCCTGGGCTTCTCGTCTCCTCTGCTGGCAGTGTCACCCAGGGCTGCACGGGAGAAAGGACAAAGTGAAGCTCAGATCCACGGCAGGTGTATAACAACCCACACATAGACGGAAACACCTCCTGCTTCCTGGTGTCTTTAAAAGTTCAAAGCCTGGGTGGCTCAGTGGGTTAAGGGTCTGACTCTAGCTTTCAACTCAGGTCGTGATCTCAGGGTCATGAGTTCAAACCCTGCATGTCAGGCTCCGTGTTCACCAGAGAGTCTGCTGGGTTTTCTTTCTCTCTCTGCCCCTCCCACTGCTTGTACTCTCTCTCTCTCTAAAATAAATAATCTTAAAAAAAAAAAAAAGAAGTTCAAAGGAACTTGGAGCGTCTCCCAGGTTTGAGAGGCATCACGCTGGGGCCTCTTTCATTAGCAGTTGGGATTATGGGACTTAGAGCAGATTTAAGAGGTTCCTCAGCCAAGCATTTCAAAGCTCTGGGGGAGGGACCAACGATCTTTGAGGCAAGAGCCTGCAGGTACATTCGCTAGCTGGTGAGGTCACTGGTGGAATGTTTCATGCTGGTTCTGCATCTGATGGAAACGAGACAGGTCTGGACGGGATAGCAGCCACCTGACTCCGGATTGTTCAGCAATTCCTGGGCCCAGTGTGGACTGCACCAAAGCTCCAGACTCCTATGTCAACTACCCCAGTTAATAAATACTGGGGGGAACCTCGTTACACAAGCACACTGGTGCACCTGAGCCCTGTGAGGGCCCCAGGCAAATCAAAGTTTAAAGTCCTCCAAACAAACAGCCCAGGAAGACCGAAGATCCACACCTGGGCCACATGGACGCAAGTGAGCCATGATTTACATCATCAGTTCTATTCAAACCCCAGGTGGGTTATATCGACTGGTTAATATTTTTTTTGAATTTTATTCATTTATTCATGAGAGACACAGAGAGAGAGAGGCAGAGACATAGGCAGAGGGAGAAGCAGGCTCCATGTGGGGAGCCCGATGCGGGACTTGATCCCGGGTCCAGAATCACGCTCTGGGCTGAAGGCAGAACTAAATACTGAGCCACCTGGGCTGCCCTATATTGGCTGGTTATACGTGGTATAGTTTTTTTTTTTTTTTTTCTTAAACTTTTTTTTTTTTTTTTAATTTTTATTTATTTATGATAGTCACAGAGAGAGAGAGAGAGAGAGGCAGAGACACAGGCGGAGGGAGAAGCAGGCTCCATGCACCGGGAGCCCGACGTGGGATTCGATCCTGGGTCTCCAGGATCACGCCCTGGGCCAAAGGCAGGCGCCAAACCGCTGCGCCACCCAGGGGTCCCACGTGGTATAGTTTAAATTGACTTTTTTTTTTTTTAATATTTGTGCATATTTAAGAAAACTTCTAACAAAAATACTTTAAGGCACCAGCAAGATCCTTGAGAAGTTTTTCCCTTAAAAGAGCTCCTTTGGGGCAGCCCCAGTGGCGCAGCGGTTTAGGGCTGCCTGCGGCCTAGGGCGTGATCCTGGAGGCCCTGTATCGAGTCCCACGTCAGGCTCTCTGCATGGTGCCTGCTTCTCCCTCTGCCTCTCTCTCTCTCTCTCTCTCTCTGTGTCTCTATGAATAAATAAATAAATAATCTTTAAAAAAAAAGGTGGGGGGGACTCCTTTGCTCAAATCAAGGAGCCCTGGGTGGGCCCATCTGTGAAACAATTTTCCAAGCAGTGGCACTGCCCCCGGTGGAAAGATTTCCTGGCCTCTCAACCACAGCAGTTTCTGCTTTACCTTGTTTATGGTGGTACATAGGCTTCAGCCACTGTGAGGGAGAAAAAAGTGTCCAACTTGCTGATGAGCCCATTTTTTTCTGGCTAGAAACATCTATGAGCTCCATTTTTCTGGCCAAACACGAGGGCAGGTGCCCTCTGGTGGGCAAAGAGATGAATGGCGGGTCTTCCATTAATTCACTGAGAGCCTGGGCTAGGTTGTGAGCCAGGCACTAAGCCATAAGCACAAAACTTAGAGCCTGCGCCACCCCCCCCCGCCCCGCCCCGTGCCAAAAACAAAAACAAAAAAACCCTTAGTAATAGAGTAATATTTTAATGTGACCTTTTTTTAAGAAATAAAAATGAAGGCCAATACCCCCTGATAAAATATCAAATGTTTAGGAAGACAGGCTCTGAATCTACACTTGCCTGTCCTGGCCGTGTTGGGACCCAGGCTCTGATCAAAATCTTTTAAAGATTTATTTATTCATGAGAGACAGAGAGAAGCAGATACATTAGCAGAGGGAGAAGCAGGCTCTCCATGGGGAGCCCAATGCGGGACTCGATCCCCAGACCCTGGGATCACGACCTGAGCCGAAGGCAGATGCTCAACCACTGAGCCACCCAGGTGTCCCATCTGATCAAATTATATTTGCAAGACCAGGTGTTCGGCCCATAGTTCAGGGATTTGATCTTTGAAAAAGTAATGCAATAAAATATTATTTTAAGTCCTGGGTTTTTGGTGGTCCCTCAGATGCCACCCTGTGGAGCGCCTCATCTGCCTCACCCTAGCCCTGGCCCGCTGGGCAGACACCTGGAAAGCAGGTCATCGAATGGGCCTTGATAACATTTCAGGCTCCGGGGTCTCTGCACTGGGAAGACTCTGGGATAAGCCATCACCACACACTCAAGTGCTTCACATGCCTTGGGCCACACAATCCCCACTACTACCACGAGGAGGGCGGCCACTGTCATTGGTCCCATTTTCCAGGGAGCTAAATGGAGGCTTCTGAAATCGCATAGGTTGTGTCAGAAAGAGTGCAGGGACAAGACTAGACCCACAGTATCCCTTCCCCAGATTCTCTTGGCCTCTGAAGGGGCCAGTCTAGACGCCTGAGCTATAAACCTGGGGCCAGGATAGTCCCCGCCTTTACCTTGGTGGGACATGGTCACCATCTCAGCTGTGGTGAACTCAGGGCTGGCCACAGACCACGGGCTGGCTGCGTGCTTTGGCCCCACGGTTGTGGAGGGGACTGTCGGCCTCCCAGCTGTGGAATGGACCGTCGACTTGACCGTGACCGTGGCCGTGCCCTGGGTGGTGGCTCCAGGTTCAGTCCCTGAAAGAAGAAACATCTCCTAAGTGCTCTACTGCCCAAGGGCTTCTCTGATAACTGTGATAATGACGATGGATAAGTAGCATGTGCCATGGGTCACAAAGAAATAACTGAAAACAGGGGCACCTGAGTGGCTCAGTCAGTTAAGCATCTGTCTTCAGCTTAGGTCACGATCCCAGGGTCCTGGGATCAAGCCCCTTGGTGGGTTCCCTGCTCAGCAGGAAGTCTGCTTCTCCCTCTCCCTCTGCCCCTCCCCCCTGCTCGTGCTGTCTCTCTAATAAAAAATAAAATCTTGAAGAAAAACTGAAAACAATTGAAACACACTAATATCTATATTGTTATTACATTATTTGTTATAGTTTGAAAGGCAGATTCACAAGTATTTCAAACACACTGTCCCCAAACTGAGACTTTCTCTGAGGATGAGAAACACCAGAAAGGGGGTCATCTTCTCCCTCGATGCCCAGGTCTACAATCGGTCACCTCCCAAGGGGGCCGGGAGAGTGTAAACCGGACAGCAAAGGTGAATGGCATCTGCCTAAATGCCTGGCACAGGGCTCACGTATCCAGCACGACAAAGGCAAACCACGGTTACCCCTTATGAGGGCCTCCTGGAGCTTCACCCCCTCCGGTTTGGAAGATGAGCAAAGAAAAGATCAGGAAGGTCAAGTTGCAGGACTAAAGCCACAAGAGGGAGCAGAAGCAGGACTCACGCGCAGGCAGGCCGGCGCTCCTACCTATGAGGCAGCTCCTCATGTCCTGGGCCAGCACCATGCCATCAGGGCAGGCACAGGTGAACTTGGGCGAGTGGGGGTTGATTTGCGGGGCCGGGAGACACAGGTACTGGCAGCCGCCATTGGGGAGGGCAGTTCCCTCACACCAGTTCACCCCTGAGGTGGAAGAGGCAGGAGAGCAAGGTTAGAAAATTCTAGAAAATTCCAGAACACCAGCGGGGATGTAGAGGCAAGAAGTGGTCACCCTATCTTTACCTCTTGGCTGTGTGAAGTTGTGAAAAAGGACAATGTCCTCCGGCGACAAGAGGTTTTCTGCCACCAAATTAATGTCTGAGCCTGTGAGGCGGTTGGCACTGAAAATGGCTTCATTGATGATGTCCGTCCAAAAGATTTTATCCTATATGGGCATTAAAGAAGACAGCAGATCCCATTAATTGAGGGCATAGGACACCCGAATATTTGGAAGGAAGCAATACTAGGGGGTACGAGTCTCATTTCCTTTTTCTTTTTTTAAGGTTTATTTGAGAGAGAGAGAGAAAACACAAACAGGGGATGCTGCAGAGGATGAGGGAGAAGCAGGCTCCCCACTAAGCAGGAAGCCCCATGTGGGGCTCGATCCCACGACTCTGGGATCATGACCTGAGCCGAAGGCAGATGATTAACTGACTGAGCCACCCAGGCGCCCCTCTTTTTACTTTCTTTTTAAAAAAAATCTTAACTGTGTAAAATACACATAATCTAAAATCAATCATCTTAATCCTTTTTAAGTGTGTTGTGGGCATTAGGTACATTCACATTGGTGTGTAACCATCACCACCATCCGTCTCCAGAATTTTCCATCTACCCAAACTGAGACTCTGTCCCCATGAAACAGGGACTCCCCACCCCCTGCCCCAGGCCCTGATGCCCACCATTGACTTCCGGTCTCTGAGGACAGGACTCCTCTGGGGACCGCACAGAAGTGGAATCAGACAGGATCTGTTCTCTTGTGTCTGGATTTGGTTCTCTCCAGCATCGTCCCTGTGGCAGTGTGTCAGAAGCACCTCCCTGTCTCCTGAATCCCGTTCCACTGCATAGTTACACATTTGTTTAGCCCTTCATCTCTGACGGACACCCAGGGTGTCTACCTCTTGGTGAATGTTGAGTCACGCTGCTTGAATGAGGGTGCACAAACATCATGTTTCCTTACAATAGTTTCCAGCTGTGGTTGGCCCCCTTTTCTCTCTGTGAGGCTGTTAGCAGCTTCCTAGGCCTCTACCTACTAAGTACCGGGAAAGACTCCCCTTCCAAGTGCAACCACCAAAAAGTCTCCAGAAAGTGCCAGATTGTCCCCTGGGCCCCAAGATGGCCTCTCCAAATGAGAACTGCTGCTTTAAGACTCTTTGGGCGAGGGGACACCCAAAAGTTGACTCAGCTCGGGGAGCCTGCGACTCTTATCTGAGTCGTGAGTCCGAACCCCATGGTGGGGGTAGAGTTTACTTAAAAAGACAAAAAACAGAAGCACCTGGGTGGCTCAGTGGTTGAGCATCTGCCTTTGGCTCAGGTCATGATTCCAGGTCCTACTGGGATCAAGTCCTGCATTGAGCTCCTAGCAGGGAGCCTACTTCTCCCTCTGCCTATGTCACTGCCTCTCTCTCTGTGTCTCTCATGAATAAATAAAATCTTAAAAAATATATCTCTTTTGATGAGAAGAAAATGGAAATAACTTCAGTTTTATTTATTTTTTATTTATTTATTTTTTTTATTTTTATTTATTTATGATAGTCACAGAGAGATAGAGAGAGAGGCAGAGACACAGGCAGAGGGAGAAGCAGGCTCCATGCACCCGGAGCCCGACGTGGGATTCGATCCCGGGTCTCCAGGATCGCGCCCTGGGCCAAAGGCAGGCGCCAAACCGCTGCGCCACCCAGGGATCCCTAACTTCAGTTTTATAAGTTGGTCTCGGCTTGAATGAACCAATGTGGGTTGACCCATTAGCATGAGCACGTATGCCTCCTACATACATTGTGTCAGTAACTAGCATGTAGATGGGATTTCCCTCAAGCACCCAAAGAGCAACCCCTGGCTCCCCATCCCCACCTCAAAGATGGCCAAGGAGAAGGGATGTGCCAGCTTTTTCTTGTCCTCCAAAATGGTCTTCCGGTTCCCCCCGTTGACATCAATGCTGGAGATGGAGTGGAGCTTGGAGTCAACCCAGTAGAGGCGGCCACCAGAAAGATCTAGAATCCACAGGTGGACAAGGAGAGATCACATGTCAATGCCAGAGGGGCCTGGGCCTGGTCACTCCACTCCCCACAGGAAGGACCCCCTGAGGACCTGGCAGAGAGGTGCCCTGAAAAGCAGCCCCCACTGCACACCTCCACTTGTCAGCCCAAATGCCATGCTGGGGCAGTTTAGTGGCAGGTTATAAAAAACAGGGAGCTGCATTTTTTTTTATTCAGGTGCAGCCTGGCCACTCCCTTCTTTTCTCCAGGCCGTGCCTGACCCCAGAGACCAGCGTCCCAACCAAGGACATACCCAGGGTGATGCCATTGGGCCACTGGATGTCCTCCGTCACTAGTGAGTAAACGTCGACACCATTCAGACCCCCCTTCTTGATCTCGGCGGGGGTTCCCCAGTTCGTCCAGTACATGAAGCTGGTGGGAAAGCAGCAAGAATAGCAGGATGTCAGTAGGGGAGGCTCCTGCCTGAAGCAGCAGGGCCAAGAATTGTAAAGAGTCCCCAAAAGATGCCTCGAATTGGTTTCTTCCACTACCCTAGTGCCTGCAACCTGGTTGCAGGATTTTAGAACCTTCAAGAACAAAGGGAGGTTTCGATTCCAATGTCAGGACTGAGGACACTTAATGTGCACCCTCGACAGAGCTTTCTGAAAGCTTTTATACATTTTTTATTTTGTAAAGTTTTTTTTTTTCTTTAAAAATTTTTTTTTTTAAAGGTGAAGGGATCCGCAAAGGCCTTTTTTTTTTTTTTAATTTTTATTTTTTTATTTATGACAGTCACAGAGAGATAGAGAGAGAGGCAGAGACACAGGCAGAGGGAGAAGCAGGCTCCATGCACCGGGAGCCTGACGTGGGATTCGATCCCGGGTCTCCAGGATCGCGCCCTGGGCCAAAGGCAGGCGCCAAACCGCTGCACCACCCAGGGATCCCTCTTTAAAATTTTTTAATGGTGAGACGCCTGGGTGGCTCAGCAGTTGAGCGTCTGCCTTTAGCTCAGGGCATGATCCCAGAGTCCCCAGATCAAGTCCCACACTGGGTTTCCTGCATAGACTTCTGCCTCTGCCTGTATCTCTGCCTCTTTCTCTCTCTGGGTCTCTCATGGATAAATAAATAAAATCTTAAAAAAATTTTTTTTTAATGGGCACCTTGGTGGCTCAGTTGGGTAAGCGTCTGCCTTGGGATTGGGTAACGATCCTGGATCCTGAGATTGAGCCCCTCATTGGGCTACCTGCTCAGTGGAGAGCCTGTTCCCTCTCTCCCTCTGCCTCTCCGACTCGTGTGTGCACTCTCTCTCATTCTCACTCTATTTCAAATAAATAAAATCTTTAAAAAGATTTTTTTTAATCACGGTAAAATACACATAACATAAAAGTTACCAGCTTAACCGTTTTTCAGTGTCCAGTTCAGTGACATTAAGTACATAATACATACTGTCATGCAACCATCACCACCATCCATCTCCAGAACTTTTCCACCACCGCACACGGAAACTCTGACCCCATCAAACACCTGCCCCAACCCCTGGCTCCCAGCACTCCACTTTCTATCTCTATGAATGGGACTCCCTTAGAAACCTCACATAAGTGGGATCATATAGTATTTGTCCTTTTGTGTCTGACTTCTTGCCTTATGTTGTAGAAGGTGTCAGAATGTTCTTCCTTTTTCAGACTGAATATAATTCTATTAGGTGGTAGACTGCATTAGTTTATCCTTCATCCATCCAGGGACACTTGGGCTGCTTCCATACCCTGGCTGCCATGAACACGGGGGTACAAATACCTGTTTGCTTGCCTGTGTTCACTGCTTTTGGATCTACACTTGGCAGTGGGGACACCTGGGTGGCTCAGTGGTTGAGTGTCTGCTTTTGGCTCAGGTCGTGATCCCGGGGTCCTGGGACTGAGTCTCGCATCAGCTTCCCCACAGGGGGACTGCTTCTCCCTCTGCCTAGGTCTCTGCCTCTCTCTCTGTGTCTCTCATGAAAAAAAAAAAAAAAGTAGATCTCTGATGGCTTTTACGCCTCTGAAGAGATGTTCAAACTAACAAGTAGCCAAATATAAATACACGACAGACCCCCTCCCCATCATGACTGGCAAAGAGGTCGGGGATCCCTGGGTGGCTCAGCGGTTTAGCGCCTGCCTCTGGCCCGGGGTGTGATCCTGAGGACCTGGGATCGAGTCCCACGTCGGGCTCCCTGCGTGGAGCCTGTGTCTCTGCCTCTCTCTCTCTCGCTCATGAATAAATGAATAAAATCTTTAAAAAAAAAAAAAAAAAAAAAAAGACTGGCAAAGAGGGAAGACCGGCTTGTGACAGTGAGTGAAATGGGTCCTCAGCTGCACTTCTGGAGAACAGGTGTTTCAGGACAGTTTGATGCTATATCCGTGGATGTACCCTCGGATCTAGTGATCTAACTTCTTTTTTTTTTTTTTTTTAATTTTTATTTATTTATGATAGTCACAGAAAGAGAGAGAGAGAGAGAGAGAGAGAGGCAGAGACACAGGCAGAGGGAGAAGGCAGGCTCCATGCACCGGGAACCTGATGTGGGATTCGATCCGGGGTCTCCAGGATCGCGCCCTGGGCCAAAGGCCGGCGCCAAACCTCTGCGCCACCCAGGGATCCCCCGTGATCTAACTTCTAAAATGAGAAATCTACAATCTACAATCCTGCAGACAAAAAACTGCAGTGACACCCATTTAAAGGAATTCAAAGGTATTTAGGGCCTCTTGGTGTGAGGTGGAGGGAAAAACTCAATTTCCATGTGCTAGGTACAAAGCAAATCAGGGCTCATCCAGTCCACAGGGAATGAACCCCATGTGCCAAATGAAAGACCCAAGTGGAGAACAGAGAGCAAGAGCCCAAGCCTACACTATACTCTGGAGGGGAACAGAAACCCAACAGTAGAGCATGCACGCACGCACGTGCGCACGCGCACACACACACACACACACACCCAATGACTTGTATCTACGGGGTTATTTCTAGGGGTCTCGCTCTTTCCTGGCAGCTGGGGGGCTAAATTTATTAAACCGAGTGTCCCTCTGCCAAATAAGAACATTTGTGGGCCAAGGCCCACCTTCACCCCAGGGTCTGTCCCATCTGAGTCATGTTCATCTCCAAAGTTCCCTTTTGAGTGCCTCAAAACCTCAGTAGTTCAGTCAGTTAAGCTTCTGCCTTCAGCTCAGGTCATGGTCTCGGAGTCCTGGGATCGAGCCCCGCATGGGGCTCCCTGCTCGGCAGGGAGCCTGGTTCTCCCTCTCCCACTATGCCCTGCTTGTGCTCACTCTCTCTCAAATAAATAAAACCTTAAAAAAAAACAAAAACAATTCCCTTTCCTTTTGATGATTGCCACCAGGACAGGATGCCTGTACCAAGGTTGCCACCGCCCCTCCAGAGTTGTGAAATTCCACAGGCAGATGTGGTGTAATGGGTGCAGGACAGGGGGTGGGGAGATACTTTCTGCCAGGGGACACAGGTCCCTGTGGGCGTTGGAGTGCTGAGTCAGCCCCTGGCCCTGCAAACACCCTCCTGGGGGCCCCATTGGGGTGGCGACCTTTACTCCCTGTAAACTACCATTGGAGCTGAGTGCTTTTACTTTTCTCCAATCCTATCCTGGCACAGGATTCTCTGCAGTAAAATACTAAAGCAGAATTTAAATAAGTATTAATTTTTTAGTATTAATTTCTAATACCAATTTAAATCCATATTTCAATTTGTTTTTTTGTTTGTTTTTTTTAAAGTAGACTCCACACCCAGCATGGAGTTCAATGCAGGGCTTGAACTCACAATCTTGAGATCAGGACTTGAGCTGAGATCAAGAGTCAGACATTTAACTGCTCAGCCACCCAGGCGCCTCTCTGATTTGGGGCTCTTATCCTGAGCACATGACTTTTCAGGGTCTGCTTCCATCTCAGCAGACATCGAGAAGGATCAACACATGGTTCCCAAAAGGCAGGTGGAGAAGAGCCACCATTCTAGGTTTTGTGCTTTCCTGACAGCAAGGAAAGCCCCATGCCCACAGAGGTCAGTCCAGCCCAGGCACATGCCTTTCCCCAGGCTGAGTCCTCACCACTTCTAAACCCCGCCTGTGCTTCCCTCTGAGCCCCTCAGCTATGGGGGTACCAACCCATGCACGGGATCCACCACAATGGCACGTGGCTTGGAGCCTTTCTCCTTGAAGAGTGTCTTTCTCTTCACACCCTTGGTGTCAGCCACGGAGACGGTGCCCAGGATGGAGTCTGTCCAGTATATGTTGCTGTGGATCCAGTCCACTGCCAGCCCGTCGGGGGCCTGGAGGTCCTCGCTGATGACGGTGTCATAGGAGGAGAAGCTGGGGGCTCTGTCGATTTGGGTGCTGTCAGTGGGAGAAGGGGGAGCAGAACATCAGTACGAGGGGCCTGTTTCACCTGGGTTGGGGGGCTGGGTGGAGCTCCAAGGCTCACCTGTAGATCTTCCTTTGGGACAGGTCAGACCAGTAAATTCTGTTGCTGGCCACCTCTGTGTCCAGGGCGACGACGTTCTTCAAGTTTGGGATGAGGCTGGTGTATTCGGTGCGGTCCAGAGTCATCTTCCTCACCTCATGGCGATTGGTGAAAAAGAGGTAGGCGATGTTGCCTGGGGACAGAGGAAGGATGCTCAGGGGAGTAGAAGGCCCCCTGACTCGAGCTTGTCACCCTTGGGGGTCTGGCTGAACCAGGGGAGACACCCAGGATGCCATGGGAAATGCCTCGTTGGTGTATAAACCATGTGGCTCCAGGGGCACCTGGGTGGCTCAGTGGTTCAGTGTCTGCCTTTGGCTCAGGTTGTGATCTCTGGTTCCCAGAAATCAAGTCATGCATCAGACTCCCCAAAAGGAGCCTGCTTCTCCCTCTGCCTACATCTCTGCCTCTGTCTCTGTGTCTCTCATGAATAAATACATAAAATCTAAAAACAAAACAGAACAAAACAAGACCATGTGGTTCGGATGCTCTGACATCCGAGGTCTTGCAGAGCCTGAAAGAACAGCCCCTCCCAGGGCCAACCAGCTCCTAGGGGTGGTTCATGACTTGCCTTGAAAGCAAACTCTCCAGCCCATGCCCGCCACCCCTCCACTGGGCTCTCACGCTCTGGGTTGCAACCCCTCCGCCTGCTTCAGTCACCACAGGGCAGGTACCAGACAACCAGGGGCAGCCGCTCTGCCCCAGAGCCCGCTGAGATTATTCAGACTAAGCTGAATTAGATTATTCAAACAAGCTAGTCCTGAGCTTGCTCACCCTGCTTTACCTCATGCCCAAGGAAACCATAAGGGAGGCTCTGGCCCATGTGATACCCCTCCTCTTCCTCTGCCTCCTGACTGACCCTGGTGCTTCCCCGGCTGGCCCCCTGGCTGCCATGGCCCTCCTCTTGGGAACTGTGAGTAACAACCGATCATTTCAATGGTGGCCGTCTCCTGATTGGTTGGCCTTACCATACTTGAATGATAATAAAGCCTACATTGGTAATAAAATCTGCACTGGGGCCCCAGCATTTTACATTTTGGAACGTAAAGATGAAGAAACGAGGGCATCTAGGTGGCTTAGTCGGTTAAGTGTCTGCCTTCAGTTCAGGTCATGATCTCAGGATTCTGTGATGGAGCTCTGTGTCAGGCTCCCTGCTCAGTGGGGAGCCTGTTTCTCCCTCTCCCTCTGCTCCACCCCATTCATGCTTGCTCTCTTTCTCTCTCAAATAAATAAATAATCTTAAAAAAAAAAAAGAAGAAGAAACATTAACAGCTAATGTGTATAGAGCTATTCCTTAGGGCAGGAAATTCTGCTTAAGTGCTTTTCCTATTATATTTTCCCTTATTGGTCCTCACACTCCTATGAGACCAGGGCTACTGTCAAACTCCTATTGTATGTGAGGGGATTGAAGCTCAGAGAGGAGAAGGGACTAGTCCAAGGTCATACGAGCTAGTAAGTGGCAGAGCTGGAATTTGAACACACACTGCCCTGTCCCTGGGGACTGTGCTGTTAACCATGATGCCAATATTCACCAACAAGCTAACCATGTGTACAATGGACCTCGCTCAGAATACCCCTTCCCATGACACCATGTGCCCTTTACCCTCTGGAAGGCACCTGTATAGACATCAGCCCATAGATATAGGAAGGAAAGTGAAACTTCAAATCCTAGAGGGTTTCATGAGCTCAGTCTTTGGTTTTCCCCAAAACCGGGAAATGCGTGGGGGTATGAGCAAGGGAGGCCAAGGAACCATCACAAAAGGGGTGATAACACAGGAGAAAGACTTCAAGGCTAAAACAGACCGTGAGGAAACAGAAGTTGACCTAAAATATTTCTGCAAATTTGTACCTCATTAGAATCAGACAGGCGGGTAATGACATGACACAAAGCAAAGGGAGTTTGGCTATGCCTCCAAACACATGGGATCTCTTGATTTGGTGATTCTGAGAATCAGTGCATGAGTGCCGTTCTAATCTTAAGTTTGTTTGTTTTTATTTATTTGAGAAAGAGAGAGAGAGAGAGAACAAGCAGGGGGAGGGACAGAGGGAGACAGAGGATCAGACTCCCCACTGAGCAGGGAGCCCAACATGGGCTCGACCCCAGGACCCTGGGATCATGACCCAAGCCAAAGGAAGATGCTTCACCAACTAAGCCACCCAAGCACCCTATAATCTTAGATTAGGTAGAAAAGAAACTCAACTATTGCTGCAGGTTTTTTTTTTTTTTTAAATACTTTATTTATTTATTCATGAGAGACACAGAGAGAGAGAGAGGCAGAGACACAGGCAGAGGGAGGAGCAGTCTCCATACCGGGAGCCTGACGTGGGACTCAATCCCGGGTCTCCAGGATCACACCCTGGGCTGAAGGCAGTGCTAAACCGCTGAGCCACCCGGGCTGCCCTGTGATTTGGTTTTCTTATGAGAGATTATACCTTGGTCCATATTAAGCGAATTTGCTTTATGGGTATAGGTTCCTGTAAGTGAGTAAGAACAGCTGGAGGGGGGGGCAGCCCTGGTGGCGCAGCGCTTTAGCGCCGCCTGCAGCCCGGGGCGTGATCCTGGAGACCCGGGATCGAGTCCCACGTCGGGCTCCCTGCATGGAGCCTGCTTCTCTCTCTGCCTGTGTCTCTGCCTCTCTCTCTCTCTCTCTGAATAAATAAATAAAATCTAAAAAAAAAAAACTATCAATATCACTTAAAAAAAAATAAAGCTGGTTCCCAACAATGGTGAATGTTACCGATGTATTGATAGAAATAAAACTCACCCTTTAAAAAAAAAAAAAAGAACAGCTGGAGGGGGTGCAGGCCCTTCAGGCCATGGCTTTTCACCTCTTGTACCCTGAAGCCACTGGCAGGGCTGGGGGCTAGAAACCAGCACTCATGCAACTGACCTGAGTCTGCAGGGAAGCAAGACATGTGAGATCAGCCTCCTAGAAAGTTCCTAATTGGCCTGCTCATCCATCTGCCAGAGGTCTCTGCAGGACACAGTGTGCCCTTCTCCCCCCACCAGCCCCACCCCTGCCCCACTGGTCCCACCCCTTGCTCACCCACAGCCTTGCAGGCCTTGGTGTGGGGGTCCAGCTGGAAGCCCTCCTCACACTCGCACTTGTAGCTGCCCTCGAGGTTCACGCACAGCTGGCTGCACACGTCGGGATCCTGACATTCGTCGATATCTGCAAGTTAGGGCACAGAAAAAGATTTGGGGATCTTCTTCATGGGGTGCTGATAGAGTGATGGGCTCCTACTGAAAGCCATGCCTCCCGGGGGCAAATGGGGACACCCCATGCCCCCTGGGGAAGACCTGCAGAACCAAGGTCTCGGGGGCCATCAGGTTCAGGAATGAAAACACGGAAACAGCCAAGCGTCATCTCCAACAATGACCCTGACCTCACCATTCACCCCAGAGGTGCCACCCACAGTGCAAAGCTGCGTCAGCAGGGATTTATTTCTTAATTATTAATCCCCAAAGGCAAGAACCAAGTGCTCCTCACGGGCCAAGCCTGTACTCGATGACCCATGCATCTGGCAACCTCATTAAAGCCTCCTAACAGGCCTGGAGGTCAGCACCATTTTCATGCCCACTTAACAGGTGGGGACACCTGTTAAGGTTTGGCAACCACACAAGGAGAAAGGGCTGAGGAGGCAGGGAGCCCATCCTGCTCAGGACTTACCTTCACATCTTCGCTGGTCCACCAGCTGGAAGCCCTCTGGGCACAAGCACTCGTGGCCCACCTTGAGGTCGTTGCAGATGTGGGAGCAGCCACCCTTGTTGTCCAGACACTCATTGGTCCCTGCACCAGGTGTGGGGGAGGGGTGGGCAGACTGGTCACGCTCAGGTCGTTAGTACCCCTGCACCATCTCATCACCTTTATCATGATCATAAGGACGTGGAGACCAGTTAACTACCATGTCTGCTAAGGGGGCTTAAAATAACCACTGTCATGTGTAGTGCCATGAGTGAATCCGAGGACATTCTACTGAGTGAACTACGTGGGGCACAGAAGGACAAATACTATAGGATTCACTCTTAGGAGGTCGCTATTAGAGTCAAGTTCAGAGACAGGAAGTAGATGGCAGACACCAGGGGTGGGGGAGGGGTGGGGAGTTGGTGTTTCACAGGGCAGAGGTTCATCAGGAAAGATGAGAAAGTTCTAGAGACGGATAATGGGGATGGTTGTACAACCATGTGAACCTGCTTAATGCCGCTAAACTGGACACTTAAAAATGGTTAAGAGGGATCCCTGGGTGGCGCAGCGGTTTGGCGCCTGCCTTTGGCCCAGGGCGCGATCCTGGAGACCCAGGATCGAATCCCACATCGGGCTCCTGGTGCATGGAGCCTGCTTCTCCCTCTGCCTATGTCTCTGCCACACCCCCCTCTGTGTGTGTGACTAACATAAATTAAAAAATTAAAAAATTAAAAAAAAAATGGTTAAGAGGATAAATCCTCCACTATTTTTGGGTAAAACTCATTTCTTGATTATAAAAAATAAAAACCATATCCCACAATTGCATATGCTAACTCTCAACAACCATACAGGTAGTTGAACTACAGCTGTGGAAAATGAGGCATGGCCAGGCTCAAAGACTTGTCCAAGATCACAGTGCTGGACCACACTCAGGGTGCTTAGCTCCAGCATCCGTGCACAGGCTCTCTACAGAACTTCGGCCAATGCCAGCCTACCATGCGTTCTTGCATGGCCCAAAAAGCTAAGAATGGTTTTTACATTTTTTTAAATGATTGAAAAGAAAAATAAAAATCAAGAGAAAAACAGTATTTTGTGCCACATGAAATTCAAACATCCATGTCCATAATCAGGTTTGCTTGGAGCACAGTCACACACGTTTGTGTACACATGTGCATTCATGTTGTTTTCCTGCCATAACGGTCCTATTGAACAGGTGTGACAGTTGAACAGCTGTGACAGACCTTACAGCTGGTCAAGTCCAAAATATTTACATAGTTACAGGTTAAGGGGCACTGCTGAAACCTTACAAGGATAGCAACAGCCAATCCCCAGCAGCCCTAAGATGTGTGAACCATCCTACAGATGTGAACACTGAGGCTTGGAAGCAAAGCCACTTATCCCCAAGGACCCCCACATTTGTGTTGGGGGTCACAGCTAAAGCACTCACAGGCACAGTATCCATGTTTGGGTCACATCCCCAGCTCCCCATAAGTCTGAGCACCACCTGCACCCCGGGGCTCACCACACTCCTTGAGGGGCTCGTCTGACCAGTCCCGACAATCTCTGACTGAGTTGCATACTTTGTCCAGGGTGATACACTCGCCGCTGTGGCATTTAAACTTGTTGGGTCCCTCGCACAGTGTCACTAAGAGGCAAAGAGGAGGGTCAGGTGCTTCTGAGATGCAAGAGCCTGCTTACTACTCCTTATTCACATGAGAGTTCATTTGTATATGATTATATGTAAATGTATTCATAAATAAAACATAACATACTTAAATTTCCTGCGATGTATCATTTACAATTGTTAAAAAGCGGATTATCAGCATTTAACTTCTTGTTCAAAAAAAGTTTGTTTCAGGGGGTGCCTGGGTGGCTCAGTCAGTTAAACACCCAACTCTTGATTTTAGCTCAGGTCATGATCTCAGGGTTGTGAGACTAACCCTGGCACCTGGCACCACCCTGGATGTGGAGCCTGCTTAAGATTCTCAGTCTTGGGCAGCCCGGGCAGCTCAGCGGTTTAGCGCCGCCTTCAGCCCAGGGCATGATCCTGGGGACCCCGGATCGAGTCCCCCATTGGGCTCCCTGCATGGAGCCTGCTTCTCCCTCTGCCTGTGTCTCTGCCTCTCTCTCTCTCTGTGTGTCTCTCATTAATAAATAAATAAAATCCTTAAAAAAATAAAAAAGATTCTCAGTCGCCCTCCCCCTTCTCCCCTACACACTCGCTCTAAAAATAAATAAATATTTGAATAAAAAAAATAAAATCCTTATGTTACATGATTTTGCCACAATTAAAACCATTTTAAAATTAATTCTACGGATAAACAATCGGGTTGCTGCTTGTGTTTTGCCATTAGGCCAGTGCTGCTCTGCATGTCCTCCTGGGACCATTCCCAGGAGTGGAATTGTCATATTATAAGCTCAGGAAAGGGCTTTCCATGGAATTATACTGCACGTGTTATCTCTAAGTTCAAAAGACAGGAGCTCTGCACACTTTGGCCTCGTTAAATCTCACAGTCCTGAAGTAGACGCTTTTGCCACACACATTGGTCAGATAAGTGGAGGTAAGGTTTGAGGTGGTCAAGTAACTTGCCCGAAGACATAGGGTGGGTGCAGGGCTGACCCAAGGGGAGCTCACCATTGATGCAGCCAATCTCATCGCTCATGTCCTTACAATCATACTCCTTGTCACACTGCCGGCTGCCATGGATGCAGGTCCCATCTGAGCACTGGAACTCATCAGGCCGGCATGTGGGCACAGCTGGGAAAGACAGGGCACATGTTGGTTTTTTTCAAGGAGCAGCAAAGAAAAACCAATTACCATCTTTGAAGCAGCAATTTCCTGGCAACCTCAGGCATCAGGGAGAGCATGTAACTGGAAAGATTTTCAAGGTGAGAAAACACAGCCCACTGCCAACAGGAGAAGACAGTGGCCCATCCATTTTATCTACTTCCCACCTGAGTTAAAATTCCCCAGATACACCCCATTTCATGTTCTAAATTTTAACTAATGTAGTTTTCTTTTTCTTTTTTTTTAAGAGGGGGCAGGGAAGGCAAAGGAAGAGGGAGAGAATCTTAAGCAGGCTCCACACCCAGCATGGAGCCTGATATGAGGCTCAACCTCGCAATGCTGAGATCAAGACCTGAACTGAAATCAAGAGTCAGATGCTTAACCAACTGAGCCACCCAGGCTTCACTGACCAATGTAGTTTTAGATTTTCTTTCATGGCAGTAAGTACTTTCTACCTCAATGAAGAATCCCCAAAAATTATTACTAATGTCACAGAGTAAAGTTTGGAAAATAAGAAAATGTGGGGAAGCACCCTAACACAACCACTGAGTTTTCCTGGAGTTCTCTCCAGTCTTTCCACTTATGCATTTTTGAGAACGCACAATTTTTTTAAAAAAAAAGACTTTAAGTAATCTCAATACCCAATGTGGGGCTTGAACTCACAACCTTGAGATCAAGAGTTGCACGCTCTACTGATGGGAGCCAATCAGGTGTCTCTAGATCACATAATTTGCTATAAACCTGACAGAGCCAAAGGCTACTCTTAGCAGAAGAGCAATATTGTATCCCCAATCTAGACAGAGATAGGCCAAATTGTGACAAATTTGATCAGTACCATTGTGCAGAACAGAGTCACATTGTGAAGTAGGACAAATGTTTATGAGATGATGCTGCAGTAGAAGACAAATTTTTTTTCATTTTATTTATTCATGAGAGACACAGAGAGAGAGGCAGAGACATAGGCAGAGGGAAGGAGAAGTAGGCTCCCCATGAGGAGTCCGATATAGGACTCGATCCCAGGACCCTGGGATCACACCCTGAGCCAAAGGCAGATAATCACTGAGACACCCAGGTACCCATAGAAAGATGAATTTTTTGTTTTCAAAAAAAAAAAAAAAATGGTGTGTGTCCCCCAGTTACTCACCCATTCTGGGCCTCAGCTTCCCCATCTGTAAAGAATGGGGGAAGCCTGTTCACAAGTTATAAGAATTAAGTGAGTTTGTGTTAAGTTTTAGCACCGATTGTATACCAGACCATACATTATTTAAAAATGTGACATGTAGGAGCACTTGGCAGGCTCAATTGTTAGAGTGCGCAACTCTTGATCTTGGGGTTGTGAGTTCAAGCCCCACATTGGATGTAGAGATTACTTTATTTTTTTTTATTTATTTTTTTTTAATTTTATTTATTTATGATAGGCACACAGTGAGAGAGAGAGAAGCAGAGACATAGGCAGAGGGAGAAGCAGGCTTCATGCACCGGGAGCCCGACGTGGGATTCGATCCCGGGTCTCCAGGATCGCGCCCTGGGCCAAAGGCAGGCGCCAAACCGCTGCGCCACCCAGGGATCCCTGTAGAGATTACTTTAAAAAAAAGACATAAACTTGAAAAAAAAGGGAGGGCACCTTGGTGGCTCAGTGGTTGAGCGTCTGCCTTTGTCCCAGGTCGTGATCCCAGGATCTGGGATCAAGTCCTACATCAGGATCCTCGCTGGGAGCCTGCTTCTCCCTCTGCCTATGTCTCTGCTTCTCTGTGTCTCTCATGAATAAATAAAATCTTAAAAAAAAAAAAAGTGATGTTTTTTAAAGTGACTTTTAAAAAGTCTAATTACATCTACAGAGATTTCAATTGCAATTCTATGAAAAGAGTGCACATGAGCAAAGATACCAAAGAAACAGAGACATGAAAGCATGTCTACTGTGAATCTAGAACACCGCTAGCTTTGAGGAACTGGCCCCTCATTCAGGAAGCAATGACTCAGGGCTTTGGTAAAATGCTTTATCTGCACTGTCTCCAACACAGGAGCCACTAACCATGTGTGGCTACGAAACTTTCAATTCATTAAAGTGAAATAACACAAAATATTCCATTCTGTGGTTGCACCAGCTACTCCTTGGTAGCAGCTATCGCAGTGCAGACATGGGATGTCTCCACCACCACAGAACGTTTGAGTGGGTGGTGCTGGACTCCAGTTGAAGTCTACAAAGGCCAATGTTCTTGCCCCAATCTGTGAGGGAGGAGAACACAACACAGTGAGGTTGAGTCCTTGGCCAAAGATCACCAGCCAGGCCTGGAGCCCAGGATCCTTTCTGGATGAAAATAATACTGCAGCTTGCAGCTTGTTCCCCTTGTCAAAAAAAGAGATTAAGAAAAAAATTAAAAAAAAAAAAAAAAAGAGAGATTAAGGGTGCCTGAGTGGCTCAGCTGGTTGAGCGTCTGCCCTTGGCTCAGGTCATGATCCTGGGGCCCTGGGATCAAATACTGCATGAGGCTCCCTGCTCAGCCAGGAGCCTGCTTCTCCCTCTCCCTCTCCCTCTGCTGCTTCCCCTCTTTTTCCCCTTTGTCATATAAATAAGTAGTTAATTAATTAAGAGAGATTAATTATACAAGCATAAAAGACAGGGTCTCCTTTTAAGGGAGGCTTTCTCTTCCATGTGATCAGTAATACTAGAAGAGACACAAAATGAGACTGAAGTTCTTGCTGTGTGGCTTGAAATCGTTTAAGTCCTGAAAGGCCAACCTGTCCCATAGCTGGGACAGGGGAGAGGACCCATGCACAATGCCCTTACCACAGTTCTCTTCGTCAGACTTGTCCTTGCAATCAGGGCCACCGTCACAGCGCCAGCTGGAATGGATACACTCGCCGCTCTGGCAGTGAAATTCAAGGGCAGAGCAAGGGTTGTCGTCCCCTTGGGGGGCTGATGTGTTGCGGCCCCCACAGTGCTGTGGCCACTCATCTGAGCCGTCCTTGCAGTCTGGGTCGCCGTCACAAGCCCACAGCTCAGGGATGCAGGCAGAGTTATTGCACTGGAAATGCAATGGGCCACACGTGGGTATGTGGCAGGACGCCTCATCGGACCCATCCAAACAGTCCTGGTCTGAATCGCAGACGAATTCTGGGGCAATGCACTTTCCATCCTGGCAGCGGAACTCATCCGGGGCACATGTCTTGGGCGCTGCAGGGATTGATGGGAAAAGACAACCTGGTCACCAGAGAGCTCTCACTTCTCACTAGCAGCCCGTTCCAAAGATGAAGACACTGAGCCTCGGAGAGGCCGGATCCCAGTGAGAGACCCTGGAGAGGAAGCCAGGATAGTGGTCAGGGGCCCTGGATAGGAAACCCCGGGCAAGGTGAGTGTCCCCAGCCTGCTCCTGTGGCCCCTCTGTGCCTCAGTTTCCTCATCTGTATGTACATGGGCCCAGGCAGGGGAAGCACTATTTAAGAGTTTGCTGTTATAAAAAAAAAAAAAAAAAAAAGAGTTTGCTGTTATTATTAGTGGCACCTGGGTGGCTCAGTCAGTTAAGCATCTGCCTTTGGCTCAGGTCATGATCCCAGAGTCCAGGGATCAAGCCCCATATCGGGGTCCTTGCTTGGCAGGGAGCCTGCTTCTCTCTCTCTCTGTCTGCCTGCTCCCCCTGCTTGTGCTCTCTCTCTCTAATAAATAAATAAAACCCTAAAAAAAAAGTTTGCTGTTATTATTAAAAGAGCCACCCGCAAAAATGTGGTTCATGTGATGTGATGGAGATGTTAGTTAATACTACAGGGGTAATTATTTTGCAATATGTATGTATAACAAATCATCACCTACTCTTTATGTTTTTAGAGAGAGAAAGCATACACACGAGGTGGGTGAGAGGGGCAGAGGGAGAGGGGGAGAGAGAGAGAAAGAATCTTAAGCAGGCTCTACAACCAGCACAGCCTGACTTGGGGCTCGATCTCACAATCCTGAGCAGAAACCAAGAGTAGGACACTCAACAGAGTTACCCTGGTGCCACCTCCAGCCAAAAAATTTTACAAAGCGGTGTGGGCGCCTGGGTGGCTCAGTTAGTTGAGCAGCTGAGTGTCTGACCCTTGATTTTGGCTCAGGTCACGATCTTGCAGTGGTGGGATGAGCCCTGTACTGGGCTCTGCACTTAGCACATCGCATCTGCTTCAGATTCTTCCTCCTTTTCCCTCCCATCCACTCTCTCAAATAAATAAATAAAATCTGTAGGAAGAAAAAATAAAAAGAAATTGGCAACTTTAAAAAAATTTGTTTTTTGTAAAAAAAAAAAGTTTTAAAAAATTAATTAATTTTCCCCCACCTACTCTTTAAACTTACATAATGTCGTATGCCAAGTATATTGCAATAAAGCTGGAAGGAAAAAAATGTACCTGGAAGAAGAATAACAATCCATTTTATTTGTAAATATTCCCTGAGGGGGTATTTCATCAGATGACCATTAATCCAGGTTAGACATGCATTTCTAAAGTGAATGTATGTGAAATTCATGTGTTGCTTTTTTTTTCTTTTAATATCATGGAGCTTTATATTTTCCAAACTTGCAGATCTGACATTATCTTAGTTATTTAAATTTTTCCCAGTTATTTTTCTCAGAGACTTACCCTATTAGGATAACCAAACCAAACCACTCATTTCGATAATTAATTAACTAGCATTGAAGAGCCAAGACAGACACCCAGCTCTCTAACGTGCCTCCCCCTCCAGGACTCTTGACCCTGTTTCTTCCCAGAACCCTGCAACTTGGTGAAGCTTCCTTCTTCTCAGGTTAGCTGAGGGGTCAGGTCTTGGCCAGCAAGCACCTACTGTGTGCTTGGCCTCTCAGGGTGGCTGGTGGTGGTAGTCACAGGGGCTCAACAGATCCTGTGCCATGTGGGTGGCAAGACACTTGACAGGGACAGCCTCATTGAGTATGCTGATGACCCCAAGAAGTGATACCATCAGTATCCCCTGCAATGCCTCCTGGGCAAGGTGGGGTTCAAACAGTGCAATAGGGCTTGGTAGAAGCTTCCAGGAGATGGACCCAACTGAAGAGCCACCAATCTGCAGCTCAGCTGGGGCAGGACTGCCTGGGGGAACCAGTGGGACCCTCGCAGGGCTGCAGGGGGAGGCAGCACACTTACGACAGCCTTGCTCGTCTGAGCCATTCTCACAGTCCATCTGGCCATCACATCTCCAGAACTGAGGGATGCAGCGGTTGACACGGCCCCCACAATTGAAGTCTCCTGACTTGCAGGTGACAGACACTGTGGGAGAAACAGAACTGAGCGTTTGCTCAGAGGGAAACCCAATCTGCCTCCCAGCCCCAGGTTTGCAGAGCAAAAACACAGTTTTCAGAAAGAAGGTGCCAAGCCTACCTTTCTGGGTCAAAATGAAGGACATCTAATGGAACTTGTTTAAAAA
The DNA here is from genome assembly GCF_018345385.1 of Vulpes lagopus. Lineage (NCBI taxonomy): Eukaryota > Metazoa > Chordata > Mammalia > Carnivora > Canidae > Vulpes > Vulpes lagopus. The sequence goes on along the minus strand of NC_054830.1, from coordinate 8,035,090 downwards.
AAACATCAGACATGAAGCAGTGGAAAGGTTTGGAAGGAGAGAGAGGTGATAGTGGCATAGCATCATAACCGTATTAATACTACTGAACTGGTCACTTTAAAATGGTTAATTTGGGCAGCCCTGGTGGCTCAGCGGTTTAGCACCGCCTACAGCCCAGGGTGGGATCCTGGAGTCCCATGTCAGGCTCCGTGCATGCTTGTGTCTCTGCCTCTCTATGTCTCTTATGCAAAAATAAATACAATTCTTAAAAAAATTTAAAAAATTAAAAAAATGGTTAATTTTACATAATGTAATTTTACATTATGTGAATTTCACCTCGTTAAAAAAAAAAAAAAAAGCTCTTAAAGTTCAGAAACATCTCCTCCCCCAAGTCCCAATTCAGGGTTCAACACATGAATCTGCTGGCTGATGTCCACTTTGTCTGTCACCCACTATCATCAAAGAGGGTAAGAAGTGTGTTACACCCAAAGAGGACTCACTGCAGGTCTCCTGGGACTCATCTGAGGCATCCAGGCACTCGGCCCTCCCGTCACAAACCCACTTGTAGGAGATGCACTTCCCATCTTGGCACTGGAACTCGTTTCTCCCGCATTTGTCTTCCACTGAGAGAGAAGGGAAGAGGAAGGACCATTCAGCGCCAGAATCGGAAACTGACACCACCACCTGAGTGTTTCTATTTCCTGCCAGCAGCAGAGTGAACTAGAAATAGAATCTAATCGTTCCCAGGAAGTAAAACACACCCAATAAATTTCATGAACTAAAAGTGTAGCAGAGGATGCAAAGACTAGATCTAGAACGTGTAAAACTTGACATAATAGTTGTTGAGTCCAATGTATGGACCCACTAAGGTAGGAAACAAAATAGTGTAAGTTCCTTGCATGTGAATAAAGAAAATGATTTAGCATATTACAAACCTGTGTTGGCGATAGTAATGAGGAAAATTGACAGTGTGAAATCAAGGAAAAATGAGGGGCCTTCTCCAGTAGGTAGGGAGGAAATATAGAGATAAAAATTGTGAGAAATGATGAATGTGAACGCTAGAGAACAGAGATGCTGCAGCAAAAATAATCAGATATTGGAAGGTCAGATAAAAAACAATGGAACAGAGACATAGCAAAAGCTATAGTAAGAGAAACTTTTTTCTAGAAAAGCAAAAAATGGGGATCCCTGGGTGGCTCAGTGGTTTAGCGCCTGCCTTCAGCCCAGGGCGTGATCCTGGAGTTCTAGGATCGAGTCTCACATTGGGCTCCCTGCATGGAGCCTGCTTCTCCCTCTGCCTGTGTCTCTGCCTCTCTCTCTCTCTGTCTCTCTCTGTCTCTCATGAATAAATAAAAACTTAAAAAAAAGACTCAGATTTTTAGATAAAAATGAAGACAAGTTGGGGATCCCCGGTTGACTGCCTGCCTTCCGCCCAGGGTATGATCTTGGAGTCAGGGGATGGAGTCCTATATCAGGCTCCCTGCATGGAGCCTGCTTCTTCCTCTGCCTGTGTCTCTGCCTCTCTGTCTCTCTCATGGATAAATAAATCTTTAAAAAAAAAAAAAAAAAAAAGAGGACAAGTAAATTTTGGGGAAATTTCCTAAAATACATTGATTTTTGCATTTTGGAAAAGAGATCTCAATGTTGACCATTATTGATTAACTGTTCATTATCAATTGATAATTTTTTAAAAGATTTTATTTATTTATTCATGAGAGACATAGCAAGAGGCAGAGACACAGGCAGAGGGAGAAGCAGGCTCCATACAGGGAGCCCGATGTGGGACTCGATCCTGGAACTCCAGGATCATGCCCTGAGCCGAAGGCAGATGCTTACCCGCTGAGTCACTAGGCATCCCTCAATCAATTGATCATTGATTTGGAATGCACAATTCTATGTGAACTAGAATCAAAGCAAACTATTATTATTAGTGAGACCCGGTAATTTAAAAAAAATCTTTTAATCTCTAAGTATAAACTTGGATGCCCTATGCAAATTAAAACAATGTGGCCAAAATTATGATGTGGGTTATCTCATCATGTTTTATGAATAAATAAAAAAGACCAAAAAATATGAATAAATAAGACCAAAAAAATAAAAATAGAAGCTAGCAGGATTTTCCTATTGACTCAGATGTTCTGTAGGCAAATAGTATGTAAAATATAAGTTTTGAATGTTGGCTTATATTTATTATAAGTTCCACTATTCTTGTAAGAAGATTGTTTTTGGGGTGCCTGAGTGGCTCAGTCAGTTAAGCACTACCTAGTTTACCTAGCACTAGTTTAGCTCAGGTCATGATCTCAGGGTCCTGGGATCGAGCCCTGTGTTGGGCTCCCCACTCAGCAGAGTCTCCCTCTCTATCTGACTCCCACCCATCTCATTCTCTCTCTTCAATAAATAAAATCTTTAAAGAAAGATCGTTTTTCTTTTTCTTCTTTTTTAAGATTTCATTCATTTTATCTGAGAGACAGAGCAGGGGAAGGAGTAGAGGGGGAGAGAAAGAGAGAGGGAGAGAATCCCAAGCTGATTCCACCAAGCAATTTAGGACTCGATCCCACAACCCAGAGGCTGTGACAGGCGCCGAAAGCAAGAGTAAGAACCTTAATCTGCTGAGCCACCTGGGCACCTCTGTTTTTCCTTTTATCAATCAATTTTGAATGTTAGCCATAACCAAAATAATAGTTTAATGGTTTTATCTGACTCCCACCCATCTCATTCTCTCTCTTCAATAAATAAAATCTTTAAAGAAAGATCGTTTTTCTTTTTCTTCTTTTTTAAGATTTCATTCATTTTATCTGAGAGACAGAGCAGGGGAAGGAGTAGAGGGGGAGAGAAAGAGAGAGGGAGAGAATCCCAAGCTGATTCCACCAAGCAATTTAGGACTCGATCCCACAACCCAGAGGCTGTGACAGGCGCCGAAAGCAAGAGTAAGAACCTTAATCTGCTGAGCCACCTGGGCACCTCTGTTTTTCCTTTTATCAATCAATTTTGAATGTTAGCCATAACCAAAATAATAGTTTAATGGTTTGTACAAAATTTAATCATTACCTCATTTTGCACAAAGATAATTAATTTATTGGGCTGCCCAAGAAATAAAATCTTAAAAAAAAAAAGAAGTGTTACGTATTTTTAAGCTCATCCTGTTCAACATCTCTGCTTTTCTATGGAGTCATATCATACCAGTTATAGTGGTATATAATGAAAATTTATATTGGGGAGAACATACTCTGTGCTTTGCTTTGTTTTACCAGTGGAGGTATGTAATTCAAAGAGTTTGGAGAGCAACTAGTTAAGACTATGATGAAAGACTTTAGGGCCAAATGCAAAGTGGAATTCTGGACTGGGTCCTAGAAGAGGAAAGGGAAAAGCTGGCGAAATCCAAATAAGTCTAGAGTTAATAGTAATATGCCAACATTAAACTCTTAGTTTTTGCAAATATACCATGGTCTATAAGATGTTAGCATTGGGGGAATCTGCATGTGGGGCCCATGAGAACTCTCTGCAATATCTTTGCAATTTTCTGTAAATTTAATCTAATTCCAAAATAGAAAGGCTATTTAAAGATTTTACTTATTTAAAGATTATTTTATTATTTTATTTAATTAAAAGGACCTGCCTAGTACTTCCCTTCCAATCTCATGGATATATGGCCAGCACTCCTTCCATCCCATTTCCTTATGCGTGCGCGCGCACACACACACACACACACCTGCAGACATTTGTTTTCCCCATAAATTGCTGATCTGAAAGCTTCCCTACAAGCAAGGAAGGCAGTGATGACCTTGAGGTCACCAGATTTCAAAAACTGCCCCCTGCCCCAAAACAGTGTGAATTACAACACTGTGGAAGGGACTTTTTTCTGCCCCCTTCACAATGAATCTTGTGACCCATATCCTGGCTCTGTACTGGATCCCATAAAAGTTTCACAACCTCAGAGCTCAAATCCCTGCAGCTCTGTCTGCTGCAATGCTCCCTCCCAGCTTGCCCAATTTTTTTTTTCCTTGTAGTCATCCAGATTGCACCTTCATGGGAGACCCTGAGCCAGAACATCTAGCTATGCTACTTCCAAATTCCTGATTCACAGAAACTGTGAGATAATAAATGCATGGGTTTTTTTTTAAAGACTTATTTATTTATTTTAGAGAGAGAGTGTGAGGACATGGCGGGGGGGGGGGGGCAGAGGGAGAGAGAGATTCTCAAAAAGGTTCCCAACTGAGCTCAGAGCCCAAAGTAGGGGCTCAATTCTATCTATGATCCTAAGATCATGACCTGAGCCGAAACCTAAGAGTTAGATGCTTAACCAACTGCGCCATCCAGGCACCCCTAATTAACACACAACCTAACTTAAAAAGGTTTATCTATATCTAACTGTAGGTAATATAGTGATGTATGCAAAATCTGTAGATGATAATAATGTGAATTCTCTACAGCCACTGAAAAAGATGAAGTCAAAAAAAAAAAAGAAAAGAAAGAAAGAAAAAAATGAAGTCAGTCATCTTATGTTGTAAAACGGAAAGCTGCCCATCACATTTTCTAACTGGGGAGAAAAAGGATGTGCAGAATAGTTTGTAATAGTTCCTTATTGCCCTATTTTTAAAGAAATAGTATTGGGACGCCTGGGTGGCTGAGTGGTTGAGTGTCTGCCTTGAGCTCAGGTTGTGATCCTGGAGTCCTGGGATCAAGTCCTGCATCAGGATCCCTGCAGGGAGTTTGCTTCTCCCTCTGCCTATATCTCTCACTAATAAATAATAAAATCTTTTTTTAAAAAAAGAAAAGAGGGATGCCTGGGTGGCTCATCTGTTGAGCATCTGCCTTTGGCTTAGGGTGTGATCCTGGAGTCCTGGGATCAAGTCCCGTATCAAGCTTCCTGCATGGAGCCTGCTTCTCCCCCTACCTATGTCTCTGCCTCTCTTTCTTTGTGTGTCTCTCATAAATAAATAAATAAAATCTTGAAAGAAGAAAGAAAGAAAGAAAGAAAGAAAGAAAGAAAGAAAGAAAGAAAGAAAGAAAGAAAGAAAGAAAGAAAAGAAATAGAATCTTATCTGTGCTTCCACATAGGGAATAATGGCCAGCTCACTTCAGAGTTATTTTTCTTCAAAAAATGCTTTATTTTTTAGATTTTTAAAAAGAAAGAAAAAATAATCAAGCAAAATAACCACACCAGTCACTGCATGTCCCTGGCTTTAGTGCTTGTTACTCCAATTGTCTAACTATTCCAAGTATCTTTTGATGTCTTTGGTCATTCCAATAGGAGTAGACAAAGCTAGAGACCTCCAGACCCCCTTGAACACTTCAGCCAGGCTTAAATCTAATCCTGAACCTGGGCCGGGGGGGTCCTGGGGGCCAGGGACATTGGGACCCAGTTTAAAAATGACCTCCCTAGGGGTGCCTGCTATCTCCATTGGTGGGACATGCAACTCTTGATCTCAAGGTCATGAGTTTAAGTCCCACATTGGGTGTAGAGATTATATAAAAATAAAATCTTTTTAAAAAGCTGTTTTTACTATTATTTTTAAAGATTTTTATTTATTTAAGAGAAAGAACAAGTGAGTGAACATAAAGAGTGGGGAGGGGCAGAGGGAGAGGGAGAAGCATGCTCCTTACTGAGCAGGGAGACCTGACATAGGGATCACAGACAGGCAGATCATGACCTGAGCTGAAGGCAGACATTTAACCAACTGAGTCACACAAGCGCACCCCCCCAAAAAAAGCTATTTTAACTAAAATAACTATATATTTACTTATTTTTAATTTACTTATATTATCTAACTATTTACATACAGGCATATCTTGGAGATATCACAGGTCAGTTCCAGACCACTACAATAAAATGACTATTGTAATAAAGCGAACCAAACGAATTTATTTTTTTTGATGCATATAAAAGTTATGTTTACATTAAATATGATGAGTCATGAAGTGAGCAAAAGCTGTGGGAAAAATATAGACTTGCTCCATGAGGGATTGCCAAAACCTTCAATTTGTAAAGAAAGACAGTATCTGCAAAGTTCAATAAAATGAGGTATGTCTGGGGGCGCCTGGCTGGCTCAGCCAGAGGAGCGAGCGACTCTTGACCTCGGGGTCGTAAGTTCAAGCCCCATATTGGGTGCAGAGATGACTCAAATAAATAAAACTTAAAAAAAAATGAGGTGTGTCTGGATTTATGTATGTATGCACCCATGTATTGCAGTTCTCAAATATGAGCCCCTTTATCATTTCTACTTTGATGGTTCACCCAGCCCTTTCACATAGACTCCCTGAGAGGCAGTGTAGTGAGTGTCAGACCTGGGTTTGTTTTAACTTTTGTTTCTTTCTTTCAAAGAGATAGAAAGAGAGAGAAAGAGCAGGAACAGGGGGGAGAGGGAGAAGCAGGCTCCCGGCTGAGCAGGGATGCAGAATGGGGATTGATCCCAGGACCCCGGGATCATAACCTGAGATGAAGGCCAACGCTTAACACTTAATGTTAGGAGACACCCAGGTGCCCCCAGACCTAGGTTTAAATGGCTTTCTGGGTCATTTAAGTAGATTGACTTGCACTACTGACTTAATCCTTCTGGGTCTGTTCCTCATTTGTAAAACAGGGGAGAGTCCCTATTTGTGAGACTGTTTTGAGGATTAAGGAACATAATAACAAAAAGGAGCTCTGCACACATGCTGACATAACATCAGGTTAAAAACAGGTGATTGTTCATCCAATGGGACACATCTCAGCAATAAAAGGGGACAACCGGCTGGTGAATGCACTGTCATGGATGAATCTCTGGAACGTTACCTGCCTGGCTTCTTTTGCTCAAGAGTATGTGAAGTTGTAGTTCAGGTAAAGCTAATCTCTAAGCATAAAAATCAGATTAGTGGTTGCCTCTAGTGTGTAGGGGAGGTAATTAAACAAGAAAGGAGGCACCAGGGAACTTTCTAGGAAGTTGGAAATGTTCTATATCCTAAAGGGAAGTGCTTTCATGGAGGTAGACATTTACCAAAACTCAATGAGCTGTTCATTTAATATCTGTCCATTTTATTTTTTTTAACTTTTTTTTTTTTTTTAAAGATTTTATTTATTTATTCATGAGAGAGAGAGAGAGGCAGAGAGACAGGCAGAGGGAGAAGCAGGCTCCATACAGGGAGCCAAATGGGGGACTCGATCCGGGGTCTCCAGGATCACTCCCTGGGCTGAAGGCAGTGCTAAACCAGTGAGCCACTGGGGCTGCCCTATCTGTCCATTTTAAAAAGCAAACGGGGGTGAGGGCCACCTGGGTGGCTCAGAGAAATACAAGGAGTGCTTAGAAGAATTAAAGAAATGGGAAACTGAATTATAAGGATGCCATGCTTGAGGTGGCCGTAGTGGACAGCCCAGGTGACTAAGGAGAATGAGGAGGAGAAAGTAAGAGGGAAGGGAATGTGTTGAGCTTTGGAATGTGCTGCAGTTACACATACCAATAATCGAACTGCCCAACTACTGATCTGAACAACGACTCCCTCAGAGCTGCCTCTATAATACACCCTACACCCTTATGACTCACAACTGATTTGTAATTGTCCCAAAAGCCGGATATGACTCACTTCTCGCTACTGGCACACAGGGTGGGTAAAAAGCAATTGGAATTCCAGGACTCTCAGAAAAAAATTAAAGAGGAAGTTCAAGCACAGAGCATTTGCAATGAGGATCTTGGAGGAGGAGCTTCTATCACATCTTCCTCTCCTAGGGGATCACAACTTCCATTACCACTAATCCACTCCTCTGGCCTCCTAACCTTTGCACAAAGCCCTATTTTACCAACAAAACATACCGCCAGAAAGACTGGAAGTAGTAATAACCCCTTGAGGCCCTTTAAAGAGGGATAAGGAATAATAAACCCTTTCCCTGGACACCATGTCTTCACCCTGGCAACAGCTCTCCAAATATTTGCTAGTCAAAGATGGCTGAAGACCTCACCAACAGGAAAACCCTACCCTTACTTTTTATCAGGATAGGTCGTCCAATAGCTGGCTGACAGCTCCAGACAATGTTTGAATGAAAAGCTAATGGATTTTACTGTTACAGGTGCAGCCAGGCAACTGTCAGCTGGGAAATCAATAAGTCCCATGGCCTGGCTAGTGGGGACAGGGATCAGGAACAGCAAGCACCAAGAGACAGCACATCAGAAGGTTGTCCCCACAGCACACAACACCGTTCTGAGAAAGGGGACTGAATCAGTCCTGTTTCAAGCACCACTACCCAAAGAAACCACAGGGCTTCCTCCCTGTTGCAGAAGTGAGGTTTGTGTTTTCCTTGTCAGTTTCATTTGCATTCCAGTAAAAGCAAACTAGAGCATCCCCCATCCACCCATCTCTCCTCAGGCTGGGGATGCCTAAAATTATACAAAAACTGCACACACTCACACCCTCCAGCGTCCAAATCTCAAAACTTAGCCAGTAAATTTCTCCTGTCACACAGGACAAGTCAGGAATAAGGTTATCGAAACAGAAAAGGAGAATACACATTTCTGCTTTTTCTCCAGCACACAAATGCTTTCGATGTTTTTTTTCCCCCATACTACTGAACAGAGTTGTTGAGGAAAATCAAAATTATAGATAGGGGGTACCTGGGTGGCTCAGTGGTTGAGCGTCTACCTTTGGCTCAGGTCCAGATCCCAGGGTCCTGGGATCAAGTCCCAAATCAGGCCCCCCATGGGGAGCATGCTTCTCCCTCTGCCTATTTCTGCCTCTCTCTGTGTGTCTTTGAATGAATGAATAAATAAAATCTTTCCCAAAAGAATTATAGAATTATTTCTTTGAAAAAAAAGAAACAGCTGGAGCAAACAGACTCCGCTGAATATGAATGAAAAATCAATTTTCCAGCAGGCTTTTCCAAACTAGGGGATGCCAAGGCATTTTCCTCAGAGGTGATCTCTGTGGAAGCTGTTGTCAGCTCCTTTGGGGAGGGTTTGATTTTTGTGATTGTTCATTGCTGGTTACCTCCACGGTATCTTAGCAACAAATGTCATGTGCTTGACAGCCACAGAAAGTGTGAATGCTATTAATGTATTTAAGATGAAATGTGAAGGGCCATCAAAGCACTGAGCAACAAAGGCATCTAGATTTGGATCTTATCAAGGGAGGAACCCTACAGATAAGAGCAGGAATATCCTGGAAAGACAGAATGAGCCACATAATTCCCCTTGAAGGTTCGCAGTCTCAAAAAAAGCTCTCCCGGTCTTTTTTCCAATGTTGCCCTGGAAGAAAAGTATGCCCAGCAATGACTAAATGAATCTCCCTGGCCCACGTTGCTAAAATAGACACAACTCTTTGCAAGGTGCTCTACTTTTCTGCGTAGAGTTTTTTGGGTGTACCCTGGGCATACTCCATACTCCGCACACAACTGTTAACTGGTTTTGATCTGGCTGAGGGAAGGCATGCAGTTCAGATTCCAACAACTTCCATTTCCAAGGATAAAGAACAAGAATTTCCATCTCCCTACACCCCCCAAAATGTTAAGGAGCACGCGGGAGCAGCCAGGACTGCTACAAATACACATCATCCTGTTAACACCAGAGAAGGAGCTGCTGCTAGCTCCCAGGAGTCTGGGGAACACATCAGGACTGAGGCTCCTGGAGAGAGAAAACTAAAGTCAAGCAACGCATCTTGCTCAAGACTTCACTGTCATCATTTCTGCTTAGGGATGAAAAAAAAAATCAAATACAAGTTGAGAGAAAGGAAAAAGATCTTTCGGGAGGTGCATTCTCAATTTGGGGTGGTGGGGGCGGGGCTCAGCTCTTCCAGGTTTACCAAAATTGGACAGATCAAGCAGCTGGCTCTAAAGCAGCTCTGGAAAAGACTGGAATGGGAGTCAGGGCTTCAGGGGTTAACCAGCCCGGCCACATAGACAGTTCCAGAAAACTCCTCCTCCTGCGGCTATATCAGAACCCCAGGGGGAAAGCCGAAACTAAAGTAAGTAAGTGACAAATCTTGCTCAAGAGTTGAGCCACGATTTCCTCAGGCATGGAGTCAATAGGCGTTTGAAATACAAGGTCAATCACACGCCTCTTGACAAGCTGCACTCCCTCGTCCACACAACCGGGAGGCAGCATCCTCCCTTCCTCCCCTCGGAGAAAACTGACGCGTCACGGGGAGGAAGGAATCCCACCCAGTTCAAATCTCCGCACACGAGGCCGCCCAATCCCCTCCCGTCAATAAAAAACGTTTCCTGCCATCCTGCGATCGGGTGACCCCAATTCTTTAATGGGCCCCAATTCTTTAATGGGCGGCTGTTTCTAAGCTTGGAAAAGAGCCCGCTTCTCTGATACCCAGGACGAGGTCAAATGCCTCAGGGAGGCTACCTCAGGGAGGGCGCACCAACTGCTCCCATCACCAAATCTAAACCGGACGCCCCCGTCAAGGGCACATCGCCGTGCGCACAGCCGCCACTAAAGCCGTTCAGAGCGTCTGAGCGAGCAAGGCCAGCCCGAGGGATCCGTGTGACGCTGCCGCCGCCCGGGCCCTGCCCCAGCGGAGGGTCCCCGCGAATTGCGTGTCTCTCAGCCGCGCTTCAGCGGAGGCTCCTAAAGGGGTCTGGGGGCGCGGAGGGCGAACTCCACCCGGGCCGGGGCCGCGGAGGCGCGGGCCGCTTTGTGACAGGAACCCGGGCCGGGCGCGAGGAACTCCGCGGTCGCCTCACCGGAACCAGGTGCGGTGGGTCCCCGGCCACACCTCGGGCCAAGCCCCGCCCCGCCCCGCGCGCCCCTCGCATCCGCCGCCTCCCATTGGCCGAGGGGAGTGGCTCGAGGCTCGCGTGTTCCAGTCGCGTCCAATGGGAGCTCGGGGACTGGCCCTCGGGGCCGGGGGCGGGGCCGCAGGCGGCGGCCACCGGCAGAAGCGAGCGTGCGGAGCCCGTGAGGAAGGTCTGCGTCCGGCTCTGGGCTCCAGCCGAGCCCCTGCGCGATACAAAGCCGCCCCGGGGCGTCCGCAGGGACCACCGGGCTTCTGGCAGCCCTCACCCTAGAATAACTCGATGAGGGGTCCCAGCCTCCCTAGGGCTGGAGAGCCCGCTGTCCCTCTCTGAGGAACACAAGGGGGGGGCCCCATCCGGCGGAGACTTCTAGGGAAAGCCTCGCCCCGCTTCTCGTGACGCCCCCCACATCCCCAAAGCCTCGCAGTCCCATCATCACTCCCTCCAAGCCGTTTGGGGACTTCGTGCCGTTTTCCCCACACATCTCACAAGGACGGGGTGATATTCCGCTTCCCCCCAGAATTATCCAGGGGGTCCCCGAGTTCTGGGAGGTCACCCCACCTCACGCGGGAACCTGGAGCCAGCCTTACCTGCCGCCCCCGTCGCTGCGAGGAGCAGGGCGGCGGCCCAGCATAGCCCCCAGCCCTCGGGTCTCATGCTCCCAGCCTCCCGCTAGCTGCCGTGCAGGAAACCCGGGCTTCGCGCGGTCGGGCGGCAACTGCACGCGGGGCCCCGGTCATTTGCAGAATTTCAATGAGACTTTCCTCGCCAGGGGGAGGAGTCTGCGGTGGGGTGATTTTTGAATATCTTCACCTCACTGCGGGAGGAGGAGTTTCGAGAGGAGGAGTTTCGACCGGCCGATGTGACCAGGGCTAGTTAACCCGTGAAGCCCTGTCTCTGGATTCCAGGCTTTTCCAAACCTTGCTTCCAAATCATCGAATAGGCTAATTGATGACCATCTCCCCTCTGGCTCCAAAGGAAAAACTAGACCTGTCCGAAACTTTACCCCCTCTTCCCTCTACTTGCCTTCTCCTTTCTAGGAATCGTATATCTAGATTTTTAACGGAGTTTAGTCCTAGATACTTTTGAGACCATTCGTCAGAATTGGTCTAAACAGTACTTGGTGAAGAATTTAAACAAAATCTTAGCAAATATTCAGCCTAAAACTGATCTTGTTTTGTGGGATCCAGCACTTGGACGAATAGGAGCAAAAACATCTCTGAAATCAATTGATCCATCCAGTCGGGGTCTGGACATAAATATTGATTTATTGTTTTAGGAGGAGTTGAGCAAACAGAGTGTTTCCTCTTCCCAAAGCAAAATAAAAACTAAATGGATTTTAGCTTTGAAACTGCCCTAATCACAGAGAACTGATGGAGAGCAGCTTTTAAGAATCAGTCTCTTTTGGGATTCATGAGGTTGCCAAGACCACTTGCCAAAACGGCATGTGTGAGAATCTTGCCTGAACCCCAGGAAGGCTCTGGCAGTCTTGGAGGGCACCCCCCCGCCGCCCCCCAGAATAAGCAGAGCTCTCTGGGGCTTTACAAACTGAGCTTGGCAGAGTGTACTAACCTCTCAGCAGGCTTATGGAGAAACCCAGGAGAGGAGGCAGAAAAGAGGCAAAAAGGAGACAATTGAACCCTGGGGGAGGGGGGGAGGTGGGAATGGTTAATCTAGAGTTAGAAAGAAAGAGCAGTTTAGGGCAGCCCGGGTGGCCCAGCGATTTAGGATCGAGTCCTGCGTTGGGCTCCTGTTTCTCCCTCTGCATGTGTCTCTGCCTCTCTCTCTCTGTCTCTCATGAATAAATAAATAAAATCTAAAAAAAAAAAAAAAAGAAGAAGAAGAAAAAGAAAGGAAAGAAAGAAAGAAAAGAAAGAACAGTTTAGAGTTCCAGCTTTGGAATCAGGCAGACCCTGGGTAGTAAATGAGCTTTTCCGACATGGAAAGGGGAGGAAATAATGGTCGCTTCCCTTGTTGACAGGTTCCATGTGGGGGTCAAATGAGATAATTAGTAATCACCTGGGAAAATCTGTAAGGATGGGCAGGGTCTGGGAGTTTTTGCCACATTTATGAATGTCATCATCAAATTCCATTCCAATTACCATGTGGGACTTTTTTCTTGTTCTTGTTTTTTTGGGGGGGGGCGGAGGGGTCAGTTAAAAGCACTAGGTTTCATTTCCCTTCAGAAAAATTGCAACACCTAGTGAGTTCAGTTTCTGTTGAGACCCCAGCTTTCTCTTATTCATAGGGCAGGAGGGACCCTTTCTCCCCAGCTGGTCTGGAAGAAGTTATTAGGAGGGAGTTCTCTTCTGGAAAGGGACTTAGCTTAATATGTCTTCAAAGCTAGTTCTACAGAGATGTAAGGGCAGGCTTGGCAAAGGGCCATGAGAGCTCAGTAAAGAACATCTCAGTGATGCCTAACCCTGGACAAGGTCTCCCTTTGATCTGTCTTTGGAAATTGCAAGGCCCCACCTGTCCCTTCAACACCTAAGCGTGGTCATATATTGCCTTAAGGATGGAGTCATGCTGGTTTTAACTTCTCTGTTTCAATTTACTGGAGACTCCATTTGCAGCTAGCTCATAGGGTTGTTGTGAGAAGTAAATTAATACATAAATGTATAAAGTGATTCAAGCCATGCTTGGCACTCAGTAAACACCATATATGGATTTGTACTCTTTTATTTTTTTGGCTATAACTGCATCATTTTTTCTTCTTTTCAGGGAAAACCTTCCTTGAAGGCACTAAAATATAATCCACGAAAATTGTTATGTAATACTGCCAATGATGAATAAGGTTGTTTTTAGCACAAGTTTCTTTCTTTCTTTTTTTTTTTAAGATTTTTATCTTTAAGTCATATTTATACCCAACATGAATTTACAACCCCAAGATCAAGAGTCGCATGCTCTACTAATAGCCAGCCAGGCACCACTCAAATTTATTTATTTATTTATTTATTTATTTATTTATTTATTTATTTTTAAAGATTTTATTTATTTATTCATGAGAGACACAAAGAAAGAAAGAGAGGCAGAGACACAGGCAGAGGGAGAAGCAGGCTTCATGCAGGGAGCCCGATGTGGGACTCAATCCCGGGTCTCCAGGATCATGCCCTGGACCGAAGGTGGCACTAAACTGCTGAGCCACCTGGCTGCCCTCAAATTTATCTTTTATGCTGGTATTCTCACTGCCACATTTTTGGAAACTGTATTACACCTTCAATCTATAATAAATGTTAGTTTTCCAAACAAACAACCAAAAATCCTTCCACAGAATCCACTTCATTTCAAAGTAGCTGGGCTTGCATAGTCATCTAGGACTAGAGGAGGCATAATCTTCATTCTGGTGGACAACCTGCCATGTCCCAGTTTTTACCTCTAATTCATTAGGAGGCTCAGGCCAGAGGAGCCTGGCCTTTTGCCAGAAGTGAGCCACGGCAGATACAGCCTGCCCTTTGGCCCAGCAGGCTACATAGAGAAGGTGGGTGGGTAATTATAGTTGCCTCTGCGCCTTCCAATAGGTGCGACTAAAGGACCTGAATCTACTGGACCATCACTTATCCCCATACGATGCCCATTAGCCACGTGAGAGCTGAGACCATTGCTTCTATCTCCAGTATCTGGCTGTGGTAAGGGTTAAATAAATAAGTGAAAATAAGAGAAATCATCATTGGCGTGGCTGCCATATTGGGGATGCACTGTTTCTGAATTCCACTTTTGTTGGGATTTTGATAATTCAGAACTCAACTTTGATCTCAGGCTGACAGTCTTTCCTTTGAAACAGAGCAGCAGATGGGACACCTGTGTGGCTCAGTTGGTTCGGCATCTGCCCTCAGCTTAGGTCATGATCTCAAGGTCCCGGAATTGAGCCCCATGTCTGGCTCCCTACTCAGTCTGCTTCTCCCTCTCCCTTTCCTCCTCAATCCCACACCCTGCTTGTTCTCTCCCTGTCAGTCTCTCTCTCTCTCTCTCAAATAAATAAATAAAATCTTTAAAAAAAACCACACACACACACACACAGAACAGCCGACTCAAATGCAATCCTGTATTGAGAACACTGAGAGAGCCACGAGTCAGTGGCTGGGTGTGTCGGGTGTGGATTCAAAACCAACCAAGATACCACCTCATCCTCAAAGACTCCAGGAGAGAGAACAGGGTAGGATGGGTCTACAAACATGGGCCTCTGCAGTGCTAGAGAATGCAGAGACCACCTCTCAAATGAGAAGTAGAAGGCCACTAAAGAAAAAGTATATTTGCATTTAGTTTGAATGGGTGAAACATTCCCATGATTCAAACATGAAAAAAAACTTTTCCCTAAAATCAAGAAGAGAAAGATACTGTTTTCATTACTTCTACTCAACATACCACTGGAAGTTTTAGCCAGAGTAATTAGATAATAAGAAATAATCGGTATCCGAAACAGAAAGGAAGAAGTAGAAAACAAGTAGAAGTTTTTTTTTTTTTTAATTTTTATTTATTTATGATAGTCACACAGAGAGCGAGAGAGAGGCAGAGACACAGGCAGAGGGAGAAGCAGGCTCCATGCACCGGGAGCCCGACGTGGGATTCGATCCTGGGTCTCCAGGATCGCGCCCTGGGCCAAAGGCAGGCGCCAAACCGCTGCGCCACCCAGGGATCCCACAAGTAGAAGTTTTATACGTAGAAAACCCCAGGGTTGGGAAAGTAAGAAGGATAAAATACTTAGGAAAAAAATGAACCAAAAGGAAACACTTGTGGGACGCCTGAGTGGCTCATTGGGTTGAGGGTCTGTCTGACTCTTATTTCGGCTCAAGACATGATCTTGGGGTTGTGAGATTGAGCCATGTGTTGGGCTCTGTGCCTGGTGCAGAGTCTGCTTGGGATTTTCTCTCTCCCTTTCCCTCTGCCCCTCCTCCCCCACCCTTCCGGGCTCTCTAAATAAAATAAATAAATAGATAAATAAATATTTTTTAAAAAAGGATAAAAGACTTGTACACTGAAAACTAAAAAATGTTGCTGAATGAAATTCAAAAAAAGCACAAATAAATGGAAAGATATCACGAGTTCATTGATTGGAAGACTACATAATGTTGGGACGCCTGGTTGGCTCAGCAATTGAGCATCTGTCTGCCTTTGGCTCAGGGTGTGATCCCGGGCTCTGGGGATCAAGTCTGGTATCAGGGTCCCTGCAAGGAGCCTGCTTTTCCCTCTGGCTATGTCTCTGCCTCTCTCTATGCCTCTTGTGAATAAATAAATAAAATCTTTAAAAAAAAAAGAAAGAGGGGATCCCTGGGTGGCGCAGCGGTTCGGCGCCTGCCTTTGGCCCAGGGCGCGATCCTGGAGACCCGGGATCGAATCCCACATCGGGCTCCCGGTGCATGGAGCCTGCTTCTCCCTCTGCCTGTGTCTCTGCCTCTCTCTCTCTCTCTCTGTGACTATCATAAATAAATTTAAAAAAAAAAAAAAAAAAAAAAAAAGAAAGAAAGAAAGAAAGAAAGACTACATAGTGTTAAGGTGTCACTACTGCCCAAAACATTCTACCGATTGAATGTAATCTGTATCAAATTCCCCATGAGGTTATTAGCAGAAGTAGAAAGATTCAGCCTAAAATTCCTATAGAATTTCAAAAGACCCTATAGCTAAAAAAATCTTAAGAACAAAGTCAGAGGTCTTCTACTTCCTGATTTCTGTTTTATTTTTAAGATTTTATTTATTTATTCATGAGAGAGATAGAGAGAGAGAGAGAAGCAGAGTGAGAAGCAGAAGGAGAAACAGGCTCCGTGCAAGAGGCATGATTTGGGACTAGATCCAGACTCCAGGATCATGCCCTGGGCCAAAGACAGGCGCTAAACTGCTGAGCCACTCAGGGATCCCCCCACTTCCTGATTTCAAAACTTTATGGCCACAGTAACCAAAACACTGTGTTACTGGCATAAGGACAGACATATAGACCAGTGGACTTGGATAGATGGCTGAGAAATAAACCATGTATATCTGGTCTGAATGACTTTTCACAAGGGTGCAAGACTATTCAATGAGGTAAGGGCAGTCTATTCAACAAATGGTGTTGGGAAAACTTGATGTTCACATGTAAAGTAAAAGGAAGATGTAAAAGGAAGAGCTAACATTTTTTTTAAAAAAATGAAGAGCTAAAACTATAAAACTCTTAGAAGAAAAAAATAGGGATAAAACTTCATGACATTGGATTTGACGATCCTTTCTTTGATGTGACACCAAAAGCACAAACAATAAAAGAAAAATAAGTAAAGTGGGTTTCAGAAGAATTATAAACTATCATGTATCAGAGGACACTCTCAAGAAAATGAAAAGGCAATAAATGGAATGGGAGCAAATAATTGCACATTCTGTTTCCGATAACAGTCTAGCTTCCAACAAAATATGTAGAGAACCCCTACAACTCAACAACAAAACAGACAATCCAAGTTAAAAAATGAGCAAAGGACTTGAATACACATTTCTCCAAAGAAGACATAAAAATGGCCAGTAAGGGCATGAAAAGATGTTCATCACTAAACATTAGGGAAATACAAGTCAAAATGACAACAAGATGCTACGTACCTTATACCTACCATGACAGCTATTATAAAAATTTTTTAAAGCCAAAACTAGAAAATCACAAGTGTTGGTGAGGTTGTGGAGAAATTGGAACCCTCATGCACTGCTAGTGGGAATGCAAAATGGTGCAGCCACTTTGAAAGACAGCTTGGCAGTTTCTTACAAATGTAAACACACTCTTACCATATGATCCAGCAATCACACTCCTCAATACTTACCCAAATGAGATGAGAATTTAAGCCCACCCCAAAACCTGCTTGCAGATGTTTATGGCAGTTTTATTCAGAATGGCCAAAAATTGGAAACAATCGAGATGTCCTTCAGCAGGTAAGTGAATAAATAAACCATGATACATCCAGCCAATGAACTATTTGAACTAAGAAGGAATGAGCTATCAAACCATGAAAAGATATGCAGGATCCATAAACACAAATTAACAAGTGAAAGAAGCTGGCTTGCAAAAGCACCATACTGTACACTTCCGACCCTGCATATGATATTCTGAAAAAGAGAAAACTATGAACACGGTAAACAGATGAGTGGTTGCCAGGTGTCCTGGGGGGAGGGGTGGAGATGAATAGGTGGAGCACAGAGGGGGTTTTTTTTGTGTTTTTTTTGTTGTTGTTGTTGTTTTTAAGATTTTATTTATTCATGACTGAGAGAGAGAGGCAGACACACAGGCAGAAGGAGAAGCAGGCTCTATGCAGGGAGCCTGATGCAGAACTTGATCCCAGGACTCTGGGATCACTCCTTGAGCCAAAAGTAGATGCTCAACCACTGAGCCACCCAGTGTCCCCGAGCACAGAGTTTTTTTAGTGTGGTGGAACTATTCTATATTATACTGTAACCGCGGCTACACCTCATACATTCCTCCAAATTCAAAGCATGTACAACCTGGAGAGTGAACCATAATATATACTATGGGCTCTGAGCGAAAATGACTGTTGGCGTGGGTCAATCCATTGTAACAAATGCACCCCTCTGGTGGGGATGTTGATAGTGGAGAGGCTGTGCGTGGTGGAGGCAATGATACATGGGAAATCTCTGCATGTCATGCTCTATCTTTCTGTCCACTGAAAAAGGACTAAAAATAGCAGGAGAGGCACCTCGGTGGAGCCAGGAGACGGGGTGGCTGAAGGGTGAGGCACATGTGTGGAATGCTGTAAGGCTGAAATAAAATCAGGATAGATACCCGAGGCCTTGGCCTGCCCTTCGAATGAAGGAAACTATTTCCAGGGCACTCAGAAGCATTTGAGGCCAGGGAGGCCTAGAGCAGCAGGCTCCAAGTGGTAATTTGGGCAGATGACTCATTAATTAGGTCACAGGATAGGGATGGGATGGAGGCCTGGACAAGAGTTGAGGTGCGGGTAGGAAGAGATGGCCAGAGTGGGGATTACACCTCTTAGTTACAGTTTGTATTTGACGCACCCACGGGTTACTAATCCACATGAATCCTGGAATGAAAAATTCAATCATTAGCAGTCCTTGCCCTGTCATGGTTTAATACATATGCTGCGGAAGCGAGCACCCTGTCAAGGTTTAGACAATATATCCATGTGAAGTGCATTGCTCACAGTCTGCCCACAGATGAAGAATTTTTGCAATGGTTTTGAAATATCTGGAATGATCTGGAAGATACTGGAAAGCTTCAGAGGTATGGAAAATCAGTCCAGAAGTGGGAAGTCAGCTCTGCATCTCAATTACGTCAATTCTGGGACCCTGGACAAATCTTCTTTCTGGGTCTCCATTTCCTTGTATTTATTCCTCATTCAATAAAATTTTCCTTTTTTTTTCTATTTTATTTATTTATTCATGAGAGACACAGAGAGACAGAGACACAGGCAGAGGGAGAAGCAGGCTCCATGTAGGGAGCCTGTTGTGGGACTTGATCCTGGGACTGCAGGATCCCGCCCTGACCCAAAGGCAGATGCCCAACCGCTGAGCCACCTAGGTGTCCCTAAACTTTTCCTGTGTGTCTACTCTGTCCCAGGAATGTTCTAGGTGCTGAGGACACCACAGAAACAAAACAAAGATTCCACCCCTCCAGGAGCAGAGATTCCATTGGAGGAGATAGTATGAAACAAATCAACAAGGTGATTTTATTTTATTATTTTAAGATTTTATTTATTCATGGGAGACACACAGAGAGGCAGAGACACAGGCAGAGGGAGAAGCAGGCTCCATCCAGGGAGCCCGATGCAGGACTCGATCCTGGGATTCCGGAATCATGCCCTGAGCCAAAGGCAGACTCTCAACCTCTGAGCCACTCAGGCGTCCCAACAAGGTGATTTTAGATAACCAAATTCGTGATAATACAAAAAGGAATGGCTAGTGTGGGAAGTGCCTCTTTTTGTGACTTTTTAAAACTGAGATATAACATACAAGCAAAGACATGCACAAACCTAATGTATTCACCTCCATAGATTTTTTTTTAAGATTTTATTTATTTATTCATGAGAGACAACACAGAGAAAGACACAGAGACACAGGCAGAGGGAGAAGCAGGCTCCATGCAGGGAGCCTGACGTGGGACTAGATCCCAGGTCTCCAGGATCACGCCCTGGGCCGAAGGTGGCGCTAAACCGCTGAGCCACCCGGGCTGCCCTCACCTCCATAGATTTTTAAAAAAAAATTTATAGGGACACCTGGATGGCTCAGCAGATGAGCATCTGCCTTCAGCCCAGGGTGTGATCCTGGAGACCCAGGATCGAGTCCCACGTCGGGCTCCCTGCATGGAGCCTGCTTCTCCCTCTCTCTCTCTTTCTCTCTTTGTGTGTCTCTCATGAATAAATAAATAAAATCTTAAAAAAATAAAAATATTTATATACTTATTTTAGAGACAGAACACATAGAGGGGAGGGGAGGGGCAGAGGGAGAGAGAGAATCAGAAAATCTCAAGCAGACTCCTCACTGAGCTTAGAGTCCAACCTCACAACCCTGAGATCAAGACCTGAGCTGAGATCAAGAGTCAGATGCTCAACCAGCTGAGCCACCCAAGTGTTCCACCAGAGATTTATTTTATATGGGCTTATCTGTGTAACTACCACCTAGAGTAATATAGGTAATATTAGCAGTGTCCCTCACACCACTGGGCTGAGCTAAGATGGGGAAGGAAGGGAGGCATCTCTGAGGATGAGGGCATTTAAGGTAAGGCTTGGCTGAAGAAAGGGGGATGTGGGCAGATGGAAGAGCAAGTGCAAGGTACTTGAGGTGGGATTGAGATGCCACGGGGATCCCAAAGGCCAAGATAAGACTTTCATTTACCAGCAGTCTGTTCTTGGTTTACAAAGGCACAAGCTCCTAGATGGCCAGCTGGGCTTGCTTCTGCCTGCCCAGGTGGTCAGTCGCATCTCTAAGAGCAGACCGTTGGGCAGCCCAGGGGGCTCAGTGGTTTAGCGCCGCCTTCAGCCCAGGGCCTGATCCTGGAGGCCCAGGATCGAGTCCCATGCAGGGCTCCCTGCATGGAGACTGCTTCTCCCTCAGCCTGTGTCTCTGCCTTTCTCTCTCTCTCTCATGAAAAATAAAATGTTAAAAAAAAAAAAGAGCAGACCGTCTGTGAATTTCATGACTTTCTAAGACTGATTGACAGTCGTGGGCTGGAGTGAAAATAAGTGGTTGGAACTCCAGTCAAGGCTGCATGCCAACTGTCCAGAGCCAGTGGTGACATCCAGGGAGCCACACAGCCGTGGGTTCCAGTCTGAGGCAAGTGAGAAAGTGTCTTTCACTGTGTCCTGTGATGTTTGACGTCCTACAGGGATGTGTCATATTCATGTATTACTACTTATGTGATTACAAAAAAAGTGAAACAAGGGGTGCCTGGTGGCTCAGTTGGTTGAGTGTTCAACTCTTGATTTCAGCTGAGGTCACGATCTCAGGGTCATGAGATTGAGCCCCATGTTGGCTACCACGCTCAGTGGGAAGTCTGCTTGAGATTCTCTCCCCTTCTCCCCACCCCCCATTCTCTTTCTCTTTCTCTCAAATAAATGCAAATTTTATAAAAAAAGAAAAAAGTGAAACAAACCATTCATCAAAGGGCAAGTTACATTTATTGGAGGTCCCTAGAGGAGTCAGATTTATAGACACAGGGCACCTGGGTGGCTCAGTGATTGAGTGTCTGTCTTTGGTTAGGGTGTGATCCCGGGGTCCGGGGATCCAGCCCTGAATTGGTCTCCCCATGGGGAGCCAGCTTCTCCATCTGCCGTTATCTCTGCCTCTCTGTCTGTGTCTTTCATGAATAAATAAATTAAATCCTTAAAAAAAAGATTTATAGAGATAGAAAGAAAATGGTGGGTAGCAGGGGGAGGGAGAGTTAGTGTTTAATGAGGACAGACTTTCAGTTTGCGAAGATGGAAATGTTTTGAAGGTTGATGTGCTAATGGTTGCATAACAATGTCAATGTCCTTCATGCCACTGAACCATGCACTTGAAATGATTAAGATGGTAAATTTTATGTTACGTGTATCTGTGTATTTTGCCATGATTAACACTAAAAAAAGAAAGAAAGGAAAAGAAAAAATCAAATAGAAAGGAAAGAGGGAAGGGAGGGAGGGGAAATAGATAAATAAGAGGGAAAAAAAAAATCCCCTAACATTGTGAAAATCTCCTCCAAGCTACGCGTGCGACCTTGGCTCCCTCAGCTTCTTGCGTCAGTCTCAGTGAACCTTGGCCTCGGGATGTAAGTCAAGGGTGGCATGGCCACCACCCCAACCTCTTTCAGGTCGCCCACTCCCTGGCTGCCAGGAACCCATGGGACCGTGGGAGTCCGGGGCGAAAAGCCCATGGAAATCCCTACGGAGGCTGCACAGACCCTGTCTCCTCTTCCCATTCTGCGTGTTAGGGTGCTCAGCACCCCTGATGCCCTGCCTGGGATCCAGGCTCTGTCCTCCTTGGCCAAACTGACCGTAACTGGGGGTCCTGGGTCACGGCAGGTGTGCGGGCAGTGAAGAGACATCCACCTGTCTACAAGAGCAGTGGAATACTGCTACCTGCCTGCCACTACAGTGCAATGTTTTTCTTTCTTACTTTCTTTTTTTTTTAAGTTTTATGTAAGTAATCTCTACACCCAACGTGTGGCTTAAACTCCCAACCCTGAGGTAAAGACTTGCACATTCTTCTACTCAGCTGGCCAGGTGTTGGTAATTCTATTTTTAATTGTTCGAAAAACCTCAGTATTATTTTCTCCAGCAGCTGCACCATTTAACATCCATTTTATTTTTATTTTCTCTTCTTTTAATTTATTTTTATTTTTTAAATATTTTATTTATTTATTCATGAGGGACACACAGAGAGAGAGGCAGAGACATAGGCAGAGGGAGAAACAGGCTCCCTATGGGGAGCCTGATGCAGGACTCCATCTCAGGACCCTGGGATCATGACCTGAGCCCAAGGCAGACATTCAACCACTGAGTCACCCAGGTGTCCCTTATTTTTATTTTTTAAATATTTTATTTATTTATCTGAGAAAGAGAGACAGCATGAGCAGGAGAGGTGGGGAGCAAAGGGAGGGGGACAAGCCGACTCTGCCCTGAGTGGAGAGCTGGTTGGAACTTAATGCCGTGACTCCAAGATCATGACCTGAGCCCAAATCAAAAGTTGGTTGCTTAACTAACTGAGACACCCAGGCACCCCTCATTCATTTAATTTTATTTTTTAATTTTTAAAACAAGATTTTATTTATTTGAGAGAGAGACAGCAGAGGGAGGAGCAGAGGGAGAGGGATAAGCAGACACTTCGGTGAGTGCTGAGCCCAATGGGGGCTCAATCTTATGACCCCGAACACATGACCTGAGTTGAACCCAGGAGTCAGAGGCTTAACTGACGAAGCCACCCAGGTGCCCCTTGTTTTATTTTTTATTTACAGAATCCCAATCCTATTTCAGGTTATCATGTGCCTAATTAAAAGTATGTTCCCAGACTCCCTTGCTGTTGCTGCTAGCCCTAAGACCCAATTCTCATTGATGAAGCAGATGGAAATTTCCGCCCCCATAAAAAAATAACAATCCTTGAAAGGAGAAATCCTTTGACTGTGGGCCATTGGCCGTCGGGCCTTCTTGTTCTCCTGTCTGGATCTTACAGTGGTGCCTAGAAGTGCAGCTGCTGTCTCACCTGCATGAAGGTGAAAGCCACATACTGAGAAATGGTTGAGAAGAAAGCCCAACAGAGGTCAGCTCAAGTATCATCTCTTTATTTTTTTAAGATTTATTTAATCTCTACAACCAACGTGGGCCTCAAACCCATGACACTGATATCAAGAGTCACGTGCTGTACTGACTGAGCCAGCCAGGTGCCCCAAGTATCACCTCTTTAAGAGTCTTTAAAATCTGTATATAACAGGGCTCCTGGGTGGCTCAGCAGGTTAAGCGTTGGTGTTTAGCTCAGATCATGATCCTGGGGTCCTGGGATTCAGCCCCGTGTCAGGTTTTCTGCTCAGCAGGGAGCCTGCTTCTCCCTCTCCCTCTGCCCGCTGCCCCACTTGCTTGTGTGCTCTCTCTCTTTCTCATTGTCAAATAATAAATAAAATCTTAGGGGAAATCCCTGGGTGGCTCAGTGGTTTAGCACCTATCTTTGGCCCAGGGTGTGATCCTAAGTCCCGGGATCGAGTCCCCATCAGGCTCCCTGCATGGAGCTTGTTTCTCCCTCTGCCTGTCTTTGCCTCTCTCTCTCTGTGTCTTTCATGAATAAATAAATAAAATTTAAAAAATCTTAAAAAAAAAAGATAAAAAATAAATAAAAAGGTCTTAAAAATATAAACTGTTGGGGATCCCTGGGTGGCTCAATGGTTTAGTGCCTTCGGCCCAGGGCATGATCCTGGAGTCCTGGGATTGAGTCCCATGTAGAGCTCCCTGCATGGAGCCTGCATCTCCCTCTGCCTGTGTCTCTGCCTCTCTCTCTCTCTGTCTTTCATGAATAAATAAATAAAAATCTTTAAAAAACATATATATAAACTGTCTAGTTCATTAGACGAATATCAGCAAAATCACTCAGGCCTCCTTCAACAAAGAGATGAAGAAACAGAGGCACAGAGAAGGAAATGGGTTTGCCCAAGGTCACACAGCAAGTTGGTGGTAGAGCTAATCTCCCTTTTCTCAAGCTGAGATCCCCACCCCACACTTTATTTTGTCTATTCTGCATCTGAATCTCGTTCCCATATTTGTAGATCTCTCTGTCTCCCACCTCCAGTTTTTGAAATTCTGAAGGCTACCTAGCAGCTTTCCTGGCATCCCTTGCACAAGAACATGAATGTGTGACCTGGAATCGGTCAACCATATTCTCAGATCCAGGACTTTGACTCCAGAGCTAGGCTAGGAATCCAGTACCTGTAGCCCTTTTGATTCAGGAACCACCCAGGCTGGTTTATGTCATTTGTAAACAAGAATCCCACTTGATCAAATGTCTATGAGAATAAAGCTGAAATCACAAATGTGTGGGGCTAGAAAAACACTGATGTTACCTCCTCAAATTCTCATCCTCATCATCTCCTGCTTAAGACTATTCCTCTGAGGGGCAGCCCAGGTGGCTCAGTGGCTTAGCGACGCCTTCAGCCCAGGGCCTGATCCTGGAGACCCAGGATCCAGTCCCACGACGGGCTCCCTGATGGAGCCTGCTTCTCCCTCTTCCTGTGTCTCTGCCTCTCTCTGTGTGTGTCTCCCATGAATAAATAAATAAAATCTTAAAAAAAAAAAAAAGAGACTATTCCCCTGAGATCAAGAGTCAGACGCTTAACCCACTGAGCTGCAAGGGTATACATATTTTTAAGTAATCTTGTCAAACTGCTTTTTAGGAAGTCACAATCAGGTGTAGTAGGTGTTTGACAGTCTGCCTTTCCACCACCTTGCAAACACTGCATGTGTCATTTAAAACATCTTTGCCAATTTGCTAAGCCTAAGAATAAAATAATAATAATAATAATGAAGTGTTTCATTACTGTTTTCATTTGCTTTATTTGGCGGTTCATAGGATTAAACCCCTTTATTTTCATGTACATGCTTGAATTTCTTCTTTCCAGTTGCTCTGTGGGGCTTCTAAAGATAAAAAACAAAAACTTCTGTTAGTTTCTCGAAGTGTTTTTCAGTAAACAAGCTAGGATTTCTTCCTTTTTTTCCTAAACTGGCTCCACGCCCAATGTGGGACTTGAACTCACAACCCTGAGATTGAGAGTCACAGGCTCTATCTAGCAGCTGAGCCAGCCAGGTCCC
Source organism: Vulpes lagopus (assembly GCF_018345385.1). Taxonomy (NCBI): domain Eukaryota; kingdom Metazoa; phylum Chordata; class Mammalia; order Carnivora; family Canidae; genus Vulpes; species Vulpes lagopus. The sequence continues at coordinate 8,009,662 of NC_054830.1, read as the reverse complement.
GCAAGCTAGCATTTCTTTTTCTTTTTTTTTTTTTTTTTCAATTTTTACTTATTCTTATTTATCACATCCCCTCCTGTTTGTCACTCATCAACAAGTCTTCATGGGTGTCATAGGAATGTGCTTTGGAATCAAAGCTTTTTTAGGATTCTCTTAAGGAGGGCCTACCTGCTTCCTTCCCTAGAATGTCAAGGAAGGCAAGAAGGGGCAGGAAAGAAACATTTGAGATGAGGCTCAGAGGAAGGAGATTTGGCAGACGAACCATTATGCGAAGAGGGAGGTACATGGGCAAACGCCTGAGCATGTGGTAGAAAACTTGTGTGGTTTAGGTTTAGAGTGATTACGGCTGGAAAGTCGCCAGGCTCAGATGATCTGAGCCTCACATGCACTGAGACGTTGAAGGTTTAGATGCCTCTGGCCCTGCGGAAAGGACAGCCTGGCAGGGAGTGGGGGTGGAAGCTGGGGAATCAGGGAGGAGCTGATCACACCAGGGACGGTGGCTGCGGGTGGACGAGGTGGGAGGCACAGCGGAGGGAGAACTGGTGGATTGAAGAGTCACTTAGAAGAACGGGCCGAGGGATCCCTGGGTGGCACAGTGGTTTAGTGTCTGCCTTTGGCTCAGGGTGTGATCCCGGGGTCCTGGGATCGAGTCCCACGTCAGGCTTCCTGCATGGAGCCTGCTTCTCCCTCTGCCTGTGTCTCTGCCTCTCTCTCTCTGTCTCTCATGAATAAATAAATTAAAAAAAAAAAAAAAAAGAAGAAGAAGAAGAATGGGCCGGACTGAGACTGGATGGTGGAGCCTCAGGGTAAGTGATGACAGCTGAGTTGGACTGTTGGGGGCCACTCAGGCCACCTGTGAAGGGGGACACACGAGAAGTCCAGTGTGGGAGGAACGTGAGGATTTGGGCCTCATAAATATCAATGCTTCAGAAGAAATGAATGGCCTCACTGCAGTAGAGATCTTTGAGACCATGACATCAATTGGAAACCTTCTGCTGAATGAAACATTGGTGAGGAATTTAAGAAATGGTTCTTAAAATGGACAGGTGTCCAGGGCCTCACGAGCTTGGAGGAGCTCCCAACTCCAACCTCTTATTCCCTGCCCCTGGGGGATAACAGCTGTTCCGAGTGTCGTGTGTTAGGAGCGTACCCTGAGAGACCTTTCTCTAAACATTGATATGGCAGTGACCTGGTCCAGAGGCAATAGTCAGATCTTGTGTGTGTCCAAAATAGTACCTCACTGGGCACTTCATTGTGTAGCTTGCTTTTCTATCTTTAGCAATGCTCGAAAGATCTTTCCATGTGACTTATACTCATGTCATTTGAAAAATTGGGGGATGTTCCAGTTACTGTAGCTGCATAGGAAGTCACCTCACGGCTTAGTGGCTTAAAACACAATCATTTTTGTTCTCGCTTATGGTTTTATTTTTATTTTTTTAATATTTATTTATTTATTTATTTATTTATTCATTCATTCATTCATGATAGACACAGAGAGAGAGAGAGAGAGAGGCAGAGACATAGGAGGAGGGAGAAGCCGGCTCCATGCCAGGAGCCCGACGCGGGACTCGATCCCGCGACTCCAGGATCGTGCCCTGGGCCAAAGGCAGGCACTAAACCACTGAGCCACCCAGGGATCCCCTCTCTTATGGTTTTAATGTGCCAGGAGTGTGGGAAGGGCTCAGCTGGGTGCGTGCACATGGCTAGGGACTAGAGCCTTAGAAGCTGGGGGTTGGCTGGTGAGCTCTTTCTTCTCATGTGGGCTTAGTGGTCTCTCAGCATGGGCTTGTGTTGGCTTCCTCACAACACTGCAGCCTCCGGGCAGCTGGTACCTTTGAGTGAGTCTTCCAGCAAGCACAGGGAAAGCTGTGGTGCCTTGTATGATCCATCCTCACCAGTCAACAGGGTCACCTTCCCTGCACTCCACTGGGTATCAACAGGTCCCAAGCCAAAGTTCAGGGAAGGTGTATTAGACTCCATAGCCAATGGAATCTAATAGGGGAGCTGCAAGGTTCTAGAAATGAATGTGGGATGGGAGATAATGTTGTGGCCATCTGTCACATATAAGGGTCTATACTTTATTATTTTTATTCTTTTTAATCTTTAAAAAATATTTTGAGAGAGAGAGAGGGAGATGGCATGGATGAGATAGAGAACATGAGGTGGGGGGGCCCACAGAGAGAGAGAACCAGGCTCCCCACTGAGCAGTGAATCTGACAATGTGGGCCTCAATCCCAGGACCCCAGGATCATGACCTGAGCTGAAGGTGGATGTCTAACCAACTGAGCCACTTGGGCGTCCCTCTTTTTACTTTTAAAATTTTGTTTATTTTTAAAAGTAAACTCTATCCCCAAGTGGGGCTTGAACTCATGACCCTGAGATCAAGAGCCATGTGCTCCACCAACTGAGCCAGCCAGGTACCCTGGATCTATACTCTTCTTGACTGCCCCCTCACAGTCCCAGCTGTATCAGGGTGTTACATGGCTTCCCATCACACAGACCGAATGACATTCCAGCCTTAAGTCATTCCTTTTCTTTATTAAAAAGATTTTATTTATTCTTTAGAGACATAGAAAGAGCGGCAGAGACATAGGCGCTAGGAGAGTGGCAGAGACATAGAGACATAGGAGAGAAGCAGGCTCCTCGAGGGGAGTCCAATGGACTCGATCCTGCAACTCTGGGATCACGCCCTGAGCTGAAGACAGACACTCAACTGCTGAGCCACCCAGGCGTCCTGCCTTAAGCCATTCCATGCACATCCTCAACCATGTCTTGCTGAAGCCTCTTGTGTCTCCTTGGAGACACAGAGGTCGGCTCCCCTAATGCTCAACGCCCCCACCTTTGTCATGGGGCCATTTCACCTTCTAGATTGGAGGCCTTTCCTCTTGACCCAGGGCAGGTCCTAGCCCTTGAGGACTCTTGTGTTTCCCAAACCTGGGCGCAGATCTGTGGGGATTTGAGCAAGTGCCTCACCTTCCTGAGCTCCACCTGTATTGCCTGTAAAGTGGGAATGAAGTCCCCCACCCCTTAGGGATGCTGAAAGGAATGGGGGAGGAAGGCACTGACAAGAGGGCAGAGATAGAGGGGAAAGGGTGGTCCATATAGATGGGTGCTGAGAGCAAAGGCCGGCTGGGGGTGGGGCAGCAGCAGGACTTCAGGCTGGTGGAGGCGCCTGGTTCGTGGCCAGTATCCACACAAGAACCAAGCTAGTTCTATGACTTTAGGCCAAGGTCAGTGTGGGAGAGGCAGGCCAGGAGGCCTGCAGCCCTGACCTCTCACCCTCATCACAGTCCACGTGTCCCTGGGTCACCATGTGTAAGACACTCTGCCAAACTAGCAGCTCCTATTGATTACCTTCATTTTTTTTTGCTTAAAAATCATCTTCCTTTTTTTTTTTTTTTTAAGATTTGTTTATTTCAGATAAGAGAGAGGCGTAAAGAGAATAAGTGGGGGGAGGGGCAGAAGAGCAAGAGAGAATCTCAAGTAGACTCTACACTCAGCACCTGACCCTGAGCTGAAATCAAGTCAGCCACTCAACCAACTGAGCCTCAATGCAGGGGTTGATCTCATGATCTGAGCTAAAAGTTGGCCACTCAACCACTAAGGCACCCAGGTGCACCCCCTAAATTATCTTTCTTTTCATTGTCACCATAGAAAATACAGAAACGCCTGAAGAAGGAAGTACAACCTTCTCAAATACCTGTTGGTTTCCCATCTCCCAGTGGGCTCGGAGAGGTGCAGAATGCTCCCCAAGGTCACACAACCTGGAGGTGGCTGGGTCAGGATTGGAACCCACAACCACCTGACTTGGAAGGAAGGGGAGTATGGCTTGACAAACACTGGCTCTGGGACTGGCAGCGTGGCCTAGGTAGAAACTTCCCTTTCTGTGCTAGTTTTCTCATCTGAAAACTGGGGAGAACCACCATCAAGCAGGTGGTGAGCAAGCTGTGTGTCCAGAAGCAGGGCTGCATGTCTGGGCTTCCAGTGCAGCTATGTGTGGCCATTTGACTATGTCATGGCCAAGGGGCACTGAGAGTGGTAAGTCAGTTTCCAGACTGGGTCTCTAAGGGGTGGTGTGGCCTTTCCCTCCACCCTTGCCTCTTTATTTTTTTTAAAAAACATTTTATTTATCTGTTCATGAGAGACACACAGAGAGAGGCAGAGACATAGGCAGAGGAAGAAGCAGGCTCACTCAGGGAAGCCTGATGCGGGACTCGATCCCAGGACCTCAGGATTCATGTCCTGAACCAAAGGCAGATGCTCAACCACTGAGCCACCCAAGCATCCCTTGCCTCTTTATTTATGACTGGAAGGTGGAATGGACAGATGGGACTACCAGGAGCCGCCTTGGGCCATGAGGTGGCCTTGGACACAAGGACAGCACATACTAAAGCAAGAACACAGAAGGAGCTGCTCTCCAACACTGTGAGGAATGAACTCTAGATTCTGCATGAAATATATTAACTCATGTCCAATAATTCAATATTACTTTGCATCTTGTTGCCACTTGCCAACAAACTATGTCATACAAATACATATATCATATGACATTGTCTTACCAAAACTTCACTGGTACTTTTTTCCCCTCAAGGGACTCATTTTTACACTGGCCTCATCCTGGGGCGCCTGGGTGGTTCAGTTGGTTAAACGTCTGCCTTCGGCTTAGGTCATGATCTCAGGGTCCTGGGATTGGGCCCTGCATCGGGCTCCCAGCTTGGTGGCGAGCCTGCTTCTCCCTTCCCTCTGCCCCATCTCCCACTTGGGCTCTCTCTCAAATAAATAAAAACCTTTAAAAAAGTAGTAACAATTAACTGGTCTCATCCTGAATATGCTGAAATCAAGGGTTTGGTGAGCTAATTTTCTGCAAATGTTAAAACAAACTCAAATCTATTAAAGCAGAGTCAAAGCCATTAAAACGAAAAAATGTGGACTTCCAAACTGGCAGGAGTGAGGATCTTGCCAAATGCACTCCCTAAAAGCAAAACTAGGCAGAGTTCTCAAAAATAGCCATTTCGGGAAAATCACGACGGCAGGTAAGATCGGCAGTGGGAGAGTTGTGCGTTTTGTGTGAGGTCGCCTTCCTAGGACCTGAAAGTCACTGCCTGAGGGGGTCTGCTTTCTTTGGAACTGAACAGCAGCAGTCTGGAAACGGGAGGGATTCTCCTGGTGGGATGAACAGCAAAGGCCAAGGTCTAAGGAGCCTGGGGTTGGGATCCTGGTTGCAGGAGACTGGTGAACTAGTCAGCAGTCAAAAGGCCTGGAGAATGAGACAGCCACAGGTGGCCCCACAATGGAAAGGGCTGGAAAGCTACGTGGAGAAAGGCTGCCCATGCTGCGTGGGAGAGGTGGGGGGAGCCCCGGCGACCTACGGTTCCATGCACCCAGCTCAAGGGGAGGCCATGCACGTGTGCTGAGAAAAATGTAAGCGAGAGGGACAGGAAGCCAAGGCAGAGCCAGCCTGCAAGCTGCCTGAGCACGGGGCCACTGGCATGCAGCCTCAGTGAGTCAGGTATTTGAACACAACTGCTGAGCCCTCGCTGGCTGAGCTGGAAGTGAGGACGACACCTGAGTGACCCGAGAGGAAGACAGCCTAAACACAAAACTCAAACCTGAGCCGAAGGGCACCTGGGTGGCTCAGTGGTTGAGCAACTGCCTCTGGCTAGGGTCATGATCTCGGGGTCCCGGGATCAAGTTCCACATCAGGCTCCCCACAGGGAGCCTTCTTCTTTCTCTGCCTATGTCTCTGCCCCTCTGTGTCTCTCATGAATGGATAAATAAAATTAAAAAACAAAAAACAAAAACACCCAAACCTGAGCAGAGACATCAGCAGCTACATGCTGTGGGGGAAAGGCTCACCCTACAGTTAGAGCAGCAACTCTTATTTTATTTTTTTTAAAGATTTTATTTACCTATTCATGAGAGACATAGAGACCAAGAGAGACAGAGAGAGAGAGAGAGGGAGAGAGAGAGAGAGAGAGAGGCAGAGACACAGGCAGAGGGAGAAGCAGACTCCATGCACAGAGCCTGATGCGGGACTCGATCCTGGGACTCCAGGGTCACACCCTGAGCCAAAGGCACACGCTCAACCACTTAGCCACCCAGGCGTCCCAAGCAGCAACTCTTAAAAAAAGAAAGCATAGTGATTACCAACTAAGCTCCCTGTGGTGGAGGTAGGGGTGAGAGGGAAGTGGGGGCAAACTCAGAATTCCGAGTTGCTACAATCTATTATTTAAAATGTCCGTTTTGAACAACATAATATTGCAAGGCATGCCAAGAAACAAATGTGACTGACATTGAGGGAAAAAATAGTCAATAGACTCTTTCTCTGAGAGGGTCCAGATGTTGGACTTCAAAGCAGCTGTTATACATATGTTGGAAGAACTAAAGGGAACAGTGTTTGGAGAATTAAAGGGAAGTCATGAAGAAAAGAGCTTAATGAACAGACATGGATTATAGTGAAGAACTCAATGTACGTTCTGGACTTGGAAGCTCCCTTTGATCATCTGGACTCCCACAGTGCCCTGGGCTTCCCAGGCCACGATACTGACCTCTGTGTAGCACCTGCCTGTTTATGTGACTGTCTCTGCGCCCCCACCTCAGCTGCAGGCAGGGAAGGGACGGAGTTGCTTGCTCCCTGTCTGACGGTGGAGGATGGCAGTGGCACCTGGCAGGGCCAAGAGTCTGCGCTGGTGTGAGGACTGGGCCAGTCGTTTCCCTCTGCCTGGGCCTCAGTGTCCTCCCCTGTGAAATGGACCCCATGGGACATGGTGACGAGAGGAGGACTGGGCCCCCAAGGCCTTTGCAACCTAGTAGGGAGATAGGAATGAGTCCACGAGAAGGCAAGGCCATGAGTTTTGTTGTCTGTTTAATTTATTACTGTTTGACATCCAGTGACACTGACATACCCCCGCTGGGCCTGCGGACCCCGGCCCCGGCGAGTCTGACCTGTCCCATAAAATACAGTACGAGGGGTGGACGGCTACACACGTGCATCCACGGCTGAAACTACAGTGACTCCCAACTGCGGCCGCAACAGTACTGCCGGGAAAGGAAAGACAAGCAGGTGTCGCGTGTTCCCCGAGTCATATAATTCTTGTTTTCAACAGTTAATGCTGTTACAAACGCTACTGATGCCAGGACAGGGCCAGACACAAACAGTCCTACATCTTCTCTGCCGTATAAATATGGAAGATTTTCGTTTATACAGTTTACCCCAAGTCTGAAACTACATCTCCTGCTACCCGTTACTGCTAAGGGCTACGCCGCCTCGGCTCTGGAACCAGGGGCCCGGGGTCGAGACTCTGGAATGTTGGGACTCAGTCTTCCTCGCTGCCACTTCCTGAGCGGTCCTGGAGGGGGACAAGAGGAGAGAGCATGATCAGCCCCACCATCAAGGGCATCCCAGTGATGCCTACCTGGGCACTAAGTATGTTTGTTAACTGAGCTGCTTCTGCCAGGTGTGAGCAGGTGGCAGAGGGGCACCTTGAGGCCAACGGTAGAGCAGTCTTTGGCTTCGCCCCTGGTGTCATAGCCAAACCCCCAACATCTTTTTTTCTCCTGAGGACTGGCCTCTGGTGCCCACATTGACTCTTCCTTGTCTGGGAGACTCGTTGGGCCCTCTCTGCTTCCTCCCACCACTGCACACCTGTCCTTGTGCCCCTGACCTGTGGCTTCAATACCACCTTGGTTGTTCCTTTGTAAAACACCTGTTCCTCTGTACAAGTATTTTAAATAACTTGGTAAGGGCCACAAAATGCTCTGCTGAATCTGGACTGGGCAAATGGGGAGCTTTACAGCCCAGATTCGACTCTCCAGAAACACAGGCCACCTCTCTGTAGTCAGGACATCAGTAATGTCCTCATCAGGATCTACAGTCAGGTTTGTTTCGAGGTAGTGGATTTTGTTCTTATTGCAAATGGCAGTATGAGAAAAACAGCAATGATGAAATGGCACTCAATGAGTTTTGCTGGGAGGCAGGCCCCAGGAAATCTCCTTGGCCTCCCTGATTTCTAGAAGTGGAAACTGAGACTCTGAAGTAGTGAAATGCCCAGGTCCCACAGTAGGGAAGGGCAGAGCACCCAGGCCCCAGCCAGAGGGCAAAGCTTAATAGAATCCAGCAAGTGGGTCTGCTCTAACCCTCATCCCCACCCACACCACTGCCAACCGTGGGCTTGCTGCTCATGCAGCTCCCCGCTGGTGTGCAGGGAGTGCGGCCTGCTCCAGGGGAGACGCAACACCCAGATTCCACTCATGGCACTGTTCATGGGACCTGTTCCACACCGTTTTTGATTTCAGAGCATGGGATTTTTGTTTCTGTTTTTATCTACTACCACTGTTTGGAAATCCTACAGAGGTCAGAGCAGAGCCATGAGCAGAGGCCTGGGGGGTTGGTGAACCACATGTGTCACACAGGGTGAAGGCATCATGGGAGCCTCAGCTACACAGGGTACTGTGTCTGCTCAGGGAAGACACATGGGGGACTGTCTGGTAGCGTCTTCCATCCCAGTGCCTCCTGACTCCACCCTCGATACAGACCCAGCCCTACTGGCCTCTGCATGGTGGCCCTGGTGTTATGGAAAGCCAGCTCTGCCCACCAACAGTAGAAGCACTAGTTCCATTAGGGTCATACAGACTTGGTCTTGAGTTATGTGGCATGTTCCACCCTGAGCCTCAGTTTCCCCCTCTGTGGAGTGGGGTGTTAGAGCATTTACCCTCCCAAAGCTGTGACAGAAGATCTAAGACCTGGCAAGGGGGAAAGACCCAAATGCCACTGGCACTGGCTACCTGCTCCTGCCTGCACCAGGGCCCTGGGTGCTCACCTCCTCCTGCTCCTCCTCACTGTCATCATCGCTCACCACTGGCTTGGCTCGCGAACCGCGGCTCGGCCGCCGCCGGCTCCCCTTCAGCCGGTCCTGTGCCTTCTCTTTCCGGCCGAGCTTGATCTTCACTTTGACCGAGCGGGCTGGGATGGGGACCAGAGAGTGGGGGAAAAACACACACATGAGCTTGGGAGAGCACGGCAAGCCGAGTCGGGGTGGCTGGGAGCTGCCTGGCCGTGAGGTTGGTCTGCCCAACCACCCATCGTTGGGACTCACACTCAGACTCAGAGCCTTCCTCCTCGCCCTCCTCCTCTTCCTCGCTCTCCTCGCCCTCACTGTCATCCTCTTTCTCAATTTTCTGCCGCACGCTGGTGAAGACAGACTGTAGGACGATGGAGTCTTCATAGATCTGGAAGGAGACACGTGGGGTTTGAGTGGGCTGGGGCCTGATGGGGGCCACTGGCCCTGCCCTCTGGCCAGGACAGCCTATGCAGGGCAGAGGGTCCTCTGTAACCCTTTCCCAGTTGGGGCCTGGGACGTGAGACTCAGAGAAAAGCATGGCTGTGTTAATTTAGGAATGACTACCAGTTCCTCCCTCCCTTTGAAGGATCCCAGTGAGCATATGCTTCTAAGGGCTCTGAGAAGGTCTGCAGTAATGCTGGAAATGCATGTCCTTTGTTTAAGGCAGCATTTCCCTCAAATTTAGGACTGTAAAATCTCTTTTCCGTGTAGCATCTACCCTAAGCACAGTCAGGAGAAGTTTGCTAAGTTGCAGTAATGTGTGTGTTAATTTCATTGCAGGAAAGGACACATCCACAGGATTCCTTTTAAGGAAGTCCTAGTGAATTCAACGTAAAATTCAAACACACCCACCAGATTGCTCACAGGTCATCTTGGATGGGTCAGACTGAGTTTATTTTCTCTAATCTGCTTATTGTTCTTTCTGCATCTTTTAGTAAGGAATACATTGCTTTTATAATTGACAAAATATTCCAAGCGGTTGGGAATTCTATTGTTTTTTTTTTTTTAAAGATTTTTTATTTATTTATTCCTGAGAAACACAGAGAGAGAAAGAGGCACAGACAGAGGCAGAGGGAGAAGCAGGCTCCACACAGGGAGCCCGACGTGGGACATGATCCCAGGTCCCCAGGATCAGGCCCTGGGCCAAAGGCGGCGCTAAACCGCCAAGCCATCCAGAATGCCCTGGGAATTCTATTTTAATCAATTTATTGTTTTCGTTTGTTTTTTATTTTTTTAAAGTCTTTTTATTTTTAAAGATTGTATTTATTTATGCATGAGAGACACAGAGAGGCATAGACATAGGCAGAGGGAGAAGCAGGCTCCTCACAGGGAGCCAGATGCAGGGCTTAATCCCTGGACCTGGGATCATGACCTGAGCCAAAGGCATGACCTCAGCCAAACCACTGAGCCACCTGGGTGTTTCCTTGTTTGTTTTTTAAAGTAGGCTCCATGCCCAGCATCGAGCCCAACATGGGGCTTGAACTCATGACCTGAGGGATCAACAAACACCTGAGCTCAGATCAAGAGTTGGACGCTCAACTGAGAAACCCAGGCACCCCTTAATCAGTAAATTTTATTTATTTATTTTTTAAAGATTTTATTTATTTATTCATGAGAGACAGAGAGAGAGAGACAGAGAGACAGAGAGAGGCAGAGACACAGGCAGAGGGAGAAGCAGGTTCCATGCAGGAAGCCTGACGTGGGACTCGATCCCAGGACCCAGGATCACACTCTGGGCTGAAGGCAGACGCTCATCTGCTGAGCCACCCAGAGATCCCCTTATCTAGTCAATTTAAAACAGAGCAAGGGGCATGCTTAATTGGGACCCAGCTGCAAAGACAGTAAAAATTAGGAGTGGGTGCCCTCCAACCCAGGTGCCTCCTCACCAGGGAGCCCTCGAGGTTGAAGGTCTGAGCATTCTGGCACAGCAGCATGACGTCCTTCTCCAGGTCATTGAGGCTGCGGTACTTGTGGTTGCGGATGCGTTCCTGTGGGTGATGGGAGACGCAGCCTTAGCTTGGGAATTTGCCTTGTGCCCAGGGACCTTGAGGCCAGGAATCCCTTTGCCTCATAAGGTCATGGACCCAGTCTTTTGGGTGCTTCTGTAGACTTGGAAGGCTGGGCCCACTGAACACAAGAGCTGCACTGCTGAAGCTTAGGCCATGGGTAACCCTGAAGGAGCTCTGAGGAACCCCAAGAGCCTGTGACTAGGACCCCGGCCAGACAGCCCAGGCTCTACTCAGTCTGCTCTGTGGTCATCTTTCCCATGCACCCCGGGGGGGCCCATATGGGGGAGGTACTGGGTCAGATTCTCCAAACATCCCTGCAGAGAATCCCCACTTCCCACATCTTATGCCAGGGTTACCTTTATCTTCTTGAAGTCCACAGGCTTGCGGATGAGCTCGTAATACTCGGGCAGCTCCTTGCGGGAGGGTAGCTGGATGAACACCTCGCTGAGCTGACGTCCACTACTACTGCAAGGTGGGACACAGTGGGCGTCACTCACAGGCCCTGCCTGCTCGGGGAGCCCCCACTTGGCCACCACCCATTGCTTGAGGAATGAGAAATTCAAAGCACTTTGGAGTTATTTCCTGTACATGTACTGTCTTGTGAGTTCTGGAACATTCTTGAGAGGAAAACATGCAAAGAGAGGCCAGGAATGCATTTGAACGCGGGCTCTGCCCTCACCCAACCTCCAAAGCCCCTGGAGGAAACATTGCCAAATGCTGTGCAATAGAAGCCTTGGCACTCGAAAGAGGTAGAATCATGATTACACCTATGTACTTTGCAAAAATCAGTTTGCTTATGGTGGTTGGGAGCAGTAAGTGCCAGTTCTCAAAGAGAGACCAGTTTTTGCAAGTTTTGCAAGCATGTCTCTCATAGGCAGTACTTAGGAGCAGTGAACTTCAGAGAATTTGGCAAAAACCCGTGGAGGAGAAATGCCCCCTGGAAAGACCCTAGCGGAAGACCTGAGCGGTTTTCTAGTTCTTGCAATTGGGAAAGTACTGGTTTTTCACAAGGGAGCAGAGGAAAGACACTGTGAGCAGCCCTGAGATGTGGCAGGGTCTCAAGTGCTGTCTCCTGGCCCTCACTTATGCAGGTGCCGTGTACTTGGCCACCAGGCTGTGCCACGTCCAGGTCTGGATCTGTCTGGGGCCAGGAGCTCGAAGGGACATCACTCCTCAGGCCTGCCTGAGGAGAGTGAGCAGGCACTTCAAGGACTGGTAGACAGGAGAAGACAACTCTTATGAGTACAGTCTCCCTTTTTGGAGACTGGAGACAGGAACCCAGCCCCAGGGGTCCAGGCTGCCAGTGACCTGGTCAAGGCCCTGCTCCAAGGCTTGACTACAGGTGGCTTGCCCTCCCTTATCTGTGACCAACTGGATACAACATGGGGCACGATGTGGCTGAAAACACAAGCTGGAAGGAAGGGGGAGGCTGACACCCCGACTTCACACTGGGAAAAAAGGCTGGAAGGCAGAGGCCCGAGGTGGGCTGTGTCTGGGCAGGAACATGTGTGTCAAGTATCCAGCACACAGCAAGGACTGAATGGTGGTATCTGTCCAAAGCAAGCAAGGTGCAGGACCAGATTCCAGCTCCTGTCTGTCAGGCTTGCATCTCAGGAGACCCCCAGCTGTGGGAAGGGGCCCAGGGGTCTCGCAATGCACAGGAAGCCCAAACAGGCAAAAAGCTTCTGGGATCCCAGCCGGGAGCAGCCTCGGGGAGGCAGTCCTAGCAAAGCTGCTCCTTAATGCAATCGTGACACTGGGAGCATCCAGCAGCAAAACCCAAATGCCCTCCCTGGAGTAGCAGGCTTCCCACCTCTCTGGGAATAGGCTGGTGGGCGGTTTGGCCAAAGACAACTAGAGCTTGTTTACATGAACTCTGAAAACGAGAATCGGTAGCAGAAGGCACTGGACGTTCTACCTGGGACAGGCAGACCTGAGCCGCAGGCCACCACTCACCAACCTCCATGTCCTGCTGCCCCCCAACCTTCTCGGAGCTCCCCTTTCTCATCTTGACAGCACTATCATGATACTTTTGACCATGATGCACAGTGGAGGTCACATCTTTCACTCTGATCCAGGACATATACCTACAACCGTAAAGTACTAGAAGTTTCCCTGCACGGGGGTCTCCCTTGCTAAGTAAGATGAACCGTTTTCTCCACTATTTCACTTTTTAGAAATGCCAGCTGAGCCACTAAATTAATTTTGCTGCTCACTAATGGGTGTGGAGTGTGCTCTGCACAGTGCTAAGACTGGGCTCTCCAGGTCACACGTTTTTGTGCTCCTCTGTGGCATCCATGAAGGGGCTGGCCCTCGAGGGAGCTCACAAAGTGGAACACTAGTACTGGAATAAAATGGAAAGTTTTGTAATAAAATTCACTCACCTCCATCAGTCTAAGAAACTGTGGCAGACATGAAAGAATGGAAAGCAACGGGGTCCCTCTTACAAAACTTTGGAATAGTGGCATCATTGAGGAATATAGACCTATGTGGTCACTCTATGCCTGACTTCACTGGTGCAATGAGCTCTGAGCATGGATGGCCTGGAACCGGGTGCACGTGATGGAGGGACAGGGCACCAAGACGATGGCGGACTTTTAGAGCCACCTTTTCTCAGACAGCAAATCCACTGCCGTAAGGTTTTAGTTGCCAACATGCCGAGATGTCACTTTTAATCCTTAGAAGTCCTCTGGAAACCCCACCCCACCACCAGGCGCTACTGCAGCAGGCTTGGGGCCTAGAGCCTTCCAGGCTTGCTCACCAGCCCTCTTCACCTCTGTGGACTTAGAGGTGGACAAGTCACAGCTGCCTACCTCACACGGAATAAAACAGAGTCTCTCTGGTGGCAGCTTGGCCCTCCAGGACAGGCTGCCCTGGTGTCTGACATCAGCATCCCTCTCTCCTACTTCCTCAGAATCATCAAAGCCACTGCTCCTCAGGAAGCCCAACTACAGCCCTCACATCGCCTCAGAGCAAATGTCAGCTCCCCCTAGGTTCCCTGTAACCCTCACTCCCCGCCCCTCACAGAGAGTAATCAATAAGAATGTGATGAGAGATAAAGGCATGGATTTTCAGTGCTCAGCTCCTCGAGGTAGGCCAGGCCTCATCTTGAACTTGGTGTTATGGGCTCTTGCACGGTCAGCTCCCAGGTTTGGCCGCCTCCTTCATCCCTGCAGGCACATGCAGCACCAGCTCACTCATCTCAAGAGCTGCCTTATGCCCTGTGGTGGGCACATGCCACACGGTTCGCTTGTCCATTTTCTGCTGACTGGTACCCAGGTGTGCTGGTCTTGAGTATCATGAAGCAAGTGGCCGCAGATGCTTACGTCCAACTGTTGGCTTGCACTTCTTTTGGGAACACACCTGGAGGTGAAAATGCTGGAAAGCATGGCAGGGGCGCTCAGCTTCAGTAGACGCTGAGCCCCTGCTTACGCTTCTGCCACTGGATGGGCTCTTCTCATCCTATCAGCTTCACTTGCTGTCACTCCTTGTCGGTGTAGCTGTTCTACAACGTGGGTACAAACTGGTATCTCCTTGTGATTTTAATTCACAATTCCTTGATAAGCAGTGAAACGTGACACCCTTTCATAGATGGAATGGCCACCTGATGACCTCTTTTAGGCAGTATCCATTCACATCTTTATCTTCCCTCAGACAGTCCTTCGTTGGATGTGTTTATTATAAATGCCTTTTCCAGTCTATGGCATGTCTTCTTACTTTCTTGATGGTGTCTTTGGGTGATAAGATAAGATCTTAGTTGTAATCAAATTCCAATTTACCAATATTGCCTTTTATACTTGGTGTTTCTCCTGTCTTGTCACAGAGGCACTGCATTTTCTTCTAGAAAGGTTGACAATTCAACTTCTTTATATTATTAGAAATGAAGCCAGTCACCTAGACTGGTGTCTGTCCATGGCAGCTGCCATTTCTCCTACCAGAGCCCATGTGGCTGTGTCTTTACTGAACCAGAACACAAGCCCCAAGGACAGAGACCTTGCCTGTTTTATTTTCCGCTCTCTCTCTGGCACCTGGTACACCATAGGTGCTCAATAAACATTTGCTGATTGAAGGAAGAAATAGCTCAGGGTGAAAGTTTCAGGGTCAAGGAACAGGGTTCAAACTTGGGTGTCACAAAGGTAATCTCTGAATAAGGGTGCCTCCCTGCCCTCAACATTGCATGGTTGTTTATACACGACCCTGTTCCAGAAAAGACTGGCAGCAACTACCAGGAAACCCCCTGCCCTGAGAGAGCAGTGTGCCCGTATCTGCCTCATGTCTTATGAGACTTGCTCTGAAGAAGCTTCTGCAGGCAGAGTGGTCTGGAACTGTCTCTGTCCTGGCTTTGTGTCTGGCTGCCCTGGCAGCAGTGGGGATGGAAGTAAAGGAGTTTGAGAAAATCCTGAGGCTGTGAGGAACAGACCTGTGACCTCCATTCAGACTGAAGCCTGGGCTGTCACCCGGTTTGGCAATAAGGGCAATAGCAGCCACTACCACGCATGTGTGTGACAAAGAGAACGATGAGGATGCTACTCTCCTGCTTCCAGACACCAGCTCCCAGAGCAGGGATTTCTTTCTACCTTGTTCACTGCCCTGTCTCCATTACAGTAGGACAGGAGACAGCTGGGACCCAGAGTGGTCAAGGCCCTTTGCCTGAAGGCCCAATTCCTCCCAAATCTAGCCCGGTGAGCACTTCTTGCTGAATGAAGTCTGTGGCACAAGTCTAACTCTGTGGGGGTAGGACCTGGTCTAGTTTCACAAGCCCCTCTTGGAGCCTGAAGAGCCCTGGTAAAGACCCTTATTATTCAGCCCACCCAGATGGTGTCTGCCTCCCTATGGAAATGGGCCCTCCCCTCTGCCAACTCAGGGCTTTGGTGGTGCTGCCCAACACTGAGTCCCCACCTCTCTCCCAAGACTTGCAGGGTACCAAGTGCTGTACCTTCACCCATCTGGTCCCTGGTGAGGTGTCCAGGCAAAGGCCTGGGACACAAGCTAGCTAATCAGAGCCCTTCCCGTGACTTGCTATCGGGAGCTGAGGAATGAGAGGCTTTCTTCTTGGGGTGGGAAGTCTTCAGGACAGAGGGAGCCTAGAGTGGTGGCAGCCATGGGTCACTGTAAGGGGAGAGCTGGTAGACAGCTCTAGGTCCTAAAAGCTAGTCTTTCTTTCCTTTCTTTCTTTCTTTCTTTCTTTCTTTCTTTCTTTCTTTCTTTCTTTCTTTTTCTTTCTTTCTTTTTTTCTTTTCCTTTCTTCTTTCTTTCTTTTGCTCTTTCTCTTTCTTTCCTTGCTTTCTCTCTCTTTCTCCTTCCGTCCTTCCTTCCTTCCTTCCTTCAAGATTTTATTAATTTATTCATGAGAGACACACAGAGAGAGGCAGAGCCATAGGCAGAAGGAGAAGCAGGCTCCCTAGGAGAACCTCAGGGACTTGATCCCAGGATCACAACCTGAGCCAAAGTCAGATGCTCAACCACTGAGCCACCCAGGCATCCCCCAAAAGCTAGTCTTCATTAACTCCTCTATGGCCTTCCAGTGAAGGGAATCCCTAGACATGAAGATCTTAGAACTGACTTCCTGACACGCAGAGCCCCAAATTCCAAATGTGCCTTCAATGTGTCCTTAAAACAAAATTACAACATGCGGAGGAAGAATCAAGAGAATCACAATAGACCAAGAGCCCCCCAAATGGGACAAAACCACAAAGTCTCTACATTGAAGAGGTCATCCACCCAGGTCCCTTTCCAACAGATGGAGAAACCACAGAGGCAATGAGAGCTGGCAGGCAGGCAGGGCTTGATCACAGGTCACTCCCTACAACCAACTCAGGGATCCCTCCCACCCTTTCTCGTATGTTACACTAAATCAAGGGTCAGCAAACTTTTTCTGTAACCTGTGTAAATCTTTCAGGTTTTGTGGGCCATCCCATCTCTGTCACAACTACTCAACTCTGCCACTGTTGCACAGAAGTAGCCACAGACAAGACACAGAAAAGTGAGCTTTGGGTGTATTCCTATAAAACTTTTTTATAAACAATGAAAAGTGAATTCCTACAATTTCATGTCATGGAATGTTATTATTCTTCTGATTTTTCTAAAATCTTCAAAGAAAAATCTTAATTCACAGGTGATACACATACAGCCAGTGGGCCAGATTTATTCTTTTGCTGGTTCACCGTTGATATGAATTCTAAAAACAACAGAGAGAATATCGGGGAAGGCAACATACTGCCTGGTGTCCTCATGTTCTCATCCTCTGACCAGTGCAGACACGCAAGTAGATCAGAGCATTATTCCTTTGCCCTCAGGTAGGCACAAGCAATCAATTGAAGGTGGTACATAGGACATATATTATGAGCCAAGTATGGAGGGGGTCCCAGTCTGCCAGGAAGGACTGTCTCTTAGCCCTGCTTTCCTTCCTAGAGTCAAGTTCAATTCACCTTCCCATGACATTGATCAGTGATAACACCAAGCCCCGGGACCATGTTCACTTTCGACCCTTGATCAGTGAACTGAGCCTACAAGGTCCTGGATACAAGCGGCTCAGGAGTTTCAAAACCGATTTAACTAAAAACAAAACAAAACAAAACAAAACAAAACAAAAAAAAAACTGATTTAACTGCGAACTATCTGAAACAGAATCTCAGAAGGTTTTTCATAAATAAAATTTGAAAGTGAAATAATGAAACCTTCTTTTCTTTTACTTAATTCTTTTGCTTAATTAGTACACAATTACTTTCTAGGTTCAATTTTTTGATGTGTTATAAAATCATGGAAAATTTGAACATCAGACAAGTGAGAAATCTGATGCACTTAGTTACAAATTCTTTATGAAGAGCCTCTATCTGCCAAAAGGGTAATCCCTGTGTTAGGCTAGCTGTTGGCACCTACTTTGCATGTCCGCACAGCTTCCCCAAGCAAACCATGAATGTTACAAGGCCTTGCACCATGCCCTGTGGTGGCAAGAGCTCAGAAGACATTAGCTGTGAGCGACGAGGACAAAGAGCTGGAAGCCCATGACCTGTTCACGGCACTGCAAAGAACATTTCTCGGGATGAGAGAAGGTGAAAAGAAGAGGCAAAGCCAGCCCAGCTCCCCCAGAAGCCATGGCCAGGGGCAAGTGGAACTGGTCATGAAAGTGTAGGGGGACTGGGGCCACCATCTGTGGGCCTGGTTCACTGGAGCCTTGAGAAGCGTGTTTCCTGACTGGAATGAGTCGTATTAGCAGCCTGCTGGTACTTCTGGGAGCCCCTGGAGTGCTGAGGGGCTCACAGCAATGGAAGCTCCAAAGCCCCCTCTGAAATGGAAGAGATCGCTGGATGACCCTGCTGGAACCAAGGGTGCTGGGGTTTCTTGGTCCAGTGGGAGCTGAAAGACCCACCTCCACACTTGCCCGAGGCCCTCACACCCACTCTTCCTTCCCTAACTTTTAACATCAGTTAACTAACGTTTTTAACTAGTTTCACCTTGGAACTTTAACCTTTTAATTCTTTTAGCTAACTGTCTTTTAGCTTTATTTTAAAATTACCTATTTTGTGGTTTCTCATTTATTTGACCTGGGACCTTTTTATTCACCCTCTAGTTTGTTTTTTTTTTTTTTTTTTTTTTTCTTTTCCAGAGATTTTGAATTTTCCTTTTATAGGAAACTTCCTGTCTTACTTGTTGATTATCTTCTATTTTCGTGACCATTTCTTTTTTGTTTTTCCTGCATACAGGAGCACACACTTGCCGAAATGCACGAGCACTTTAGAAGGATCTCACGCAGGACTGTGAGGGAGGTGGAGGGTGCAACTTGTTCACCCAAAATTTATTTCTGGGGTCCGGTGTCTGTACCCGTACTGTTTTGAGCTTATATGTAATTCTAGTTTTAAGACCGTTCCTAGACAGCCGTCCTGTTTTCTTTGGTGTGATCCAACTGCACTGTGGTGATACACCATCAGCAGGGAATGAAGTCTAAGGGTGGAACCGGCAGGATGACAAACAAGGCAGATGCAACTTCATCTAGCAAAGTTGGTGGTGGCCTCAGAACTGCACAACTCAACAAGGCTGCCGGGGCTAATCCTTCTGTGGCTTAGAGCCCCCCTGGGCCCTCAGCCTGGCCTGCATCTACATCAGGTTGGCCTGGGCCTTAATGATGGGTATCAGCACTTTTCTTAAGACCTGTCACCTCGCTGTTTCTCAGGATAGGCTCTCGGCTGAGTGCCAAGCAGAAAGTGCTGACTCTAGACCCAGACCCAGAGGGCTAGCTTCTCCTCTTGAAGTGGATCCAGTCTGAGGTTGGGCTCTAGAGGAAGGGCTATACAGCTTTCCAATGGCTGAGGCTGGAGAATCCTGAGGCCTCTCTGATCCCCTCTGAAAGGGCTCCCAGGCTGCCCACCCTTTACTTTTTCCCTCAAGGGGACTGGAGCCACTTGCAGTTAATTACCTTTCCTGGGGAATGCTTTAGCCAGACAAACTTTCCTGGGGCTTGCTACATTGCCTGTTTTTGTCACAAATCAACGTACAAACCTTTCAACTCCCAAGAGTCATCAGCTCTCTGATTCTCAATAGGGAAACACAGGGCCCCTGTAAAGGTAAGGGGAAAGTGCTAACAAGTTTTAGGTAGTGGCTGCCAGGCCCAGGCTGAGGCTGCTATCACAGATGTGGCCAGGGCCCTTCATCATCTACAATGCTAAGTTTAGGGCTGGTTTCTAGGCGGCATGCCTGGCCCATGATCTCTCATTTGGGGGTCTCTATAATTCCATTTGGGGGATTCTACTTCTATGCTGAGGACCCAGAAACTGAGGCAGGGAGATGGATGGTAAACCCAGATCTTTGTGATACTCAAGCCCTTCAGCTCTTTTAAAGCTGCTGCCTCGGGCAGCCTGGGTGGTTCAGTGGTTTAGCACCGCCTTCAGTCCAGGGCATGATCCTAGGGACCTGGGATCGAGTCCCAGGTCAGGTTCCCTGCGTGGAGCCTGCTTCTCCCTCTGCCTGTATCTTTGGCTCTCTCTGTCTCTCTCATGAATAAATAAATAAAATCTTAATAAAATAAAATAAAATAAAATAAAATAAAATAAAATAAAATAAAATAAAATAAAATAAAAGTTGCTGCCTACTGGCAGGGGAAAAAGGGTAAGGGAACCCTGAGGGTCTGCTCAGTGGGGCTCAGCCAAGGGAGGCTTAGCCTGGGCAGTCTGTACACACCCATCTTTCTAAGCAATCAAGAGTAACTTGCAAGGATCTCCTAAGAACAAAAACATTCTCTTGTGTCAGTATGATCAAGTTCAGAAAACCTGGCGCTGACCCTCTACTGCCCAGCATGTGGTCTTCACAAGAACCGTGATTCTGCCCTATAGCTAGTAATGGTCGAGCTCAAAAGCCCAGTGGGGAGCACAGGTGCTATGAAGGGTCCTCTGAAGCCTGCCTGCTTAAATGGCTCCTTCAACCAGAGACGGTTCTGTAAAATCTTCCCCAAAGCACAAGGTAATATGCTCCAGAGCACACACCTACTGACTAGCATCTGCAGACACTGCCTTGGCTACCTGCTGCCGGTTCCCTATGGAGGATTAAGGGATGAAGACACCAGCTGGCAGCACACACAGCCCCTTGACAAGGTCCCAACCTGCCCGGGAATATGTGCCTAATGTATTTGCATGTTTAGATTTTTTTTTTTAATTTTATTTATTTATGATAGTCACAGAGAGAGAGAGAGAGAGAGAGAGAGAGAGGCAGAGACACAGGCAGAGGGAGAAGCAGGCTCCATGCACCGGGAGCCCGATGTGGGATTCGATCCCGGGTCTCCAGGATCGCGCCCTGGGCCAAAGACAGGCGCTAAACCGCTGCGCCACCCAGGGATCCCTGCATGTTTAGATTTTAAAGAAAAAAATCCCTACCTCCAACATTCTTTCTAAATTCTGGTTCCAATTCTGGCTAGTAACCAAAGGGTTCCTCGATGCAGTCTGAGATTCCAAGCACCAGGGAGAAGGAGCCCTGTGAGGTCCTGCATGTGGGCTCAGCCCATGACACCCTACTGCCTCAGCTGGCTTTCTCTGCACACAGGATGCCCATACCCTCGGCCTCAGGGTATGGCATATGTCTCTGCATATGTTGCCCCCTTTGCCCATGACACTCTTTTCTTCCTCTGCCCCTGGAAGGGCCCTGCTTATCCTCAGGCTCTGCTTATGTGGCACACTTCTTCATGCCACACTAGATCATAGGGGCCCCGGGCATGGCAGTCCTGAATCTGAACAGGTAGGAAGGGAACAAAAGCTTTCAGATCAGGATGGTACCTGTATGTGGACTTGGATGGAAGTACAAAGATAATATCAAATGTGACTGCTCTGAGATATTTAAATACAGCTGGGGGAGATCTTGAAATATGTAATCAAAAGCAACACCTGGAGCGATGCCCACTGACAGAAGGGTGGCCCCGCTCACACAGCAGCTACTACTCTCGAGTCACTGCATGGAGACACAAGCCGGGCTCCCATGGGCACTGGGCACTGAACAGCAGCACCAGGCCCTCTTGCTCAGCAAGGCAGACTTGGGACATATCGAATCCAAATGCTGACAACATCCTGTGATCATCTGCTGGTGTCCAGGGACAACTGAGCTGTACGATTTGTTCTCTTTTCGGGCTTCATGTTTAACTCAAATATAGAATTCAGCTAATTATAATGTTCTGGAAAGTTAAAATTTTTTTTAAAAAATATAAATGCCTCATTTTCTCTTCTGGAAATGAGCTATATTGGAAGTCTGAGACAAGAAAGTGTGTGATATAGGCTACTTCCAAATTCAGTTTGGAACTACTTTGGTTCTCTTTGGTGTGGTATAGTGTCTGGTCCCTCAGAACCTTCCAGGTACCTCTTGAGTGTGCCATTAGAATTTAACCTGATCCAAAGAGAGGCCTGACCTTTGCACTGGGCTCCTGGGAGATGGTCTCTTAGCCTTGGCAATGCCTTGCCTTCTGGGCTGCCTTTGTATTAGCTGGGGCCCTCTACCCCAGAGAGTGTAAGACTGTGATTTAAGACAGGAGTGATGGGTCATGTGGCATCCGCTCAATCCACAGAGGAGCTAGAAACTGAGGCCAGCCATGTCAGTGGTCAGCTGTGTCTCTGTGAATAGTTCCAATAAAAACTCTAGACATCCAGCCTTCCTTGGTTGGCAGTGCTCTATGGGTCTTATCTCCTAATGCTGTCAGGAAAGTCAGTGCTGCTGGCAATGCCCTGGGGAGAGGACAGCTGGAAGCTCCACATACAGAACTCCCCAGGATGCTGCCCCCTGATGCCAGGCCTTGTTCTTTCACTATAACAAACCATAACTGTGAGTTTAATAGCTTTCAGAGAGTCCTTGAGCAAGCCTAAGAGTGGTCTGGGATCCCTGAACTGTGTAGTTGGTATCAAGAGTGAGGGTAGTCTCACTTCTCACCCAGTCTCACAACAGGGTGAACCGTGTGAGATTGTTTTCCCTGTGGTTTTGAATTTAATATGTTAAAGAATGTCAAAAATATCCATTAAATAAGTTGGCCTTTCACCTATATGTCATCTTTGAAAGGATTTGCTATGAGGTAACTTTTTAAGCAGGAAAACATTAATTCCCAAGTCTATGTGCCCTGATTGATCTTTTCCTAGGGGCCACCGGCAAAGTAGCAAGCAGATGGACCCACTTCAATCGCAAACCAAGAGTTTCTCAATATCATCATGTAAGAGGCTTCCTTTAATGATCTTTTATACTATTCCACTTGTAACTTCTTTACATTTCCTTCTACTGTAATGGAGAACTCCCATATTTGTGATGTCACCCATTCCAGGAAGACTCGGGGTAAATGTAAACCCTCTAATGAGGTGTCCAGCCACACCGGTTTCATGCCAGCTGGGAGTGCAGCTCTGTGGCTTCAGAGTTGGGGCTTCATCAAACAGGATCTCAGCCTCCTGCAGGAGAACAATCTCAACAAGGGGTCATGGAGCCCTGAGAGCCAGTTTTAGTTTCAGGCATGACTTATTACCCCATCTTGCACATGCTGGAAGAAAGCTGTTCACAGCAGCTAGGGCAGTCATTTCCTCTTTTCTCCCGTGATACAGGCTAAGGCTGATGCTCAGGGGACTTTTGCAGAAAGTCACAAGATGACTAAAAAATAGACCATTTTTTTTTAAGTTTGAAAATATCTAAGATCTTATCGACAAGTTGAGGATGCTGTTTCCAAGTGTCCTATTTTCTGACTTTTTAAATACAGAAGTGTAACATACTACAGGAAAGTATGCTTATCAAATGTTTATCCTGATGAATGTTTTCATGTCTCGAGGTAACCACTGCTCCTCACCCATCACCATGGATTAGCTTTCCAACTTCCCGTAACTTTAGGAAACATCCAGTAGGTACTTGTTAGTGTCTGGCTTTTTTCTGCCAAGAAAATGACTGTAAGATTCTCCTGGGGAATGGCGGAATGCCTGTGCTGGTGGTGGTTAGAATTCTGCTCTTTGATTAGGCCACCACTGATATGTTTTCCTATGGATGGACACTGGGCTGTTTCATTTGGGACAGTCATGATCAAGGCTGCTATGCATGTGCTTATATGTGTCTTTTGGTGGACACAGGTGCTCAGCAATCTCTGGTTTATGACTAGGATTAGAGTCTCTGGGTCAGAAAGTTTAGTGTCAAAGAATGGTCTGCTCCCGTAAGTAGCATGTGAAGTCCAACCACTCCATGTCGTTGCCAACACTTAAAGGAGTTTTAGGCATTCTGGTGGGTGTATGGAGGCGTCTGGTTTTACTGTGTTACCTTTTTAATTTTTTTTTAAGATTTTACTTTACTTATTTGAGAGAGAGCACGCACAAGCAGGGGGAACAGCAGGCAGAGGGAGAGGGAGAGGCAGGCTCCCCGCTAAACAAGGAGCACGATGTGGGGCTCAATCCCAGCACCCTGGGATCATGACCCCAGCTGAAAGCAGATGCTTAACTGTCTAAGCCACCCAGGTGCCTCTATTGTGCATTACCTTGATGTTATGATGTTGATGCAGTGATCCTGAGCACCTTTTCACATGCTGATTGGTTACTGGGGTATCTCCTTCCGGGAGAGGTCTGTCCATGACTTTTGCCCATTTAAAAATTTCAGTTGGTACGAGTAATCACAGGCTTCGTGAGGGTATCCTTGGATGAACAGATGTTCTTAATTTTAATGAAGTCTACTTTATGAGTCTCTTATGGTTAGTGGTGCTTGTGTCCTATTCAGGAAGTCTACACCTACACTGAGGTCATGAAGATTTTCATCAATGCCTTCTTCTAGAACTTTGTTTTACCTTTCACATTTACATCTCCATTTCAAATTAACACATGTATAAGGTGTTGGGTAGGGATAAGGTTCATCTCCATGTGGATATCCAAAAGATCAGCATGACTCTTTCAAAAGTGCATCCTTGTTCCCTGCCTTCAAGGGTCTTCTTCATTTTGATAATTTTAAGCCTCCCTCACAAGAACATTGGGAAAAAAACACTGGGATGAATCATTTTTCATTGGATTTTTACACATTTATATTTCAAATAATTGTTGACTCTTCCATTTTTTCCTTTGTGGAATTTGCCTCAAAGCTGAAGTTTGCAGATCAGCTCAGTATTTTTCCTCCAATTCAGATGTCATATTTTTAGGGTAAGCAGATGAGCTAAAATAGGTCTTTCTCACTTACTCACCTGTTTCTCTTTTAATAATAAAAGATTCTTTTTTAAAGGGCAATTTTTATCCTTTATTGGGTACTACAATCATCACCCCCCCAAAAATTTCATACTTGCTAAGAGCCTCTCCACTGAGAGAGGCACCAAGGGCTTATACCATGACACTTTTCCCTCCTATAGATGACAATTTACCCTGACTTTGCTTAGTGGCTAACTGCCACGTGTTACTCTACAATCAGGCTTGACAACCCTCCTATGACTAGGACAGCTGCACCGGCCTGTATGCACCAGGATGGTACATACACTGGGGAGCAGAACACACTGAGCCTTGAGCAACATGCAGTCCTCATACCTGTAACCAGCTCCTGCTGCTCCACACGACCTACCCCAAACTGGCAGGACGTACACACACTCCCTTGAAGGGCTTGGGAGAACTTTTCTTATTTAAATGGTACTTGTGACCCACAAACAGATATGCTGCAGTTTCCTATTTGGTATCTGTCAGGGCAGGGACCCCAGATCCTGGACCGGAGCCTGTTTTGTTTTCTCAACATGTGGCCCAACAGTGATGGCCCAGGGTAAGAACCGGGCTTGCATGTCATACAGGTGTGGGGAGAAGGTGGGAACTCGAGAGAAGGAAACGCTACTTGGTTTTGGCTCCTGCCACATGGGCCCCCTCACCACAGTCCACCAGCCGTGCGATTGGTGCCCATCCCAGCACGGGTCCCTCCCATTCCACCTTGCCCGCCGTCACTGGCCTCCTGAGGCCTCTCCACCAGCTCCTGCCTCTGTTGGAGCACTTGTCCCCAGACCTCCATTCCTCAAGGCTACCCTTCAAATATCACCAACCCCGAAAACATTCCCCCATGGCTCCATCTCCCCATAATGCTTTCTCTTTCCTCTCATCACGGCTAATGCTCTGTATTTCCCTCTTGCAGAATGTGAGTTCCACAAAGGCAGGCACGACGATACAAAGACAGGTCACTAATGTCTGTGGAGTGACTACCACAATAAGTGGCTCACAGGCACAACGTAAAGCCAGATGAGGCACCTCTGAGGACACCCTAGTGCCCACCCACTGTGCTCCTTGGCTTACCTGTCCTTGTACTTGATCACAGCATCCACGATCTTCTTCATCTTCTTGGTGAGGTTGGGAGGGTTTGGGGAGAGCTTCTCGGCAGGTGGCCGGCCACGCTTCTTCTGCTTCTTGCTCTCGTCGTCCTTGTCACGGCTGCGGGTGCTGGTGGTTGGGGTGGAGGAGCCGGCGTCGCTGTCCCGCTTGCGCTTCCGAGACGATTTCTTCTGCCGGACCTCCTCTTCGATCTCCTCCAGCGTGCCCTCCTCGATGGCCTTCAGGGTCAATAGTGGTAAAATAGGACAGCCAGCACCGAGGTTGACAAGCAAAGGCCGCGGCGCAAACCTGCAGGGCCTGGCTGGGCAGGACACAGTGGGGCCCTAGGCAGGCTCCATGGCAGGCTAGCTCTGCCTCCCCAGGGTGTTCCCTGCCCAGGCCTGTTCTTAAAAAATCAACAGTTGGATTTCTTTACCAATTATAGAGGCATATCCCACTGAAGGGAACCCAAAGACTTGGACCCTGGAATCCCTCCACTTGGAGGTGACATTCTAAATACTTCTGCTCCAGATTCTCTGCATTTTACTTAAAAACTGATAAAATGCACATAACACAAAAGTGACCACTTCACCATTTTTAAGCGTGCACTTTGGAGGCATTAGGTATGTTCACACTGTGCGCAGCCATCACCACCATCTATTGCCAGGACTCTCTCGGCCCTTCCCACATACTTGTGCAGGACTGAGAGCACTACAGTCATGTCCACATGCCATATCAGGACTCAGGTTTTTGCTTACTATGTCCTGGATGTACTTCCTGTCGCTTTT
This sequence comes from Vulpes lagopus, assembly GCF_018345385.1. Classification (NCBI taxonomy): domain Eukaryota; kingdom Metazoa; phylum Chordata; class Mammalia; order Carnivora; family Canidae; genus Vulpes; species Vulpes lagopus. Next base: position 7,983,284 of record NC_054830.1, on the reverse strand, counting down.
CTGCAACATAATTTTTTTTTTTAATTTTTTTTTTTTTTAATTTATTTATGATAGTCACAGAGAGAGAGAGAGAGGCAGAGACATAGGCAGAGGGAGAAGCAGGCTCCATGCACCGGGAGCCTGACGTGGGATTCGATCCTGGGTCTCCAGGATCACGCCCTGGGCCAAAGGCAGGCGCCAAACTGCTGCGCCACCCAGGGATCCCTGCAACATAATTTTTAATGTCTGTTTAGTATTTCATGGCACAACACACCCTCATTTAACCTTCCCGTGTTCTTGGGCATTTTGGCTGTTTCCATTTGGGGGAGGGGTGCTAGTCTAAGTAATGCCATGACGGACAGCCATATTACTTGTACAGAAATTCCTGGAAGTGTAACTGTTGAGAAGGACCTGAATGTGAACAAGACTAATTTTTGAACAATACCAATTTATTAATTCCCAGCAATAATGACTAATTTGCACATTTTTACCCCTTTATAAGTAAAGAGAATGAAAAGCCATGTTTCCAGGGGAGCTTGTAATCAGAAAAGGGAGTGGGGGTGGGACTCAAAGGGATGTTCTGGTCATCCACCTCACATTTAACAGCTGTGACTGTGAGCAGGGCACAGGGCCAGGCACTGAGGACACAGCGTGGAAAAAAACCCTCATGGAGGGGACACAGTAAGCAGACAAGTATCTCGCAAACATGGTGACAAGTGTGTTGACTGCCAGGAAGGAGAGTGAGTGATGTACTGATGGTGGAGCAGATGTGCCCTGGTTGGGGGTCAGGGTAGCATCTCAGAAGAGGTGGCACTTAGGCTGAGATCTGAAGAGTGGGGGTGTGTAAGGCGTCTAGGCCAAAGGAACAGCATGAAGAGCGTATGGCAGGCAGTAGGGACTCTAAGGTCGGCCTGGGGGATGGTGTGCATTGCGAGCCCAGGGCAGATATAGTGGGTTGAAGAGCGTCCCCCAAAGTTCACATTCACCTGGAGCTTCAGAACATAATCTTATTTCAAAAGAGAATCTTTACAGATGTAACTACTTAGAAAGCAAAAATGAAGGTATCCTATGTCAGGGTAGGCTCTGACTCCAATAAGAACGACCCCATGAGAGATAGGAAAAGATACAAATATGCATGGGGGACAGGCCATGTAAGATGGAGGCAGACTTGGGTGATGGGTGATGTAGCCACAGGCCAAGGAATGCCTGGGCCTCCAGTAAGCTGGAAGAGGCAAGAAAGGATCCTCCCCTAGAATCTTCAGAGGGAAAAGGGTCTTGTTTGCTGATACCCTGACTTTAAGACTCCAAACCTTCAGAACTCTGAGAGAATAAATTGCTACGGTTTTAAGTCACCCAGTTTGCAGTCCTTGTTATAGCTACCCTAGGAAAGCAACGATAGGTTCTCTGGTCCCAAGTCTCAGGCAGCTAGATCAGCCTAGCAGGGCAAGAGCCAGCGCCATTCTAAAGAGATTTTGGTACATGTGGCACCAGAGTGGCTGCCAGAAAAGTGGGCCCAGCTACATGGGGCCACCACTAAGAAAAGAGAATGTCTCTTTTGGGTAAATGTATTTTTTTTAAATTAATGCAAATTCTTACTGAGCATGACATACAAAAAGGCATGTGCTCTGTGGGGGAAAAATAGTCTTTTTGACAATGGGGCCGGAAAAATTGGACATCTGCTTGTGAAAGAATGAAGTTGGACCCTAACCTCACATCTTAAAGAAAAACTACTCAGATCATGCATGGGCTTAAATGTAAAAGCTAAAACTCTTGAACAAAGCAAAACAAAACACAGGGGTAAATCTTTGTACTCCTACATTTCTCAGTGGTTTCTCTGATATATCAGAAAAACAGGTATGCTGGAGTTCGTCAAAATTTAAAATGCGCTTCAAAGAGCCTCATCAAAAAGGTAAAACAATAACCCACAAAATAGAAGGAAAAAAAATCTATGAATCACACATCCAATAAAGAAGATACACAAATGACCAACAAACACATCAGGGGATGCCCAACACCATTAGCCACTGAAAAAATGCAATTAAAAATCACAATAAGGTTACTGCTGCATGCCCATTACAATGGCTATAATCAAAAGGACAAGCGACAAACCGGAGAAACCGCAACAGTCACACACTGCTGATGGGAATGTAAAATAGCGTGGCTGCTTTGGAAAACAGACTGGCAGTTCCTCAATAGATTAAGCAAAAAAATTTACCATTTGATTCAGCAATTCTATTTCTAGGTATTAATGCAACAGAGATCACAACATACATCCTCACAAAATCTTGTCCACCGATGTTCATAGCAGTATTATTCACAGCAGCCCAGAGATGGAAAATAGGCCAACTGTCTACCAATGAACAAAGACAGCACTGTGTGGTCTGTCTGTACAAGAGAACGTTACTCAGCCCGGAGAAGGGAGGTTACTTGCTCCCACGCAGATGAACCTTGAAGATACTTTGCCTATTCCAAAGTAGAAGCCAGACTCCAAAGGTAGGATACATCCCTCTATTTATATGAAATGTCCAGAACTAGAGCTAGGGGGAATAAAGGGACAGGAAGAGAGCTGAAGAGGACAGGGCTTCTTTCTGAGGTGACAAGAATGTTCTAAAGCTAATTTGTGGTGATCACTGCACAACTCTGAAAACACTAAAAACTATTGAACTGTACAACCTGAATTCATAATAAGTGGTATATAATGTATATAAAGTGGTATATAAAGTACGTTAAAAAAAAAAAAAAAAACATGTGCACAAAATGTTATTAGCATACAGGCAACTGTTTTTAAAAGGTATCCGTGTCTCAAAACTGCAGAGGCATGGGAGCTGCACATATCTGTGCTTGGACGTATATTCATCTCTAGGGGTTTTCTTGTCCCTGGAGCTCAGGGCTGATGGGTGAGGAGCAGAAGAACCACCTGCCTCCCACCCGAAGGTCACATGGCCCCGTTTGGCACAGCTTACCAGGTGAGCTCACTAGTCTGGGTTGTTCTGAGGTTCCAGGATAGGGCCAGAGCTACCTGACCTCATGGACTGTGGGAGCACTGGGGCCACAGGTGAATCAAGAGGAAACTCAGGAAACATGACCAGAGGCCTAGGCAAGTAACATCATCCATTCTGGACTGTGCCAATCAGCCAGGCACAGCTGAATGCCACTACCTGCCCTCTGGGAAGGGTTGCTTCATGGGCCATTTTTATGAAACTTTAGGGCTGGATTCCCAGTCATTACCTCTGCAGTCAAAGCCCCAACCCTGACATGTCACCACAATTCCAGTGCTGCCGGCCTGTGGGCCTACCAGACATCCACAGCCCTGACTCAGCCACCTACACCTGTTGCTGTCAGGGACCCAAGTGCCATCTGTTAAAAATCCTGTGTGTGTCACCTGGGAGCAGCTGCAGCTGTGAGCCTCGGTGGAGTCTGCTCCCTCCTCCTCCCAGAGATGGCTGAGGGGTCCAGCCCTGTGGTCGACATGCCCAAAGTGGGGTTGCCTGACCCCCGCTGGCTCTCCCAACCACATGACAAGGCAATTCGCTCTGATGACTCATCACTGAGTTTCCTAATGACAAGCACTTGGAAGGCTGGTTACACCCAGTGGTGAGTTCTGAGCTCCCCAGGGGACTACGTACACACTCCCTCCCATGCCAGGTCAGGAGGAATGGAGCAACCTGACCCCACATCAGGTGTTGCTACTGAGAATGGCTAAAGGGAATCTGCTCAGGTTTTGGATGAGCCCCACGGCACAGTAGCTGAACCTCTGCTCTCCTGACCCTACCCCTGGCCGGCCCTCTCCAGCATGTACCTTGAGCCACTGCTTCTCAGTCAGCGAGTCGCTGTAGTCTACCTCCTTGCGATGGCGGGAGCCACGGCCAAACATTTTCTCTTCTTCTTCCTCACAGGTCAGCCGCTCCACCTCAGCATCGTCCTTGATGATCCACGAAGGAAGCTCATCCTCCTCCATCAGGCGTGGCTTCCGCTTGGGATTTCGGGCCTCCTCGCGCCTGCGGTCTAGGTCCATGCGCTGGGAGGTGTAGGGCAGGGGACAGAGGGAGAGAGGCGTGAGCACAGGCAGAGCTGGGGGCACACAAGGGGCGTGTGGTGAGGGGAGGCTTTGTTACCTTGGGCACTAATGCTGCAAGGCAGCTAAACAGTAGCTCTGAGGTTTCTGGCTCTGACAGAAAGCAGACCCATGCTAGGGCTCTGCTTCAGGGGCAGAAAAAATGAGAAGGTCACAGAAGAGGGGCCAAGGGCCCATACTCTGACTCCATGCTGACTTGTGCTTTCTACACAGAGCTGAGGAGCATCTGTGACTGATGGCTGGCCTGGGACAGCGTTAACTCCCTCTGAAAGGGAGCCTCAAGGACAAGAGACTCAAGAGGATAGGCATTCAGCAGGACTGAGGATCATAAACGGGACAGGTGTGTGTGGGGGGAGGTGTGTGTGTGTGTGTGTGTGTGTGTGTGTGTGTGTGTGAGATTGTATGTGTCCCATCACTGCTGCAATACTCTTAGGGGGCCATGGAAGAAAGATCGGTCTGTTAGGAGGGAGGAAGGGGGACCACCCCAAGAGATGCCCCAGCCCCATTACCCGCTGGGGACACCATTGTCACGGAGTTTTGTTCTATTTGACTGAGCTGTTTTGTTCTACTTGATGTCAATGGGGGTGGGCATGGGAAGCCTTCAGAGCGCCCCATGAGGTGCGTGGGGCGGAAACACCGCTTCTGTCCCCTCTGCCCACGGTACTTACCATGAACAGGTCAAATTCCTCCTCGTGCCGGGCAATCATCTGGTTCACCGTCTCATCATCGGGCACTTCGTCTTCTTCCTAGAAGGTTTCACACGTTTAGTTTGAGTGTGGAGAGGCCGGGGTGGGCGGTGGCCGGGCTCGGAGGCGAGCGGCGGCAGTCCATGGGAAATGAGCTGGCGGTCCCAGTCCGGCTGCGGTGGATGGGGACCCACACGGCAGCGAGAGGCACACACGCACACGCACACGCACGCTCCGTGGGATCAGGGCCCTTGCTGGCCGTCTCAGCCGAGAAGCCGAGGATTGAATGGGCATGGAGACTGAACTACCCCTCTCACCTTTAGAGGTGGCTCCTCCAAGTCGGGGTTGACGCCCGCTGGCGGAGGGGCAGTGTGGGCGAAGCTGGCACTGCCGCTGCCCGTGCTGCAGTGTCTGCTCTGTGGATAAATAGAGGACTTCAGTCTCCAGGGCTGTCAATCCGGCGTCTTTCACCAGCAGTTTAGAAAAAAAAAACCACTTCAAAGAAAAAGCAAGTACTCATCCTCTTTCCTTTCAGCCCACACTCCCTTTACTCCAAAGGGATGCAAAAAAAATAAGAGTGCAAAAAAGGTAAAAAAACAAAAATGAAAGCCGCTCATGCGTCCACCACTCACGCCGGGGAGGGGGTTGGGGCTGGCGCTGCCCTCACCTCATCCTGCTCCTCATGCTCGAGGATGGCCTGCAGGAAGGCGCGCCTCTCGTGGCTGGAGGACTTTTGGTCAAACATGCCAGCTTGGATCACCTTCTGGTCGACGTTGAGCTTGTACTTGGCTGCGGCCAGAATCTTCTCCTCCACACTGTTGACCGTACAGAGACGGAGCACCCGCACCTCGTTCTGCTGCCCGATGCGGTGGGCGCGGTCTTGGGCTTGTAGGTCCTAGAGGAAGAGATGCAGGTCAGTCTCAATCCAGCTTTCTGGAGATCTAAGAGACAGTCAACTTTGCAGTGCCATCGGGAAAGGCCTTCTCATTCTCATGTGCCTGTCTCCTTCTGCCAGGCCACTCTGCATGCCCTGACTAGCAGCTTCTTGAGCTGGGAACCCAGGAACACAACCTCGAGTTCATGCCACAATGACATTACCACAATTGTCCCTTCCCATCTTTTTTTTTCTTTTTAAAGATTTTTATTTATTCACGAGAGACACACACACACACACAGAGGCAGAGACACAGGCAGAGGGAGAATCAGGCTCCATGCAGGGAGCCCCACGTGGGACTCAATCCCGGGACCCCAGGATCACACCCTGGGCCAAAGGCAGACACTCAACCGCTGAGCCATCCAGGCGTCCCTGTCCCTTCCCATCTTAACTGGGATTTTTTGGTACTCCAGGGCAAAGTGCAACTCAGAGGACAAGTCCTGGGCCATTAGGGTCCCAAGCAGCTCATGTCACAGCTACACGGGTCCCCTCACCTACCCCAGGAGGGGCTCACGTTTGATGTGGCCATATTGCGGTTAAGAGCACCTTTAACGAAATAGGGTAGAAGCTGGGCACCACCCTGGCAATGCCAGCTTGGTTGTGGGCCCTGCTTCTTCTTTGCTATGCAGGCCAAGCCGAGGCCCAATCTCTATAAGCCTCAGGACTTACTCTGTTGACATAGGCCTTTCCGGTGATCATGAGGGGAGAGGAGCTAAGTGGCATTGGATGCTCAGCCCAGAGCGTACTGCAGAGCCAGCTCTGATCAAGTGGTAGCCCCGGCTGCCAACACTATCTGTATTATTATCCCAGCACCAAATCAGGGGGGCGTCCACAAAACCCTGCATCTGGGCCCAGGAGCAGTGTGGGCCTATGCTCAAGATTCACACAAAATCGGGTTGACAGAGGCTGTAACTCGTGGAGGGCCAGGAGTGCCTTAGCTTCCTGGTTCGGTCAGCACGCCTCCTGACAGGGTTAGCACTGGCTAACATGCCCCAGGCTCTGTAGGAAGCTTAGTGGCTTCTGAAACCTCCAGTACGACAGAGGCCAGGGCTCCAGGTCCTGGCCTCTGTCTGCCTGTTGACGGGAACAGCATACTGCAATCACCCTCTCAAAAAAATGGATGGTCACAGGGTCTTGGTGAGAACTATGCCCCAGGCTGATGGTAGAAAGGAACACTAGTAACCAACCTGAGCATTTGCCCATCAGATGGACTACAACTCACACACTGTGAACTAGCGCCTCCAGGCTGTGGGGAAGAACATGCTCAGACACTGTTGGTAGGAGAAACACCCAAGGCAGCCTTCTGGAGGCCACTTTGGCAAAGGTGACTAGAATGTACAGAGGACACGCTCATGAGCCAAGGAATCCCACTATCAGGGCTGACTGGTCAGGGAGTCTTGGTACAAATACTTCAAGAGAGGGAGAAAAGGGCTCCATAAGCACTTACGCTGAGAAACAACCCAGATGCCTGCCAAGTATGGTTTGAGTCAAGTCTCGAGGCCACCATATGCCAGGACACCTGGCAGCTGAGGAATTGGCTGTGTGGAGTCCCCTGTGCTTGTACTGAGAGGAGAAACACACCAGCTGCCAGAGGGAAGGACACATGCTAGAACGTGCTGTGTTTTCGCCAAAACCAAAACACATGTGTGTGTGTATATAGGTACATGCTGGCACATGGTCAGAAGAGCGGAACTGGTGAGGGGAAAGAAATGGACTCTATTTTATTTTGAGTAATTGATACTTGAATTAAAAGACTGGACTTGGGATCCCTGGGTGGCGCAGCGGTTTGGCGCCTGCCTTTGGCCCAGGGCGCGATCCTGGAGACCCCGGATCGAATCCCACATCAGGCTCCTGGTACATGGAGCCTGCTTCTTCCTCCACCTGTGTCTCTGCCTCTCTCTCTCTCTCTGTGACTATCATAAATAAATAAAAATTAAAAAAAAATAAAAAATAAAAAATAAAAGACTGGACTTTTATGAAACATTGGGAAAACTTAAAAACCGCTGTATTTATAAAATACTATTTCTCTGGAGCTACTGGCATAGAGCTTCTCCAGACTTTTACGAAACATTGGGAAAACTTAAAAACTCACTTAAAAACCGCTGTATTTATAAAATACTATTTCTCTGCAGCTACTGGCATAGAGCCCTATATAAGGCATATGGATAAAAAACTTAAAAGCAACAGCATACAAATATGCCCCAGATGTTTTTAAAAGCACAAGTGTGTGACAGCGTACACAGAACACAGCCTGGAACCCCTGTATCACTAAAAAAGTGACAATTACTGATGGATGATAATATTAGGGTATTTCTACTTTATACATTTATATAAAACCAGGATTTTTTAAAAAAATAGAAATGGAATATGTTTTTTTTCACAATCAAAATACAAAGTGATGTTCTGAAAAACAACGGAAAATGATACTCTCGGGGTTTCCCCACAAAGGCCTCAGAAGCTGTAGGTGCCACTGCTGCTAGCTCCAGCAGAACATCCAAGAGGCATTAGTGATGGGAGAGGGTCAGCGGGGAGCCTCAAGCCCCTCCCCACCAGGGGGCGGCCTGCCTTTACCTGGTGGGGGTTCCAATCGCTGTCAAAGATGATCACAGTGTCGGCGGACTGGAGGTTTAGCCCAAGCCCCCCAGCTCGGGTGCTGAGTAGGAAGATGAAGTACTCGGAGCCGGGCTCGTTGAAGGTTTTCAGCAGCATGCCCCGGTCCTCCGCTTTCGTAGTTCCTGCAGGGTGCAGGTAGAATGCTGTTAGCAGGGGGGGCTACACGGGGAGGGGTGCAATGGCGAGGAGACACAGAGGAACACCTGCTTCAGAGAAGAGAGCGGGGACAGTGCCTGCACCTGTCCCACAGAGGCCTCCTGGGCCAACTCTACAGTCGCTCAGCCCATGTGCCTGAGCTGCAATTGGCGAGCAATTCAGGTTTATGGTGAGCACAAGCGAACACCATTTCTCCCACCCCAGATGAAAATGAGGCCCAACAGGCCACCATGTCACCTCAGAGTAAAATGAGCCCACTGCAAGCATAAGCGGGATGGGTGCTAGAGCACAGTGCCTGGAACAGGGACCGGCCAGAGGGTTGGTGCCTGCCTCCACCAGACTGTGATGCGTTTCTCTACTCGCAGAGAGTCATCTACAGGCAAGTACACAGTCGCCTTATAACAGGTGCTCTTCCCTCCAACCAGGAACGGCTTCCCCTCTTGATGGAATCACAGACACACTCATGTGACCATCTAGGGCATGGTCCTTCACACTGAGAACACCAGCGGAGCACCTAAGCTCTTCGGGTGCTGCCAGTTCAGAGGAAGGGTGCCTCTAATCTAGATGATGAGATGAAAATTAAATGCTTCCAGCCACTTGTCTAACCATTGCAATAGCCCGGAGGCCCGATGCCCACAGGAGCCTGGGCTATAGGCATGCCCCCAGCGGCCTCTTTCTGAGGAAGGGCTGAGGCTGGAGCAGTGAAAGGGCAGGCCCAAGCTGAAGGGCCTGCTGCCGTGCCTGCACCTTCACTCTCACCACTTTGACAGTGAAAGGTTCCATCTCCCAACCTACTGCTGAGCCCCTACCTTTTGTCTGCACTTTGCCAGAACTGGTCAGTGACCATGTGGGTACTGTGTAGTTGTGGCAGAGCAGACAAAAGTCCTCTCCTCACTTTGGAGGACAAGAAACAGGGCAAATGCACAGATGCTGGGGCAGATAGGAACATGCTCTCCACCTATAGCCTCTCCTGAGGGTTGGCTTGGTGACACAAACAAGGACCAATGTTCACAAGGCATAGACCATGGGGGTGGGTGAGGCAGCTGGAAAGTCCTGGCCACCCCATTGGCAGGGGTGCAGTTTTCAGCCTCTGAGGAGTGGGAAGGAGGCACCATATGAAGGCAGGGACAAAGGGAGACACACATTGTCATTTGTGCCTGTAAAGGTTGCCCAGGACGGAACTGCAAGGCGAGGCTGATAGATGGCAAGATGAGCACAATGGGCCAGCTGTGACAGAGGCTGGAGAAGCCAGAGCCCAGCCACCACAGGTTGTGGTCTATGAAACCACTGTTCCACAGCAACAGACAGATGAGGGTGCAGAGGTTTGGGGCATCCTGCCAGGAAAACGCACCTGGCAATGAGCTTCAATAAAAGCTCTGTGAAGGATAGGAGCTAATAGTATAGAATAAGAGCTACCTGTTTAACAAGGGTCAACCCAGCAGCTCTCAAGCTCACTTTTCTCACGAGTCTGTGCACTCTTCCAGTTGGACAGAGTGGGGATTCCCTCTAGGGCCTCCCTGGCCAGTGGACATGCATCAGACCCCAGGTCCAGCATGCTGTTATCATCTCACTAAGCACCCTCCTACCCAGAGCTCCCGTGTGCTGAGATAAAAGCAGAAGCACAGAACTTCCCATGAGAGAGTAGGGGGGTCACAGCTAAGCACCGTTCCCAGGAGAACTTGCTATTTTCCTGCCTCACCAGCTCCCCTCTCTCCCTGACCCACCTCCCTTGGTGCACATGGCTTGGGCATGGAAAAGCCTGATTCCAGCTCTGGGCCTGACCAGTGTCAGCTCTACGACCACCTGACATGGAGAGAAGGGCATGTGGCTCACAGCAACCTAACGAGAGGCAGCCCCTGGACCTCTGGGGGAAAAGATGGGCTATCCTCTCTGTTGGGGACACTGAAAAAGCTTATGAGGGGGGCCTGGACAGGATGCCGAGAACAAATCCAAGATGGGGCCAGTAGAACCAAGAGCTTGAGAAAAGCCCCATCAATATCATCTAGACATCTGGATCCCACTGTACCTGAAGCAAGAAGAACCCTTGGGGCTCAGTTTACGTTTTCCTCAGGTCCACAGGACACAGACTTCTGCCACTTCCAACCAAAAGAGGACTCCTGAGTAGCGCCCCATAACCGCTAGGCCCAGAGCTGCAGTACATACCATAAGTCTCACGTTTACGAGACCTGGGTGCCGCATCCAGGTTGGCCACCCTCCTAGGCCACAGGCTCTGATCCAGCCACGATACCTGCAGAGTCCTCCCTCCCAGCCCCTCAAGCCCATGTCACGGGAAGTGCTATGCTCACTCCGGATGCTAGCCCCAGTCTCCAGGCCTTGCCCTGCCCTGTGAAGGAGAGTCCACCAGCCAGAAGCTTGTGCAGTTGTGGATGACGAGCTCCCTCAAGAAACATCTCTCCTGGTCCTACTCACCATCGAGCCTGAGGTATTTAAAGCCGCGATACGCAAAATAATCTTCCATGATCGTCATGAGGGAGGTCATCTGACAGAACAGCAGCACTTTGTGGTTGGTGGCACGGAGTTTGGGAAGAATCCTATCGAGGAGCTCAAACTTGCCCGAGGCTCGGTACAGGTCCAGCCTGGTGAGCAGAGGAAGAACAGGGGGTTGACAACAGCACATTGCAGACAGGCAGAGGAGGAAGTGCACCTTCCATCTCCAGGTTGACCTGAATGCTTAGGCAGGCAGGCTTACGGTCACGGGCACAGAGGTGGCTTCCTAGGCAGACCCTCTGACCCCCATGAAGTATCAGCAAAACCATTTCGACCCAACTGAAAACGCTTGGGCCATTCTTGGTCATGGGTGAGCATGTGATTGTCATCCACCATACTTTTAAGAATGAGAGGAGACTCTATCAACAACCAGGCTGGGGCAATAGGAAGTGAGGCCTCCTTTCTATTCCATGAGAGAACCTCCAGGAGCACAGGCTCACTCTGGAGAGTGCTCACACTACCCCACATAGGGTTATGGGACACTGTAGCTTCTCTCATTCGTTCTTGTCAACAACCCCTGGCTTACAGCTGTGCACACTGAGGCTGGGGAGACAGTTGACATGGCTGCTGATAGGCCAGGGCCAGGACTCGAACCCAGGTCTGTGAGCCCCCTATTATGTAATTTGGTATAAAAAGTACATAGCAAGAGAACTTTTTGATCTTTTACTTGGTGCCCCTATTCTTCAAAGGTTTCCTAGCTCACAGAATTGCTGGTGGCCTTAGCTCTGTAACAAGGCAGTCTGCAATGATGAAATCTAGATGGGGTACCCATGCCCACCATGAGGGCCTAATGATGTCTGGATTGCATCTCATATACAATGTGGGAGAAAACACCCCCAACAAGGTGGACGGTATATCATCTCTTTTAGCAGAGTTTAGTCTCAGAGTGGTTAAGAAGGCTGCCAAAGGTCAGAGCCTGGGTATGGCACAGTGAGGCCTGGAAGTCAGGTCTGCCTCTCAAGATTATTGGAGGATTTCTATTCCCTTCTTTGGGTTTATCTCTATTTTCTAAATTTTCTGCCACAAATACAGTGCCTCTGAAATCAGGCAAATGTCATGAGAGCAACAATGCCGGCCAAAGAAGTGAAAAAGACCTTCATGTGGACTACACGCCCACCCCCCTTCACTGGGAAGCTTCTCACCCTTGCACAATGCCACCGGTAAACCCCAAGTGCTCGGAGAAGGACTCCTGCAACAGAATGAGAGAGAGGTCAGGGCAGGAAGAGGCCACCCAGCCCCACACCTCTAAGCCCTCACACTAGTGCTCAGCGATCCACAGTGGCTCTGAGGCCACAGAGATGCTACACACTGCTTTTCCATCCCACCGACGTCCCTTCCCTCACGGTTCTCCAACGAAGAAAAGTCAGTCACAACAGAACACTGTTAACCACTGAAATGACTGCACAAGGACAGTGTGTATCCCAGATCATCCTTGGAGTGGCAGGATGGAATCCCAGGGACATTGGGGAATTTGCAAAGATCCCAAGACTTCACGCCAAGAAGTACAGACGTACGTGTGCAATTCAGAAGCAAGAATCCAGACGCTCAAAGGTTATCATGGCCCAAAAAAGTTCTGACCCAGAGAGTTTATGACAAGGGAGGCTGCTCCTGATGCTCCAAACCAGGACTGGCCCCCTCCTTCTCTGGGGAAAAGCTAGTGTGCCAACCAACAGAGACGGTGGGACTTTAGTCCAAAGAAGAGTCTCTTAATGCTTGCTGTGGCTATCTGAGGGCAGACTTTCTGGCACTTTCATTTCTCGCATGTATATCCCTACGTTGTTTGTATTCTTTACAACAAGCTCTTGTAAACATAAAATTGGTAGTAAAACAGTGTACAGGCATTACCCGTTTAAAATATTAAAAAGTATTTCCAGGGGCACCAGGGTGGCTCAGTGGTTAAGCATCTGCCTTTGGCTCAGGTCATGATCCTGGGATCCCATGATCAAGTCCCGCATCAGGCCCACCGCAGCAGCCTCTCTGCAGCAAGCCTGCTTCTCCCTCTGCTTATATCTCTGTGTCTCTCTTGAATAAATAAATTAAATCTTAAAAAAGAAATAAAAAGTATTTTTTTAAAAGTCGTTAGGGAAAAATACCCTAGCTCTGGCTAAGGGGCTGATGCAAAGAGAGGTCTCTGAGAGAATGGAAGGCCTGGTGGGTGCTGCTAGGCCCACAGTCCCTGGTGCTGGGCCTCACCTCGATGTGTTGGAACATGTACGGGTGGTTGCAGATCTTCCTCAGCTGCATGATGGTGTTCATCAGGGTCTTGGTGCCACCTTTTCCCTGGGGAGGCAGAAGAGAAGCTCCATATTGGGTCTTGTTTCCACGGCAGGGTTGAGGGTGGGGTGGGAGGAGGACTACAGAAGGGGACACTTCCAGGGGAGGTGTAGAGTAATAGATGTAGTGTAGAGTAATTCTGCCACTCTTCCATGGCAGAGTAATTGGGAGCAAGGGGCTGGCTCCTGTGGAGGCGCAGAGGGCTCGAAACCAGCTCTGGAAGAGCAGAGACTGCCTGGTACTCCAGGAGGGGTTGGCAGGACTGAAGGGAAGACTGGTAAATTGCCAAGGCTGAATGACAAACTTTCCCTTGGTTGTGGGCACTGTGGGGAGTCTATAGGGGGCTTCAGTTAGATGGACCATGATGATAGAAGATTTCTGGCTACAAAGAGGAGAGATATGGGGGAGGGTGGGTGCCTAATATGGGCCGAGAAGTAAACTATGTGCAACTGTTCAGGTAACAAAGGGGCCAAAGAAAACATGGAGAGGAAGAAATGGGGAGGGGGCGGGGCAAGCCTGAGGCAGAGACACAAAATCCAGGGACCTGGGGAGGGTGGGGTCTGGAACCTCAGAGAGGTCCCAGGAGGCAGCAGCCTGCCCAGCCCTCACTGCACAGCACGTCAATTTCACTTAGTAACATGGTGAAGGCGCTCAGTGGCCATGGCTGTTAAGCCAGCTCTTTCCCAGCTGGGAAGGTGGGGCTCACGAGAATATTCTAACTCTGCTGTGGTTAGTGCTGGGCTCAGCCCTACTTAAGGGTGCATCTGCAGCCGGCAGCAATTCACCACAGGACACCAGATGGTGACAGACTGGGAGGATCCTGGGGGACTCCCTGGAGATGAGCCATTACCCCTGATCCCTCAGCCTTAGCGAATGAGCCTGTTCCCACCAGCTACTATTTAACTATAGCTATTTGATGCCCTCGGGAGCATCATCAGATGGGGCCTTGACCTCAACAGTAAACTCCAAGGAAGCATAAGGCTTTGCTAATGACTATATGCTTGAGCCCCCCATACCTGCCTTGGACAACCAGATGGGGAAGGGGAGGGGCCCATGGCTAACCTTCTTGTCCTTCTCGGAGCCATCAGTGAGCAGCACTCCTTTGGCCTGCATGTGCCGGTAGAGCACTCGCTGTAGTGCAGACATGTCACATTTGATGACATATTCCACCTGCAGGGGACACACATCACATTAGACGGAGCTGAGAGATCCTAACCCTAATGCCCAGCCTGGGCCCATCTCTGGTCTTTGAGCCTCTCAGAGGCAACATGTACCCTAGCATATGTGCCTGGTTTAGCGTATAAGGGGATGATGATGATGAGGGGTCTCCATAGGCAGGGAATAAGGGGAAACAGGTGCAGAGAGACAGAGAAATGTAGAGGGGACATCCTGGGCCAGAAAGGGCAACTTGGTTACCTTCTGCAAGGTTGTCTACGGTCTGGGAACCAAACAGCAAGTACTATATCCCAACTGGAGGGAAGGGAGGGTGTCCTGGGGGGCAACTAGGGGACTGGGACCCTGAGCAAGAAGCCAGAGCCATCCTGTGGTGTAAGCAGGATCCTGAGCAGCCTACGGCCTCTAAGCACAGCCAGATGTGGTTGCACAGGACCCCTGCCTAGGCATCTGGCCCACAGACAACAGGGGGGCTTCCCTGCTGTAATCTACACCTGCATCCACATTACAGATCCAGGGTGTGTGAGTGGCTGTCCCCATGTCACATGGACACTACAATGCTAAAGCAAGACCAGAGCCACAATATAATATACTGTGGATCACTGGAGTGCCATCTGCCTGGGCCCACCTTGGGAAGGAGTACATCACCTGATGTGACACTGTACCAAGGCTTCATCCACTCAAAACAATCCATTACCTTCTCAGGCAACTGGGCTTCTACTTCCTTCTTGAGCCGCCGGAGCAGGAAGGGCCGCAGCACTTTGTGGAGACGACGGATGATAAGAATAGTCTCCTCCTCGTTCAGGTCCACCTGGGACCCCCATGAGACAAGCAAAACAAGGTTATCACCAAAGGAAGGAGGTGGAGATGTGGAGATGGATAGAGTCATCTAAAAGGGCATCTAGAGTCACCTGGCCCTCAGCGCCTCCGTTTCACACTGCCTAATGGTTTACGGCATTTGGTGGGGCACCCTCTTCCTTTAGACAATTGCGGGGACCTGGGACCATCCATGCCCCACAGGCCTTGTGAAAAGAAATACTCAGGACCTGATTGCTTCCCCAAGAGTAATACAAAGTCATGTGTCTGGAAACCTGCCAACACATCCAGAGAAGAGGTGGAGAACACCATGTTTATAGAATTGTTGGTGTGAAATGGGTGGTCCTCATGCAGGGCTCTGTATTAGGAGCCCAAGTCCTCTCATTTCAGCATGACAGGGACAGAGGAAAAGAAACACTGCTTTCCCAAGGTGTCTGCTACTCTGCTAAGAAGTTAAACTTCTACAAATTAAGAGTCAAACAGACCACACCAAACTTCTCTTCTTTGGGTCCTCTGATCAGCTCTCCATAGAGCTTTAAAACTTCTGCTAAACTCGAAAAGAAATGAAACCAGAACATTTGATGGGATGAAGATCCTGGATATCTGAAAACCTGGGACTCCTCTTTTTGAGATTCTTGGAAAAGCCACAGTTTCTCTTTCAGAAGGGCTTTGTCTCCATTGGTGCCAAAGGTACCTCATGGATGATGGTAGTAAGGTGGCCCCAGCTGGCCTGGACCTGCCTACAGAGGACCTAACAATCAGGAACTAGCTGCCTGGACCAGATATACCGGTGGCCCCAGAGAGCCCAGCCACTGCAGGCAGTGACATTCCTCATTAACCTCCAACCTCAGGATGCCTGGGTGGCTCAGCGGTTAAGCATCTGCCTTTGGCCCAGGGCGTGATCCTGGAGTCCTGGGATCGAGTCCCACATCAGGCTCACTGCATGGAGCTGGTTTCTCCCTCTGCCTGTGTCTCTGCCTCTCTCTCTGTGTCTCTCATGAATAAATAAAAATCTTAAAACAAAACAAAACAAAAAAAACCCCTTCAACCTCTGCAATTGTGCCTTCTTCAATCACTGGGTTCCAGCCACTTAGCCTCCTTCAACAGAAATCACGACCTGGCCACAATCCCTTCAATCCCCAACAGCACAAGAGGCTCACCCCCAGTGTGGGCCAACCTGCGGATTTCATCAACCAATAAAAACCTGGCTCCTGATGGCCAATGTGCCATAGTCTAGTTTTCAGGCTGACAATGTCATCCACAGCCATATAGACATTGAGAGACACTGGTCATAGCATTCTTTAAATATATAGAATCAGACCACGTTGCTTGTTCCTTGGGCTGAAACCCTCTTAGCCTCCTGTTGCCCTTAGGGTGAAATCTGAATTCTGTAAAGGGACCATCAGGACCCTGGGGACCTCTGCTGTGCCCTGCTAGCCCCACCACTACCTCAGGGCCATATTCTTTGCTGTGCCCACCCTGTGCCTAAGGCACAGGGTCAGGAAAGCCCCAAGAGACCCCCCCCGCCCCCCCGCCAAGAGTTCACTCTCTTGATCTCTGCCCATCAGTCTGGGTGCAAAAGCAGCACAGCTCCATGAAGACATGGCCTTCAGCTCTGGTATCCAGCATACACCTGGCCTGTGTGGTAGGCACTCAGAGGACCCCTGAGAGAAGCCAGCTGAGCCTGGCACTGTCCCCTAAGGAACAGTTCCTCTACAGAGGCCCCCCACCACCATGGCACCCTTCCCTGCCCTACCGCTGGCATAGAGCCAGCCACGCATTCGTACCTTTTCTCCAGTCATGGCAAAGGGCGCATTGAACCACTGCTCAAAGGTGCTGCAGCTCTTGAAGATAGTGGGCAGCAGGAAGTTGAGGAGTGCCCAGAGCTCGGGGAGCTTGTTCTGCAGCGGGGTGCCAGTCAGCAGCAGGCGGCGTGGGGCCACATAGTGAGTGTTAAGGACCTGCGTCAGCTTGCAATGGTGGTTCTTCATTCGGTGGCCTTCATCAACGATCATGTACTTCCAACGGATCTGTGGGCCCAAGAGCAGGCAGTCAAGGCAGAAGCAGCAGCAGGGTTGCCTCTATCTCAGCTAGAATCTCCCCACCATTAAGCAAGTCTCCAGATGGAACAACATATTCAGGTGAGGAACATGAGTGTAACAAGGTCCCCTGACAAAAGGGACTAGCTCACCAGATGAAAGCCAGACAACACAGTCTCTGTGAAGCATGGGGTGCAGACAGACACAGAGGAGAGACATCCCCATGACCTACTGTCAGGTGAAAAATGCAAACTGCAAAAAAGTACTCTGGTTTCCATCGAAATTACATATGCTTGTATGTAGCACAAAAAATGTTCCAAGTAACAACCCCCTCACTGATTAGAGAGGGTACTGGGGCTGTGGGGTGGGGGTGGGGTCTTTAGGGAATGTGGCTCAGAAATGGGTACATTTTCCAACCATTTGGCTGTGCCTCTAAAAGCAGAAGTGGTATAGGTAAGTTCGGACTGTGAACTCCAAGGGGGTGGAGCTGTGCCCAGAGCCTGCTGTTGGCTCCAGGAATGAATGACACGGGCTACATGTCAATCCTCATGGTGAGCAGGAGTCTGCAGGTGGGAACCCCAGGTCTGAATTGTGATTTAAGTCTGTAGGGCCCCATGATGAGCCTCAGAACTACTCTGTGCTTCAGCTTCCCCCTCCTGCAGGCACAGTGAAGCCTGAGTGAGACGGTGTATGTCAGGCACCTGAGTGAAAAGGGCAGAGCTGACGGGGGGAAAGGCAGTCATCTCGTGAGGAGTCCTGGTCACTTGGCCTTGACATTCATTAATGATGACACTGTCAGGTAAGAATTTTTAGACCCTTGTTCTTGGGATGAGCCAGGCTTTCCCCTAAGTCAGACGTGTGTATCTGTACTATGAGCCTGAGGATAAGAGCCTACTTACTGGACACCAGCTCCCTGGGCCTCTGTTCCTGTATCTGTATACTTGGAGATGGGTATGAAGCACCCCAAATCATTACAATGACCAAGCCCCTAGAGGTAACTTGTAAACACCTCCATCCCTGGGACAAAAAATGACCACTTGACCTTCTCTCTACTGGATGATTAGTGGTCAGAACAGATGCATCATCTTCAGCCTCCAAACCAGGAAAATGGCCTTCTTGCAGGCAAGGGACCATGCCTATTTTATATCTGGGTCAAGGTATACTCTCAATGATTCACTGATGGCCTGACTTCAAACTATGTCAGTTAAGAAACTCCTAGGCCTATACAAGCCCCACTAACATGTGCCAGCTCAGTAACCCAAGGCTGAAAGAAGACAAAGGGCCTCAGAGTCCTCCGCTCTGAAAGCTAAAATCATACCTTCTCTGTGGGCTGCTGTCCTGGGGGCTGTGGTGGGAGTGGCACAGCTACCAGGGCTGGAAGGGCCAAGGCCAACAGAGTCAGAGAGACATGGCTGGCCTCACCACAACCCCGCCAGACAATGAAGGTAGGGCTGGCTAGTCAGGAGGCATCATATGTGTTGGAGATATTTATGCAGAAGCTCTGAGGAGCTGGTCTGCAGGACATACATATGATAACCCTGCATCATGTGCTCTCTGATGTCACATGACCACCTGAGGTTTGGTGTGTTTTACACAAGGACACACTACCTTTGCAAGAATGTGCTTGTCCTTAATGATGTACTCATAAGTTGTCAGCAAGACGTTGAACTTGCCACTTCGGAGCTGGGGGACGAAAGCTCGCCTGGCTGCTGGAGAACCCTGTGTGGGAGAGAATGCAGGCAAGCCTCAGCCATCTGGGACCACGGTGCCCGCGTAACTCACCACCTGGTGAGGGCTGCATGGAAAGGCACCAGGCTCGGCTGTTGGGCCTGTCGTCTAACCCCGACAAGCAAAATGCAACTGCAAGGAGAAGGGGAAGGCATGCGGGCCACGGGCAGCTCGGGCCTCTGGGAAGCATGCAGCCTGCTCTATAGCTGTCCTGGTCTTAGTGGCCAATCAGCTCCCTCCTTTGCCCCAGGCTCCTCTCAGGCCTCCTAGCTGGAAACCAGGGCCTCCACCTCAAGGCCTCTCATGCAGGTGCGGCCTATGTGACTATTCTCTGAAGTTCAGCTTTTCCCCAATTAGCAAACCTGCTCTGTTCCTCCCCAGTTCCAAACTCCTGACCCATGTGTCCATGGCCCCAGGATGTAAACATGGTGCTTTCTCCACGCTAACATTCCAGTCTGACTTAGCATCACGGGATCCCATAAGCTCTTGCCAGCAGAACTATCCTTAGCTCTTTAAATGCAACAAGTTCTCCCTGCAAACACTGTTCCTGGCGTCGGGACTCCCTTCTCCTCATCATGCGGCAGAGAGCTTCACAGCACAGGGCAAAGTGCCTGATACCAAGAGCCTGGCAGCCACAGACACAACCTGGCTCTGTCACTAAGTGGCTGCATGAGGGCTGCTCCTTCTGCCTCAGTTTCCCCACTAAGATAATAGGTACAATTAGTCTCTGCCTCATGGGCTAAATCGGTCTAGGTATGGGCCCAGAAGTCCCACATCCTACAGAACACGGGTATACTCGTTAAGCCATCCTACACGAATGGGTTTTAACTAAAGCTCAGGTGCCAAAAACAAAATCTTCCAGCGAATGCACTGATATCACCAGATTCCATGAACTGAGTCCATGTGATCACTTAAAAAAGCAGCATTACTCTCAAATAAGTGATCCAAAGCATGTATGAAGAGCATGATCCCATGTGTATAACACAGGAAAACGGGTGCATATACATCATACTATTCATGCAAGTGGACCTCCCTCTTCGCTTATCTGTATTCCCCAGTCCTGCCTGCCCTCACGCATGTCCTCCCCTTCAGGCCATGACGTACCTTGTAAGACACCTTCACCACACTGGGGGCCCACTTGTCAAATTCATATGCCCAGTTTGACAGCGTGCTGATGGAAACAAGGAAGGGACAGTCAGGTTCTAATTCATTCAACTAGAGCTCCGGTCTATGCCAATGTCCACTGGGGCACAAGGCCAATTTGGCTGTGATGCTAAGAATGGCCAAGTAATAGGCCGTATGGGGGAAGGACGGGGTGACGCCCGGGTAAGAGGACCAGGGACACACATTGATGAGTAGCAGGTACAGGGGCAGCTGCTACTAGGGTGGCAATAGCCAGGCGACTGCAGAAGGCCAAGATCCAGGAACTGAACTTGGGAGACCAGTCCTGTCTCAGCTGTGGGGTCCCAGACAGCTCTGAGAACATTCCATACACTGTGGGCCTGCTGCCAGGAAACCCACGGACTCACGGTGCCTCATTTCAGACTTGGAGCCATGCTGGAGCGTATGCTGAGGAGATTGGGGAGCACAGGGACACCTCAGGTTCTCTGTGTTATCTTGAAATAAAAATGGCCAGCCACTGTAGATTTCTGCCCAGTATGAGGCAATGGAGATGGTAAGAGCACGCTGGCCTCGGGCAGGTGGGCTGGAGGACTGGGTGCAGGGCAGGAATGCAGACTCTTCTGCTCCTCTGTGAGAGGAGTGTGGCCAGGAAGGGCACTGAGAAAGAGAAATGGGCAGTGACCAGGTGTGAGGAGAAGTGGAAGGTAGATGAGGAGAAACAATTCACCTGGGACAAGAGACAGAGCCTCAGGTGATGGTGATGATAAGGCCAAGTTCCCAGGGGGTGAGTTCCCGGAGAAATACCGGGATATCCAGTATTCGTTGAGAAAGGGAACTTACTAAAAACAGTCTAGTCTGGGTAGTACGTAAAGACAGGACTCAAAGCCTGAGTGGCAGAGATTGCTTGTAGCTCACCCAGGTCCCCACTGCAAGAAGCTCCACTGAGGGTGGTGCTGTCTTCACCTCAAACCCCTAGCTCCTAGGCTCCTCAGCAGGCAGGGCCAACCAGCTAGATGTAGTTGGAGCCAATGAGATGAATCTTAAATTGCTGAGGTGA
Source organism: Vulpes lagopus (assembly GCF_018345385.1). Taxonomy (NCBI): domain Eukaryota; kingdom Metazoa; phylum Chordata; class Mammalia; order Carnivora; family Canidae; genus Vulpes; species Vulpes lagopus. The sequence continues at coordinate 7,962,124 of NC_054830.1, read as the reverse complement.
AAGTACGGGAAAGCTCTCAAAGGAGGCTGGAGGGGGGTGGTGGGGGGGGGGATAATCAACTGCCTTTTGCCCTGTTCAGCACCCTGGGAGCCCAGATGAAACAATGGAGGCAGTGAAGCCATCTTGCAACCACAAGTAAGAAGCTAAAGAGCAGAAGTCATATATTAAGGGCGCCTGAGAAAAAAACTCTAGAACCCTGCATCCTGGCATCTTGGAGCCACTGGGCCTCAAATGAGGCATTAGTGAGGATCAGCCAGATTGCCCTGGTGCAGTCACTGAAGTCTGGATTCTATTGTATGGAGCAATGGCAGACAGGGCACCAAGAAAGACACTGAGGACCAAAATGTGAGGTGTGGGGAACATCTGTAATAGGAGGGGAGAAGAGCCATGAGAGTCAGTGGGGCATGGGAGGCTGAGGAGAGAGGCTGGGAGACACAGTCTAGTGGGAGGCAGGACAAGCAAACTCATGGTGGACAGTTGTCTCAACAGATGATGAGACAGCTGGACACCTGAAGTCTAAAACTGCTGTCTAGAGCAAAAGGAGCTCTTCTGGCCTGGAGGAAATGACATTCTATGGACTAGACCTCTGTCTGGGTGGGACATGGGTAATCAACACATGGCATAACTTCACTGAAGCCAATTTAAAAAATCTTGGGAAAAGGTATTTTGATGGGAAACTATGCTAAAAGCCAAAAAGAACTGAATTGAAACACTGCTCTAGTTGGTAAAGTTGTTTTAGGCAGACTATTTGGAAAGTGCTATAATGTACACGCAGCCATACGCATGGATGAATGAACAAAGAAAGAGCTGGAAAGAGCTCTGAGATTCTAGCTGAGTCAGAGACAGCTGTTAGACATGACTAGACACAAATCACATTAGATAAATACATACATTTATTTCCAAGTGCTGTCTGTTGACAGGGCCTGCTAATGAGGACACTTCAGAAGCAAGGGGCACACCAAGCACCCAGCCCTTAGTTTCTAATACTGTTCTCTAGGAAGAGAAACCAGTGCTTCTTAGAGAAATGGCTGAATCTAGGCCTTAGACATGAAATGTACAAGTGGAGCTGGGGGCATCTTTGGGTGTCAAAAAAGCAACTAAATGTCCTAAAACCCCATGATGATGGGGTCATGTCAAAGGGACAAAGTAACCAACTGAAAGCTCCCCATGGCTAACCCTGGAACGACCTGAGAACAAGATAAATTAATCTTGGTGTTACGACCAAAGTATAAAGAAGCATCCATGGATATAAATGATTAAATAAATGAATAGATGGGGAAAAGATGTATCTTTTGTACAGAAAAATTCTTTTTTTTTTTAAATTTTTTAAATTTATTTATCATAGTCACAGAGAGAGAGAGAGAGAGGCAGAGACACAGGCAGAGGGAGAAGCAGGCTCCATGCACCGGGAGCCCGACGTGGGACTCGATCCCGGGTCTCCAGGATCGTGCCCTGGGCCAAAGGCAGGCGCCAAACCGCTGTGCCACCCAGGGATCCCTGTACAGAAAAATTCTAAAGAATTTATAGAGCTATTTGCCCAAGGAGGTAGAGCTCAATTGCCCACTTATATGGGTGCTGAACTTAGGGACTATTCTGCAATACAGTATGAGGGGGAGAAAAATTAACTTCAAAGTGCAGACACCTGACAAGCAGGATCTCAACTACATGATCAGGTCACATTACCAGAGACAAGGCACACTGCCAGTAACTGCCCCTGAAATGATGTCATGACAGGGGCCCTTCCTGCCCTGTGCCCTTTGGCCCCTAAGCCCACCATCCTGTCCAAGCATGAGAAAATCACCAGATGTACCCAGACTAGAGGACATACTAGAAAACACCTGACTTGTCCTCCTCTAAACCATCAAGGTCAACAAAAACATGGAGAGCAAGGAGCGCTCCCAGACCACAGAAGGTTAAATGCAGTATGGGACCCTGAGAGGAACTGGACATTAGGAGAAAAGTAGTGAAAGCTGAATAAAGTCTGGAGCTTATTTAAAAGTAATGTGTTGGGATCCCTGGGTGGCATAGCGGTTTGGCGCCTGCCTTTGGCCCAGGGCGCGATCCTGGAGACCTGGGATCGAATCCCACATCGGGCTCCCGGTGCATGGAGCCTGCTTCTCCCTCTCTCTCTCTGTATGACTATCATAAATTAAAAAAAAAAAAAAAAAAAAGTAACGTGTTAAGGCTGGTTCCTGAGTTGTGACCAATGTACCATAGTCATGTGAGATGTTATCAACAGGGGAATTGGGGGAGGGAGGACATGTAGAGCCCTCGGTAGCACTTCTACAGCTTTTCTATAAAGCTAAAACTCTTCTAAAACAAACAACAAGGCACTTGCGTGGCTCAGTCAGTTGAGCATCTGCTTTCAGCTCAGATCATGATCCCAGGGTCCTGGGATCAAGTCCCACATCAGTCTCCCCAGGAGAGGGAGCCTGCTTCTCTCTTCTGCCTATGTCTCTGCCTCTCTGTGTCTATCATGAGTTAAAAAAACAAAAAAGCAAAAAACCCCCAACTACAATACAATGACCGGGACACGGAACCCGGAAACAGGAAACCAATGAGAAGGGTCTCCCCCAGCCAAATCTGGGACAGCTTAAGCAACAAAATAATGAATGTGACCATTTTGTCATTTTCAGATAGAGTCACACAAACAAATGAACACAGAGAGAAGGCACAGTTCTTCCTTAGAGTGGATCTCCACACATGTGGGAAGAGCAGTGGAAAGCAAGCCATCATTGCCCTTCCCACAGGGTAAGGGGTCTCAAGTCAGACTCTTATGACAGATGCGGCAATCTCTGGGCAGAGGATGATGACGAATGGGACCTTCCCATGGTCTCCAAGTGCCTTATCATCAGGAACTTATGAATGACAAAGGAAAACTCCTCAGTTTACATGGGGAAACCGGCGGGCACCACCTCACGGGGACCAGCTGTCTTTGTAACTGTCTTGGAGTTGAGGAAAGATGTGTGAGGCCAGGAAAAAGGAATATTGAAAATATTCTATTTTTGTAACTGTTTCTAAGTGAAATACTTTCAAAATGAAAAGTCACAAACAAAAGAGCTATGCTATGGGGGAACACGCTGGAGTGAATATTCTGGTGGAAAGGAAGCCAAACTCCACACTTGGGGAGGGGGAACAGGAGCTAAGAAGTGGGACTTCAGTAACTGGTCGGCCAGGAGATGGTACATGGGGCAAGTGTGGTAGAAAGCTGGGAAGTTTGGTCTGCCTATTAAGGAGGAGACAGCAAGGCCATCTGTCCTCAGCCTGGGACCTTCTGTCACTCTATGCAAGCAGTTCTCTATCCATGCACATTTGTTCCCAGCAGGGCAGCCAAATTTCCACGGCCATGATGGAGGGAAGGCAGAGAGAAGAAATAAATTTCTCCAAGTAAATTATGGGAGAGTTCTGGAACCCTCCAGCCTGGCTATATGGCCTCTGGTGGCCTGGCCATCTTAAAAGCAGGAGGGGATTTCCTGTCGGATCTGGGTATGAGCACTCAGCTTCCTGTTCTCCCCCTGGACAGCTGATTTGAGGATGAAGCGGTCACTGCTGAGTGCTGATAGAAGGTGGGGGGTGAGGATGGGGGTGGGGGTAGGGTATGTTTCTCTCCAAGGCCAGGCCAAGTGCAGACTATAGAGGCCTGGCCACATCAGGGCAGATCATACCCCAGGCCTGTGAATGGTTTGGGGCATGACATGAAACTCGAGCTGGGTCAATGAGAGCTAAACTCAGGACTTCTAGAAAAACTCTAGGGCAGGTGAACCATAATGTGGCAGTGTTGAGCTTGGAAGAGGAATGCCCATGGTGGCTGATCAATCTTGGTCCCCTCAGGACTGCCTGCTGGTAGGAGGAGGCCAACAGCGCCACGAGGTGGTGAGCAAGAGCCTCTATGGAACTCAGCTGGAGGACTCAGATCCTAGCACAATTAATATTGGGGTTGCTGTGCTCAGATTGGGACATGGACCAGAGGCCTCATTGCCTCAGGCAGGAACAGTTAAGGATATTTCAAGTGGCTCTGCTCCACTCTGCTAGCAGGAGTTTGTCTAGCTCCTGTGGCACCTTGTGCAGAATACACTGCTTGGGGAACTTGAAGGGGACCTCAAGGTCATTTTGTGAGAGCAGTCCCAACAGGGATGATGGGTGGGCACTTCCTCATCCACTGTTCTCCTATCCTGCCCCTTGAAACCAGAGGCAGCATGCGGGGGCCCGAGGTATGTCCCCCACCCCCCATGTCCCCTCAGAATGGTACTGTATTTGGAAATGCGGTCTTTAAAGAGGTAATAATGAACCTGAGCCCCAGGGGTGAGACCACTTACGAGAGAGGTACTATGATGAGAAAGGGCCCGTTGATCCGCTTGTGCTCCATGAGGTATGTGATGAGAGCGATGGTCTGGATGGTCTTTCCCAGGCCCATCTCGTCAGCCAGGATGCCATTCAGGTTGTTGTTGTATAGGGACACCAGCCACTCCAAGCCTTTGATCTGCAAGGGGAGGCAAGGGGCCAGGACTGAAGCCCAAGTTGGGTATGAGAGCATTCCCTGCATTGCGGAGACTCAGCACAGACAGGCATGAGGCTGTACCAGCCACATACTGCCTGTGGCTATGGGGATTTTGGGTAGTTTGCTTTCAACCAGCCCATTCCTGTTTCTTGGCCTCATCTGCAGCAATCACTCAAAATCACAGGACTGCTGTGCTGGTGATATGTCTACATAATCTCTTTTTCTGGTACACATTCAAAAATCTTAAGTTTCTACCTGGAAGGGGCACCAGGAAGCATGGCTGCTGGCTCCTGACATTTAAGCCCCCTGGCGTCACCAACACTTTGCAGGGCTCCAGGGACCATGCACCGAGCACCTCTGTGCCCAGGCTGGGCTCCATCTTGGCTTGGCAGCTCCGGAGTTGTGTGATTTTGAGGAATCGCTGCACTCCTTGCTCCTCACTGTCTCCCACTCCCATCGAATGCAGAGATGGAAGCACCTACTAAATAGGGTTGTTGGGCAGCCCGGGTGGCTCTGCGGTTTAGCGCCACTTTCAGCCCAGGGCTCGATCCTGGAGACCCAGGATCGTGTCCCATGTCAGGCTCCCTGCATGGACCCTGCTTCTCCCTCTGCCTATGTCTCTGCCTCTCTCTGTGTCTCTCATAAATAAATAAATAAAATCTTAAAAAATAATAAAATAAACAGGGTTGTTAAGGGATGAAAAGTAAAGGTGTAGCAGCCTCCTATTCAGCCTGGTATACACCCAGCAGACACTGACTGAGTGTACAATTTCATCCTCTCCTGGAGGCAAAGCTAACAGATTGGGTCCCTGCTTCCCAGACAGGGAAACAGAAGTTCAGAGGGGAAGAGCGAGTGTCCAAAGAAAAGACTGGAATGTGGCTTCATCAGCCACCCAACACCGGAGAACCTTAACACTGCTGTGTGGATGCACCTCCTCCAGCCTTACCTGGTACTGTTTGAGGACACCATTGACCATAAGTGCCGACTGCTTATCCACTCTCTCAGTGACAGCGTGGGCCACAGCATAATAGGACTGCAGGCCCCGAGCAAGGGCCTGGGACACGCCATACTCATCATCAACGTCTTGCTTGGCATTCCTGGGAGCAAGATGGAAGCACTGTGTGAGGACACACGTACCTATCTGTGACAATGTGCTTCTGACACAAGCCTCTGCTGAGTTGCCCTTTCTGCCCAATGAACCATGGCCTGAGCCATAAAATAAGCTTAAGTGTAGTCAAGAGAGTCTGAGGGTAGGCCAGGCCACAACTACTAATCCAAGGGGGCCCAAGACTAGACTCATGGATCCCAACCCCACCGTCCCAGATCAGGAATCAGGTCACTGCCACAGCACAGAGTGCTTCTTTCAGCTAGAGGCTGGTCCTATAGCCTGCCCTCTCCTGGGTACTCATGAGCATAGAGAGAAAATGCACACAGCACAGCCTCACACAAAACCAGAATCATTTATAGTATGGCTGTTTTAAGATCCAAAATGGAATTATTTTTTAAAAATGACTTTAAACTATCCGTGTTATGGGATCCCTGGGTGGCTCAGCGGTTTAGTGCCTGCCTTCAGCCCAGGATGTGGTCCTGGAGTCCCAGGATCGAGTCCCACATTGGGGTCCCTGCATGGAGCCTGCTTCTTCCTCTGCCTGTGTCTCTGCCTCTCTCTCCCTTTCGGTGTCTCTCATGAATAAATAAATAAAATCTTTAAAAAAATAATAATAGGGGATCCCTGGGTGGCGCAGCGGTTTGGCGCCTGCCTTTGGCCCAGGGCGCGATCCTAGAGACCTGGGATCGAATCCCACGTCGGGCTCCCGGTGCATGGAGCCTGCTTCTCCCTCTGCCTGTGTCTCTGCCTCTCTCTATCTCTCTGTGACTATCATAAATAAATAAAAAAAAAATTTAAAAAAAAATTAAAAAAAAAATAATAATAATAATAAACTATCCATGTTTTGGGGGTGCCTGGGTGGTTTGGTTGGTTAGGCCTTTGGCTTGGGTCCTAAGATCAAACCCCAAATCAGGCTCCCTTCTCAGCGGGGATCTGTTTGTCCCTCTCCTCACTTGTGCTTTCTCTCTTTTCTCTCTCTTATATAAATAAATACAATTTTTAAAAATTAAAAAAAAAAGCTACATTTTATAAATATGGCAGATATAGGTGATCCAACTTCAGCCATATTGTTTCATGCTGTGCTGTGGACTCTACATTTTGAGAAACTTTCAGTGAGTTTAGTGGAATTTTCCCTATCTATGATGATTTAAAAGGACTGCATGTTTGCTCTAGGGTTGCTTTCATACCTAGAGTGTATACGGCTCTCAATCCTCTATTTCTTTTTAAGAGTATCCATTAACTTTGTACTGTAAGCAATGATGAAATCAGTATATTAGCTGTACTTGTGCTTACAAGAGCAAAAGATGAGAAATAATGTGAATGGCCGTCACTAGGGACACACGCACATACAGAACAGCATAACACACCATGCTGCATGGACGACACTCTGTGTACAGTGTCACCTCTGAGAGAAAACTTCCAATGAAAAAATCCAGGGGCAGAAAAGTGTACCTGGATACACGTACACAAGTAAGAAGAAAAATATATACACGTTTTCTTGTTGCACAAAATCTCTCTGAAGACAGATCACGCTGGAAATAGTTTCCTTCTGGGAGGGAGTAGGGTCAGGGGCCCTGGGGAACAAGAGTGAGATGGTTTTTGCTATATCTCCAACTATCTCTCAAACACAAGATGAACCATGTGAATGGATGGAATATTCAATGCCTACAAAAAGCAATGAAATCTGAAGTAAATCAATTCGGTCTGTGTAGTCCACAATGTCTGCTGGCTGGACACTGGTGAGGGCCATCCAGAGGGGGGCACGATTCTAACAGTCCTGCTGAAGCTGCCCTGAAGGAAGCTGGCACAGGAGAGGCCGCAGAGGGATGCCTTACTCAATGATGTGCCGGGCATCCACCTCTGAGACGTCATCACTGTCTGGATCTGGAATCTTCTTCTTCTCCTCAACGGGCAGGTTGGGAGGCTGTGCTGGCTGCGGCTGTTCCTCCTCCTCCTCCTACCAAGATACAAGCTCGCGTCACCTTAGGCCACTGCACAGGGGCAGGCACAGGGCTCCCAGGGGAAGAACATACTTTTGGAATTGAGTGCTGTTTTCATGCCCTCTTACTATCCTGGAATGTATCATGCCTCTTCTTTGCCTCTTCCTTAATTGGTCAGTTTAAGATTTTCAGTTTGCCTAGCATGGAGCACAGATACTTCTTTTTAAAGCTATCTCAGGGTATTGCCTTCTTTTTACTAACAGCAAACTCCTCATGCACCACGCTTCCCATCACAAAATCCATACTCCCATGCTTATTCCTTGCCTGACCAACTCAAAGCAGTTTTTCACTTGGTTCTCTTGGATTTTCTAAGACAGAAAGAAGCCTTTTAGAGTCAATTTTCAGGATTTGTGCTCTTGATTTACTTCTGGCTTTAACAAGGCTAAAATGTCTACACTATATCCAATAATGGTGGTGAGAACAGCCATGCTAGTTTACTGCAAGGTTTTCTATCAACTTGTATATTAGGTTTACAAGTGTTGTTCTGGGGATCCCTGGGTGGTGCAGCGGTTTGGCGCCTGCCTTTGGCCCAGGGCGCGATCCTGGAGACCCGGGATCGGATCCCACATCGGGCTCCCGGTGCTTGGAGCCTGCTTCTCCCTCTGCCTATGTCTCTGCCTCTCTCTCTCTGTGACTATCATAAAAAAACAAACAAACAAACAAAACAAGTGTTGTTCTTCATTAAAGGGATTTTTCAGCCTTCAATGAGCAGATGGTAAAGGGATTTTGTGGGACATACTGATAAAACACACAGGAATGCATTTCTCAATGTTAAACCATTCTTGTATTCTTGGGTAAATCACACAAAGTGCCAATAGGTTATCTTTATGTATAATGAGACTGCTATAAAACTAAAAGGTATCTGGAATTAATTCTCTAAATAATTACAATAAAAATCCCATGGGATATTCCTTGGAGCATGCAAAATGATTTTATAAATGATTTAGAATAATGAATAGGTTAATAAAAAAAAAAGAATAATGAATAGGTGATAATAGCACAAACATTTTGGGCCAAAAAAATCATAATTGGTACAGACTTATGATCCTAGCTGATATTACGTCTGGAATTAAAATAGGGGTAGGACTTCTGGCTAAGTCTGAGTGAAGAAATCCACAAACACTCTCTTGAGAAAACATCTTTTTGAAGCCAGACAAAACGGGCAAAGGCAACCATTTCAGAGCTCTAGGAGTCTGAGAAGCATTAATGCTTGAAAAACTGCTGGAGCTTGGGTAAGAAGAGTGGGAGATGGTAGCAATTTTACTTGGGACCGCCTTAATCTCTCTTTACCCCCAGCTGTATCTTCAAGGTTCTGCTAGGAAGGCCAAGTCAAGAGCACTGGCAGCTGAAGCTGACAGGGACTCAGTCATTTTGTGGCAGTGGGCAAGGCCCATACTAGCCAGTGGCACTGTTGATATGTCAGTGAGGTTCTCAGTTTTGCTTTGGTTGGGAAAGCAAATTACTGGCTAAGCCTGTGACTATTTACAGAGAAAAGTGAAAAAGGGCCTTACAGAAAGGAAAAGCCAGGGGTGACCTGTAGATGGCCTGAACTTGGAACGTGTTCCTTTATATACCTTGATCCGTCAGAGACAGAAGCTTTATTGGCTCAGGATGTCTGACCACAATCACTGCCCAATCATTGGATGACTACTAAGTTACAAAGAAACGTGGCCTCTTCCTAGAAAGCCAGGCTTAAAAATAAAAATGAGTATGAAACCAAGAAAATAAACTGAGCAGAGACACCAAAGGTAGGAGACACCATTGTGGCAAGAATTCCACAGATTCAGCCAAGTAAGTTACTAAATAAACACCACTAGCAAAACCACCACCCAGGAGTGGGAGTCTGAATCCAATGGAGCTAAGAACAGGCTTCCACTCAACACTACAAGGTGAGCCAAAAGGGAAAGTGTGGTGTGGCTTCAGGGGAAAAGCAACTGAGCTTGTTTCTGTTCCCAGATGGTGAACTTAGTATATAATGTTTGAAGCAACGATTATTATAAATACATTCAAAGAACCAAGGGAAACCATCTTTAAGCACAATAAATCAACAAATACAGAATCTCCATAAAAGGCAGCAATGACAAATTTCCCAAATTTGATGAAAACCAAGAAACTACCCAGCTGAGAAGCTGAACAAACACTAAGGGTTGAATAAATACAAAGGAGAGAGTTCACAATTTGCTGAAAACAAAGCCAACGACAGTAAAACCCTGAAAGCAAGAAAGGGAAAACTGAATCATCAAGTACAGAGGAGCATCAATACGATTAATGGCTAAATTCTCCCTTGAAATGGAGACGAAAAAGTAGTGGAATAACACATTCACAAGGAAAAAGTCTGTCACCAGAGAAAATTGTATTCAATTAACTATCCTTCCAAAGTCGAAGCTACAGAAACACAATCCCAGATTTACCAAGGCTGAGAGAATTTGTTGCTAGCCGACAGTAACTCAAACCCCAAGAGCATTAGAAATGATAAATACATAAGTCAACATAAAAGACTATAAATCCATTGTCCTTAGCTACCCTCTACTGACATATTTAGAACAAATCATAAGATGACAGGAGGTATGAAGCAGAAGACTGCTTTTTGGGTTTACAGCAAATATAGGTGAAATACATATTTATTACATATATATGCACACATACATATACAAATATACATCATACATATATGTGATATATTATGTATACATATAACACAAAGAAAGGGTAGCAAATAGAACTAGATTTTTTTAAAAAGACTTTATTTATTCATTCATGAGAGACACAGAGAGAGAAGAGGGAGAGAGAGCGCGCACGCGCGAGAGAGACAGGTAGAGGGAGAAGCAAGACAGGTAGAGGGAGAAGCAGGCTCTATGCAGGGAGCCTGACTCGGGACTCGATCCCTGGTCTCCAGGATCAGGCCCTGGGATGAAGGCGGTGCTAAACGTTGAGCCGCCTGGGCTGCCCCTGCAAACAGAACTAGATTGAAGCAGAATTTCTATTTTCTCCCAGAATGGAGTTAGTATTAATCTGAAGTATACTGTGATAAATTAAAAAGCATTTTGTAATCCCCAGAGAAACTATGAAGCAAACAACTAAAAAGGTATAGTAATAATGAAAACTTAAAGAATAAAATGATACAGTAAAAACTATTTAACACAAAAGAAGGCAGTGGGATGCCTGGGGGGCTTAGCGGTTGAGCATCTGTCTTTGGCTTGGGGCGTGATCTCCGGCCCTGGGATCGAGTTCCACATCAGGCTCAAGCCTGACTCTCCCCCTCTGCCTGTGTCTGTCTCTCAAGATTAAAAAAATAAAAATCTTAAAAAAGATAAAAAGGCAGTAAAGAAGGAACAGAGGAACAAAAAAAGAACAAGAGATAAAAAAAATAGCCAAATGTAAACACAGTCATATCAATAATTACATTAAACACGAACAGCCTGAAACACAATCAAAAGGCAGGCACTGTCATACTAGATTTAAAAAGCAAGATCTAGCTATCTGCTCTTTCAGATTCAAATGAACAGATAGGTTTGAAATAAAAGAATGGAAAAATATATACCATAAGAAACAGTAACCATATAAAAGCTGGAGGGACTATACTAACCACCAGACAAAACAGACTATAAAACAAGTATTACTAGACACAGAGACAGATATTTAATGATGATAAAATATCAAATACATCAGGAAGATATAATAACAACTAAGTATTTGTATCAACAGAACATGAAAATACATGAAAATACATGAAGCAAAATCTGACAGAATTGAAAGGAGAAATAGATAATTCAACAAAAACAGCTGTAGATTTTACTACTTCCTACTCAACAATAGAACTAAACAAAATTAGAAAGGGTATACATGACCTGAACAACACTATCCACCAACACAACTCAACTATCATACACAGAACACTACACCCAAAGAATGTAGAACATGTGAACATGAAACATTCCCCACAATCCTGAGCCATAAAATGAGTCTCGATAAATTTATTTTATTATTATTTTTTAAAAGATTTTATTTATTTCTTCATGAGATATACACAGAGAAAGAGAGGCAGAGACACAGGCAGAGGGAGAAGCAGGCTCCACGCAGGGAGCCTGATGTGGGACTCCATCCCAGGACTCCAGGATTATGCCCTGGGCCGAAGGCAGGCGCTCAACCACTGAGCCACCCAGGCATCCCAAGTCTCGATAAATTAAAAAAAATTAAAATGAGAGGTCAGAAAACAACACCACCACAAGGGAAATTACAAAATATTTTGAACTGAATGAAAATAGAAACACCACATCAAAATTTACAGGCATGGGGAATTGGGCAGCTTAGTTGGGTAAGTAGCCAACTCTTAGTTTCAGCTCAGGTCATGATCTCAGGGTTATGAGATGGAGCCCCACATCAGGCTCCATGCTTAGTGTGGAGTCTGCGGGTCCCTATAGTTCGGCGCCCTCCCATCCTGGTCTCTGTTTCTCTCAAAAAATAAAAATAAAATTATAGGCTTGCAGTTTAAACAGTGCTTAGAGGGAAATTATAGCTCTAAACAAGTATACTAGGAAAAAAGGTCTTGAATGAATAACCTAAGCTTAGACTGACCATCAAAAAATGAAAGACAAATTACTCAATCACCAAAATGAGCAATTAAACAGATATCACTAACAAATCCACAGAAATATGATAATGAAAAAATGTAAGTAACTATGCCAACAAATAACTAAGATGAAACAAACTCCTAGAAAGATACAAATTACTAAAATCAAGAAAAAAAAAAAGAAAAAATTTGAAAAAAAAAAAATCTTTAACAGTTAATTGCATCAGTAAATAAAAATCTTCTCACAATGAAAAGGCCAGGGCCAGATGGCTTCACTGGTGAGTTCTAACAAATATATTAAGATTTTTAAAAAGACTATATCTATTTACTTAAGAGAGAGAGAGTGTACAGAGAGAGAGAGAGAGAGAGGGAAAAGTAGACTCCCACTGAGCAGAGAGCCCGATGTGGGGCTCAATCCCAGGACCTTGAGATCTTGACTTGAGCCAAAGGCAGATGCTTAACTGAGTAAACCACCCAGGCACCCCCAAATATGATTAATACCAACCCTTCACAAACTCTTCCAGGAAGTACAGGAGAAGGGAACATTTTCCAATCCATTCTGTAGGGCCAATGTTAACCACATCAAAACAGACAAAGATGTCACAAGGAAACTACAGACTAGTATCTCATGCATAGAGACCGAAAAGTCCTCAACAAAATAGCAGCAACACTGCAATATACAGAAAAGATTCTAGAACAAGATAAAGTAGGGCTTATCCTAGGAATCCAAGGTTTGGCTTAATATCCAAATATTAATTTATGTAAGTCATATTAATAGATAAAAAATAAACCAGATGGGGATCCCTGGGTGGCTCAGCGGTTTGGCACCTGCCTTTGGCCCAGGGCGCGATCCTGGAGTCCTGGGATCGAGTCCCGCATCAGGCTCCCGGCATGGAGCCTGCCTCTCCCTCCTCCTCCTGTCTCTCTCTCTCTCTATTATAAATAAATCCTTAAAAAAAAAAAAAAAAAAGACTCTCATGGAGTCTTTAAAAAAAATAAAAATAAAAAAATAAACCAGACAACCAAGTTAATAGACAAAAAATATGAGACAAAATAGAAGAAAACGTACTCAACTGGATAAAGAGCATCTACAAAAACCCTCAGCTAACAGTAGTGATAGACTAAATGCATTACCAGAAAAGGGAACAAGGCAAGGATGTCTGCTCTCAACACTTCTATTCAATGCTGTACTGAAGGATCCAGCCAATGGAATACAGCAAGGAAAAAGAAATTAAAGGCACACAAATGGGAAAGGAAGATGTAAATCTGTCATTATTTATTAAACATGATGAGATCCTATATATGAAAATCCTAAAAAATCTACAAAAAGAAACCCAAAACTATCAGAATAAATAGTATATTAAACATGATGAGATCCTATATATGAAAATCCTAAAAAATCTACAAAAAGAAACCCAAAACTATCAGAATAAATAGTATGAGTTCAGCAAGTTTATATATATATATATATGACCATTATTTTTCAAAACCAATATAAGAAGCTGTATTTTCATGTAATCGCAATAAAGTACCCAAAAATACAACTAAGAAATCAATTCTATTCATAATAGCATGCAAAGAAAAATCTTTAAAACTAAATTTAGCAAATAAAGTATAAAAACTGAACACTGAAAACCACAAACACGGCTAAGAGAAATCAATGATACGAATGAATGGAAACATTCCATGAGTATGAATCAGAAGACTAAATACTGTTTTTTTTTTTATTTTTTATTTTATTTTTTTTTTTTTTAATTTTATTTATTTATGATAGGCACACAGTGAGAGAGAGAGAGAGAGAGAGGCAGAGACACAGGCAGAGGGAGAAGCAGGCTCCATGCACCCGGAGCCTGACGTGGGATTCGATCCTGAGTCTCCAGGATCGCGCCCTGGGCCAAAGGCAGGCGCCAAACCGCTGCGCCACCCAGGGATCCCAGAAGACTAAATACTGTTAAGCTGTGATTCTCCCCAAATCAATATACAGACAACACAAATCCAGTAAAAATTCCAGCAAATATTTTTGGAGTAACCAATGAGCTGACACTAAAATTTACATAGGAACATAAAGGATCTAGAATAGACAATGAAAGCCACAAAACCAGAGGAGTAACACTATCTAATTTCAAAACTTATTATAAATTACAACAGTGAAGATAAAGTGATTGTGGCAAAAAGACAGACATGAAGATTAATAGAACAGAAGTGAGAGGCAGAAACAAAGCCTAACTAACATTTATGGTCAACCAATTTCTTATAAAAGTGCCAAGACTATCTTAAGCAGGGAAGAGTTGGGATGCCTGAGTGGCTCAGCAGTTGAGTGTCTGCCTTCGGCTTGGGGCGTGGTCCTGGAGCCCTGGGATAGAGTCTCACATTGGGCTCCCCACAGGGAGCCTGTTTCTCCCTCTGTCTGTGTCACTGCCCCTCTCTGTGTGTGTTTCTCTTGAATAAATAGACCCTTGAAAAAAAAAAAAAGTAGGGAAGTGTGGTCTTTTCATCAAACGGTGCTGGATAAAGTGAATATCCATACACACAAAAAAAATCTTAGACCTGTATCTCAGACCATAGCCATCAACTCAACTATGACCTTTAATGCTTCAGTTACAAAACTTCTAGAAAACACAGAAGAAAAATCTAAGTGACTTCAAAGAGTTCTTAGATAAAACTCCAAAAGCACAATGCATGAACAACAAAAAATTTGATAAACTGGATTTTGTTAAAATTTAAAAATTTTGCATTTCAAAAGACACCACTGAGGCAAAAAACAAGAGGCAAACTAACTAGGAGAAGATACTGCAAATTATATACTTGATCAGGGACATGTACCAAGAATATATAAAGAATTCTTAAAAAAAAAAAATTTTAAAAAAAAAAAAAAATTTTTTTTAAATTAAAAAAAAAAATTCTTACAACTCAATGATGAAATAACCTAATTTGCAAGGGGCAAAAAAATGAGTAGACTTCACCAAAGAAGATATATGAATGGTGCATAAACATATGAAATGCTCAGCATTATTAGTTACAAGGAAAATGCAAATTAAAGCCACAATGAGATACTTCTAACCACTCACTAGAATGGATATAATCAAAAGGCCAGGGGATTCCTGGGTGGCTCAGTGGTTTAGAGCCTGCCTTCGGCCCAGGGCATGATCCTGGAGTCCTGGGATCGAGTTCTGCATCAGGATCCCTGCATGGAGCCTGCTTCTCCCTCTGCCTATGTCTCTGCCTCTCTCTCTCTCTCTCACTCTGTGTCTCTCATGAATAAATAAATAAAATCTTAAAAAAAAAAAAGATATAATCAAAAGGACAGGTAACACCAAGTGTGGACAAGGATATGGAGAAACTGGAACCTGTGAAATGGTACAACCGCTTTGTAAAAACAGTTTAGCAGTTTCTTAAAAAGGCAAACATAAACTTACCATGTGACCCAGCAATTCCACTCCTACTAATCTACCCAAGAGAAATGGAAACATAAGTCCACACAAAGACATGTATGGTAATGTTTGCAGCAACATCATTCATAAAAGAAAAAAAAAAAAAAAAAAAAACAGAAACAAGACAAATGCTCAACAAAGTGGCACACTGTACAACAGAACAGGACTCAGGAATAGGAATGACCTCTGGATGCACAAACAACATGAATGAGCCTCAAAAACACACTAACTGAAATAAGCCAGACATAAAACATGATATGTTGTAGGACTCCACTTATAGGAAATATCTAGAGAAGACAAATCTATAGACAGAAAGCAGATCACTGGTTTCCTGGAGCTGGGAGGAGGGAGCCAGAACAAACTGTAAATCAGTAGGAGGGAGACTTTTGGGATTATAGAACATTCTAACATGGGGTATGTGGTAATGATTGCACAAGTCTATAAATTCACTAAAAACCACCGAATTATATACTTCCTGTGGGTGCATTTTATGGTACTTAAATTACACTTCTATAAAGCTATTCAAAAATTACAACAAAATTTTATTGGAGAGTCACTACCATCGATGTAAAATGCAACTGAACCCGGGACCCTAAAAAGACTACAATGGATATAAAAACTGAACACATCACTTAAAAAAAATAAAAATAAAAATAAAAAAAAAGTCACAGCCCAGTGGGATGGGAAGGACTCAACTGTGTATGCCAGTTCACTTAGTATTCCTCAGAGGGGCAACAGCATAGAGCCCCATCCCATACCCTACACCAAATAAAATTTCAGATGACCTGAAGTGGTAATGAGGACAAAAGTAAAAGCAGGACAAAGCAAAAGAAGGATTATAGGCGAACACCATGCTGATGTTAGGTAGGGGAAAATACATGAAGACAACTTAAAAAATCAGTTAAAAACCACTTATAACTGATCAGAAATGGGCCAATGACTCAAAGTGTTCATAGAAGAAATCAAAATGGTTAGTTAATACTTGAACAAAATGCTCCACTTTAATAGCAAATAAAGAAATGTCCATGAAAATTCCCTTTGAAAAACTTATGGAGGTGGCAAGGCTTTCGAGGCACTGAAGAAAGCCTTTTAAGACACTCTTGCCCCAACTGAAGGGGAAGTG
Source organism: Vulpes lagopus (assembly GCF_018345385.1). Lineage (NCBI taxonomy): Eukaryota > Metazoa > Chordata > Mammalia > Carnivora > Canidae > Vulpes > Vulpes lagopus. The sequence continues at coordinate 7,945,394 of NC_054830.1, read as the reverse complement.
ACAGAGAACACCCAACTGAATGCTAAGGATGGAGACACAGCCTGCAGATAGAAACTGCTCCTATCCTTCCCAAGGACGCAATCTAGAACTAGAACAGAGAGAGGAAACAGGCTCTTCAGTACAACTCTGTCAACGGAGAAATAGCCCCTTAACATGGCATAGTTAAATGATTTAGAGAGTTCACATAACAAACGCAACTATTTACATTGTTCCAAAGAACAGATTATAATGGGCAAACATGTACATGATCTAACAATCACAACTTCACACTGACCTTTCTAGAGGGGAGGTCTTCAAACTGAGTACTTGAAAGATAGCTAGTATAGCTGAGGATGGACAGCTTTAAATTCTATTTAATTAGAGTAATTTAAGATCGAGGAGTCACATGTGGCTAGAGGCTTCTATACTGGACAGTGCAGCTCTAAAGCACCCAATTTCAACCAGGACTGGGGACCTTGGCTGCCCCATGTCTGCTTCCTGCTCCATATGACACCTACCCAGAGCAGGAGAGGATCACAGTGCAAAAGGGTGACAGGTTCTCAAGGTGTGGAAGTTACCACACTGAGAGCCACAGTGGTCAGGAAATGGGACTCTTACCTCCTCCTCTTCTTCTGAGCCACTTTCTTCACTATCAGATCTTGGAGCTACTTCATATCTAGAAAAAATATTAATGTTTTAATACACACTTCACCAGAACCCAAAGGATTTACTTTCCTTAGTGCATTGGACTGCTTCTAAATGAAGGCAAAAATCACTTCTTGCTGCCAGAGCCCCCAGAACAAGGCCAACTCAGGACTCTGGTTATGTCTGGAAATGAAACCCAACTCACCCCGGGTTCATCTCAAGCCAGGCCTCTAGCTGCCCTGCTTTGGGGGCGTCTGTGCCCGTGAGTATCTTCCCACTCTCCACATGGATCACTTTCACCGGCAGGTCACTCATTTGGCTGGTCTCATCCAGAGGCTGAAAAAGAGTCACATGTGTAACTTGAGGTTCTGTGGCTTCCTACCTCAGGGTTCTGCTAACTACAGCCAGCTTGGGAAGTGCCCTCCCAACTCCACACCCAGAACATGGCACAAAACATGCCCAGTGGTTGTGAAAATGGGTTAATGACATTAACAATAACAACAAAAGTTACCGATAAATTAATAATCCAGTAATCATATACAATCTATTGATCGCAGATATTTTTTTTTCAAGGTATTTCATTTTCACATAGATATTATGCTTGCATAGTTCAAACTTCACAAGAATACAGAGTAGGGATGCTCCCTCCACCCTATCTGATGGTTTCTCTGCATACGTGCCTACCAGTATCTGATTCTCACGCAGCCTAGCAGATCAACTCCATGCATAAGAAACAAGGACTGGGCTCTCCTTGTATAAACAAATGTTTATACACAAATTTGTTTATACACAAATGACTATATGATGCATTCTTCTGGCTCCTGGTTTTTCCCATTGATATTACATTTGTAGACTTCTTTAAAGGTCCTCATTCTTTTCTGTTAAACAGCTAACTAGAATATTTGAAAAACAAAACTAACTTTCTCTTAGCAAATATGGAATTTCTCGATTTCTCATTTTGAGATGCTAACATTGGAAGAACATTCCCTCTTCCATTAGCTCCCTCAGATTTCCTGGAGAAAACCTCCAGAATGGGGAAAAAAAAAAAAAAAAAAAGAAAAAGAAAAAAAAAAAAAGAAAACCTCCAGAATGAGGATGAAGTTCTTGGTTTATACCCTTGTTTGCATCTTCCAAGAACTTCTACCATCCCCTGGCCCCCCCCAAAGTGCCACATTCACTGTCAATATTGCCTACACTTTATAGATTAGTCTCCATGCAATCAGATAATCTTGCTGTCAAAGCTGCACACCAAGGAAGTTAACAGCAACCATGTGCCACGCAAACAGGCTCTGCAAACTGCCTCCATGGGCCCCAACTAGTGGACTTTTACCCTCAAGTGCTCCCTGGGATTGGCTAACATGCTGATAGTTGCACTCCCCCTACCCTCAAATTCCGATTCAAAAGGACAGAGCTTTTTAAAAAGCTCTTAGATGATTCAGAGGTGCCAAGGCTGAGAATTGCTGGCTGAGATCAAGCACAGTTCACAGCCACCACAAAGTGATGCTGAGGCTTTCTACTATAACAAAATGCCAGCCCACACTTATAAAAATATAAAGTAAAATCTCATGAGAACCTGGCTGGCTCAGTCAGTAGAGCATGAGAATCTCAGTATCAGTGTTGTGAGTTCAAGCCCCACACTCAACATAGAGCCCACTTAAAAGATAAATTAAATTAATAAAATAAAATTTCATGAAATAAATACGTATTTGAGTTCATCACTGGTCATTCAGCTTAGGAATCTGGCCTACAGGAAAAAGTGTGCATCTGCTATGGGCTGACTTCTGTCTCCCCCAAATTCAAATGCTGAAGCTCCAACTTTCCAATGTGGCTATCTGTGGAGATGAGGCCTTTGGAGGGTAATGAAGGTTAGCTGAGGTCACAAGGGTGGGGCCCTCAGGGTGGTATAGTACCCTTGTAAAAGACAGCAAAGCTTGCTCTTTGGGGATACAGCGAGACAGCAGTCATCTATAAGCCAGGAAGAGACCCCTCACCAGGAACTGACCTTGCTGCACTGTAGTCTTGGATTTATAGCCTCTAGAACTCTGAGAACATAAATATGTTATTGAAGCTACTCCAGCCATGCTGGTTTGTTCTGGCAGGCTGGGAGAGAATGTGGAAAGGTAATGTACTAGGAGGCTCATACAACAACGTGTGCAACAGGAAAAAGGGAACAAGGGAGGGGCATGTGGTGGTGCATCAGAGCCAAGCAGCACAGGATCTTCATCGCAGCTACAAATGTGAAGCAACCTAAATGACTATCAGTCTGAATGCAGAAAGGGATTCCAACATATCGGACACTATAAAATTAAAATAGAATTAATAGACCAATTTGGAAAGATATTCTGCTGAATGTAAAGAGTTTAGCTATGTCTAGATTGCCCCAAATGGTCTTAAAACAATACAAAAAGGATGTAGGCATAAACATTCCTGGAAGTACAGATAAGACATCAACCAGGGATCAACATGCAGGCCTGTGAGAAGGGCAGGTGCCATGGGGGCTTTTGCTTTTCATCATACTGTTTAAATATTTTCTCCAAGAAATACTACATTTTGGTCACACTGGAAAGAATAAGGTAAGTGTATGTGAGCCAACGTGGGAAGATGTCAGAGATACAATGCAAGGCTGGAAAAAGAAAACCATCTGGTGGCACATACATAGAAAGGGCCCCAGAGCAAACACCCCAACGGTTATTCACAGTTTTCTTCTGGGTGGTGGGAGTGAGGAGGGGGTGAGGGAGGTGGGAAAGGAAACACCACTTATTTACACCCCTCTCTTTTATACATCTTTCCTCCAAATGAGTGTACTGAGTAAGACGGTGGCTCTCTGGAGGCGGGTAGGGATGTGGGAGGAAAAAAACTATGTGTGGAGACAGGCAACCCCTCTCTGGGCAGGCTACTTTGTACATTCTGACTTTTCAAACCAGGCTGATAAGGTTTCACATATGAAATACATACATGATGAGTAAATAAATCAACAAGGACAGGGGAAACCACACTAATGTGGGCACAGGGGAGAACTAATCCAAATAACTTTTAAATGTAATACTTGGAGCACATAATTTCAGGCTGAGTAACTCCAAACACACACTAAACTCTAGCTAGGAGGCCTTCTTTGGCAGAGGAGTACGAGTTAACAATTCTGAATGTATTTCCTAGAATTTCCTGGAATTGAGCAAATAAGGAAATATACCATAGCTATATACCATAGCTAAGGGGAGCAAGGTTTCAGGCTGTTATAATAAAGAAAGAGGGAAAGATAGAAATAACCCTATGGTAGTGGATTAGATGCAGAGATATCCATGTGAACTTAAGGTTCTGAATATATACAATGGCAATGCAGATATGTATGCCATTTCCTAGATCTATTTGCCAAGAGGGCCTAGAAACAATGACACTCTATATCAATAGTCACAATCAAAGAGAGATCTTATGGCCACCTGGCTGGCTCAGTGAATAGAGTACATGATTCTTGATCTCACGGTTGTGAGTTCAAGCCCGATGCTGAATGTTGAGCTTGCTTACTAACTTACTAAATAGAGACAGAGAAAGAAATTGGTCTCTAAATAATGGTTGGAAAAGCAGAGGATGAGCTTGGGCCATTTGGTGTGCAAAGGAATAAGGGAGCCCTCAGAGGATGCATGAGCTAATTGGAAGGGCCTCTTACTGGCCCAAATTGGAATAATCTGAATATCAAAATAATGACCGTAAAGGATTAAACTAAATGAGAATCCTGTAAGTCATCTAACAAATGCTGAAGAAGGGACGTCTGGGTGGCTCAGCAGTTGAGTGTCTGCTTTTGGCTCAGGGCGTGATCCCGGTCTGGGGATCAAGTCCCACATTGGGCTTCCTGCAGGGAGCCTGTTTCTCCCCCTGTGTCTCTGCCTCTCTCTCTGAATTTCATGATTAAAGAAATCACAGTGTTGGGGAAGGGCAGGCTGGAGTGGGGAATCACCATTTTGTACCCAACACGCCAAAAACTGATATTGGGAGAAACCAATTAATAGATGAAGAAACTAGTGGATGGAAATCTGAGAACGTAAAATATGTTTAAAGAGCCTTGAGCATCTCTCCACAAGCTATTTAATAATTATAAAAGGAAAAGTAGGAACTTTTCATCACAAATGCCTTGGCAGACAGCAAGGAATAATGGTCAATATAACCAGTGACTGAAGACATCTATGCCATGCACTCCTGAGGTGACCCACGGAGGACACGGCGTCACTCTGGGCTCTACCTGCCAGAAACACATGACCTGAATCTAATCATAAAGAAACAGCAACTCAAATCCAAATTAAAGGCCCTGTAGGAAATACTTGGCTTGTGCTCTTCAGAAATGCCAAGGTCAGAAAAAGCTAAAAGGAAGTGAGGAGGTGTTCAGGATCAAAGGACTAGAAGGACCACCACTGAATGCGATGCATGGCCACACCTTAGCAAATGTTGGGGATGAGATCACAGTATTACTACAGCCGTGTTTGTTTCTGCTTGGTGATCACTGCACAGTTACCAAATAGGACCTTATTTTTAGGAAACACACTGAAGTGCATGGAAGGAAAGGGTCTTCATGTCTGCATCTGACTCTAAGATAGTTTAGGAAAAAAATGTGTGAGAAAATGGGGAACCCAGGTGAGGAAGAGGCAGGAATTCTTTGTCCTGCAATTATGTTAGAGTGAAACTAAAAAAATAACAGCATGTACAAAAGAGAGAAGTCTGGAAGGAAACATGCCCAGGAACTGACAATCTACCCTCTTGGGAGTGGACTGAGGAGGGGTGGGATGTGGCAAGGGACAGAAGTGGATTCTTCCCATTGTCATAGACAGTGCTGGTGATTTGAAAAGAAAAAAAAAAAAAAGTTAAAGGATGCAATAGATCTAAGCTCCCAGGGTTGGGCTGGCCCTTCATGAAAAGAAACTCCTGATTCCTTACCTCGCCATCAGGTCCGATTGCAGGCGTCTGTCCTTCTGCATTTTCTGCCTTCTAGAAGCAAAGAGAGACACGGTCACTTCCTGAATGGGGAGGTTAGGCACACATGCCAAGACAGCTGCTCCAGCCCCACCCAGGGCCAGGCACACGGCCAGGTCCCAGCACACCTTCTTTTTCTTTTTCTTCTTTTTCTCCTTGGCGACTTGGGCAGCCTTGTGCTGCCGCACTAGCTCCGTGAGGTTAGCCACATACTCATCTGTCTGCTGTAAGAGGTAGGCCAAGCGCTTATCCTTCTTCTGGTCGATGAGCTTGCGGTACCCCTCCTCATCTTCAGCCTGCAGAAGAATGAGGTTATGGTGCTTGCTTGCAAGAGACAGGTGCTCGTCCATGAGCGCCCCAGGCAGGGACCAGAGTCAAGAAGCCCACCGGGGGCTGTTGTTAACCAACAACCAGACCCTCACTAAGGGAGTGGTTAGCTTACACCAAAGCCATGCTGTATGTACACACTTCACATAGCTGTCAACTTCTTAAGTATTTCCTCAACCCCATTTCCAGGGAAGACCCCAAGGGGGCCTGCTGGACAGACATGCCTTTGCCAGAAGTCTTTTGAAAAGGCCAACAGCCAAGTCCTGGACCCTCTGTCCAAAACGCACCCCAAATCCAAGCAGATTTGGGCCCAAGTCCGGGCCAGATTACTCTCACAGACCCATACAGCAGGCCCCTCCTGGCTTTCTAATAATCAATCAGATCATGTCACCCCAGCTTACAGCCTTCTGTGGCTCTCCCCTTCCCCCCGGTATACAGAATTAAATCTAAGCCTTCCTCATGGCCTACAAGGCCCCCCTTGACTGCCCTAGGACTCTGCCTTCGCTCATGTCCTCCCTGCACCATTCCAGGTACACCTGCTATGCCTCACACATGGTGTTCTGTCACCTGAAGCTCTTAACCTTGCTTCATACAGTCGCCCTCTATCCCTGGGAGACACCTCAGGGAGACATGCTCACCCTTCCCATAACACCCCCATCAACCCCCATTCCCTCTTCCTGCTTCATTCTCTCTGGTGTACTTCCTACCACCTAAAACCACCTTGTTTGTTCAGCCTGGGCATCTGTCTCCCTAGGGCCAGCAGGAGTGGCTGTGAGGGGAGAGAGAGCATGCTTCTTCTTGTTGCCGTGGCTACATACATGCAGCAGTGCCTGTCAGTATCTGCCCAGCTAGAGAATCCCCCCAAACAGCCCGACACAGAGGGTGGGGAGGAAGGACAGGGATCACATCATCCGTCACTATCCCGACCTGGAGTATACGACCCCTCCATTTTCTGGAGAGAACACAAGAGCAGCCAGCTAACCAGCCTAAGGTTTTTGCGATCACTGATGGAACAAACAGGCAAAGGTCTCAGGCCAGGTCTTCTGGATTCCCAAACCCAAGTTCTTTCTTTCTCTCTGTCCCACCTCTAACTCTTAAACCTCAGCATAACACTGGGCAATCAATCCCTGGTGCCTGCCATACCCAAGGTGCACCCTTGACCAGACACAAAGGCACATGATGTCACGGAGGCAGAAATTTACCATGAGTCTCCGCATTCTCTCTTTCTCAATTCTTTCATTTTCCTTCTTCTGTTCCCTCTCCGTGTTGGCGTGGTACGTGGCCACCGCCTTCGTGAGTTTCTGGATTTTGCCTGTGACCGATCTGTGATATTCTTTGAAATCCTTGGCATGCTGCAGAATGCTGTTGAGGTATTCCTGCAGGGACATATACAAAAGAGAGAACTGGCTACTCCCCAGGGATTGCTGTAGCATTGGTGCAAAGGAAGCAAAGCTTTAAAAGGCAGCTTGTTTAAAACCAACATGACGGGGGATCCCCGGGTGACTCAGTGGTTTAGCACCACCTTTGGCCCAGGGTGTGATCCTGGAGACCCAGGATCGAGTCCCGCATCAGGCTCCCTGCATGGAGCCTACTTCTCCCTCTGCCTGTCTCTCCCTCATGAATAAATAAATTAAAATCTTAAAAAAAAAAAAGATGACATAATCAAAACAGTATGACAAGGACACTGTCTGCCTCTGAGGTTCGGCGTTCTCTGTATTAGGAAAACCCAAGGCTGGGGACTATGGTGAATAGACACAGCTATCCACCTCACTGAAACAACCTGGCACTGAACAGTAACGACTTCAAAACGCTCTTGCCCTCCAAACAAGTTATTCTACTGCCAGGAATTCCCTTTAAGGAAAGGGGCAGATATTGGCCAAAAAAAATCAAGTTCAAGAATGCCTATTCTAGTATTATTTCTAACACTGCAAGGTTAAGAATATGCAAAACGTGACCAAACGGGGAAACGGTTACAGAAGTTACTAGATGTGAACACAGAGAAGGAATCCAACGTAGATGCTAAATGTCATTCTTCCACAACACTTAAAAACAAGCCAGTGGGTGTATAGATTTGTTTAAAGAAAGCTATTTAACTTTTGAATACTCTGCATACAGAAAACCAACCTGAGTGATGCATACCAAAATGTAAACAACAGTGGTCAACGCTGAGTATTGACTTTAATTTTTAAACTCTACCAGTACTAGATACTGACTAGAGGAGAGCTTTGGGAAACAGAAATGAGCAAACAAACCAAATCATCCTGGATCCTACTCCAGTAGAGATTTGGTCTTCCTGACTGACCTTAGAATTGGTAAGTCAGATCACACTAATGGCTCCCACCTTACTCAGAGCAAAGGTTCCAACTGTCCCCTCAGTCCAGATGCTCTGCCCGTCACCTCTCTGTCCTTCCCTCATCCCATTCACTCACTGGCTCCCTCCACTCTAGCCACAATAGGATCCCTGCTGGTCATGGAACACACAGCACATTCCAGCCACCAGGGCCTTTGCAGCTTCCCCTCAATCTGCAAAGCTCATTGCCCTTGGGTCCTTGTGGCTCCCTCCCTCAGGTCTCTGCTCAGATGCTGCCTTCTCAGAGAACTTCCCCAACCATGCTGTGTAAACAGCCCCTTCATCACTCCCCATCCCTGCTTTACATCTCCTTATACCTTGTTACCTACCAACATGGCATATGTGATTATGGCCTGTCTTCCCACTGCCATTTGGTTACATCCACTAACATATTCTCAGTGCCTAGAATAACTGTTATGATGAATAGAAGATAGCATACTTAGATACAAACCAAACAAGACACAGCAGCGTGCAAGCTCTGGCAACCCAGGCACACGGGCTGGGGCTCATGGTTGAGCGGGGACGCACCTGGTGCTTCTGCCGGCGCTTGCGCTCCTGCTCAATCTTCTGCTGCTTCTCCAGCTTCTCGGTGATGCGGGCCTCACGCAAGGACTGCCGCTTGCTGCGCTTGTAGGCCTTGGCGTTGAGGGCCGTCTCGAGGGCCGTGTCCCTCCTCATGCACACCACCACTTCCTGTCGTAGCTTCACGAAGGAAGAAAAGATGTGCACAGCTTTGTCAGTCACACATAATCACATAGCTCAAGCTACACAGAATGCTGCTCCTTCCAGAAGGATCTGTTCTAAATGCTGTCTGATGAGTGCTCATGGACAGCGCAAGCATGGGTCAGATGACTGTTTCTGGACACCCAGCAGATGGTTCTCTCCTACCTTCAGGTCTCCAACTTTGTCTCCGGTCAACTACACACAAAATATTTCTTGTGGGTCATTCAAAGGTACAGAACCCTCAAAAAAAGACCCACTAAAGTCTCCTGTTTCAAACTGGCAACTACTACCTTAGGGAAGACCCTGAGTTACTCATCCTGGGAACAGCTGATATCCCACCACCATGTAGGATATGGACAGGAGAAGGGGACAGCCAGCTAACAAGGATGTGAGGGCACTGCTGCCTTTAATGGTCAAGGCACATTTAACTGCCTGGAAAGCAGCTCTTGGAACCCAAGCATCCATGTTGGCAGAAAAGGTCTTCTCCTCCAGCCTATGCCCACCTGCCTCTGGAAGTTCAGCAGCCTGAGGGCCTTGAGCTCAATGGTCGCTTTGGTTCGCAAATCCCCGGCCAGGGACCCGGGAAGGTTTTCAAGTTCCTGAATTCGGTGGGCGATTCGAGCCTGCAGCCTGGGTTGCAAAGACAGAAGAAAGGAGAGGTGATGAGAGCTCGACTATTCACGGGAGCCCACCTGTTCCCTTTAAAGGTGGAGCCTCGGGGATCCCTGGGTGGCTCAGTGGTTTAGCGCCTGCCTTTGGCCCAGGGCGCGATCCTGGAGTCCCGGGATCGAGTCCCGCGTCAGGCTCCTGGCATGGAGCCTGCTTCTCCCTCCTCCTATGTCTCTGCCTCTCTCTCTCTCTATGTCTATCATAAATAATAAATAAATAAATATTTAAAAAATAAATGAATAAACAAACAAATAAATAAAGTAAAAAAAAAAAAAAAAAGGTGGAGCCTCAGGAGAATTCATCCCTCAAGGAAAGCAGATCCTGGTCATGAGAAGGGGAAATGCCTCAGAAAAGGAAGCCAGCCACAACAGAGAATACAAAAAGTGGAGGGCAGGCACAGCAAACCCAAACCTGATAGGGTACAGCTGCCTTAGGACCCGTCAGCAGCCAGAGCGGGCTAGGGAGTCAGGTGGACCAGCCTCTTCACTCCAGCCCTGGGACTCTACTCAGCCTGAGGAGACCCGGCAGAGCAGCCCTAAAGGCTTGGTCTAAAGTTCAAACGAGATAATCCCCCTTCTTGATGTTTCATGTGTATTTATTAAATACCTACTATGTGCCAGGGACTGATCCAGATGTTGGGCCTTAGCACTAAACAAGACTAACAGGGCTCTTTGTTATTCTTATTGAGCTCACAGACCTATCAACACGACAGGCCAGAAAGGAGTTAAAAAAAAATTAAATATCTACATTAAGGCAGCCAGGGTAGCTCAGCGGTTTGGTGCCACCTTCAGGCCAGGGTGTGATCCTGGAGGCCAGGGATCAAGTCCCACGCTGGGCTCCCTGCATGGAGCCTGCTTGTCTCTCTGCCTGTGTCTCTGCCTCTCTCTCTCTCTCTCTCTGTGTGTCTCTCATGAATAAAGTCTTAAAAAAAAAAATATATATATATATATATATATATTATATACATATATATATATACATTAATTCTAAAGAGTACCGAGTACTCTGAGAAGGGGGCTGGAAGTAAGGGGGGGTGGGCAGGGATTCTATGACCAGGTGACCTCAACAACTGGTCCTAAATTAGCCAAGGAGTCATGCACAGCCTGTGCAAAACCCAGGGGGCAGAAATGAGACTAGCTTGTTCAATAGAAAAAGAGGAACAGGGCAAGTGGTGTAGGCAAGGACAGAGCCTTGGGCAGGGGCTAAACAAAAAGGTGCATACTCGCTGGGCAATGGGACACCATAGGCAGATTTGAACCCAGGGAACAGATGCAATGGAAGTTAATTATAAAAAGAGATTTCAAACTGCCATGGGGGAAACAGACTGCACAAGAGATGGGGAGAGCAAGGAGGCCAGCTAGGAAGTATAGACCAGGTGGCAGGGTCCACAGTGTGGAGAAGGCCACTGGTTTCTGGGATGTGGGAGGGGAGCTGAGATAAGGACATGGGGGATGAGGGAGGGTGAGAAACAGTCAAGGGGTGGCAGGGTCTGGCCCAATGAGCTGCTGTTGGGTACATGGAGTAGAGACGGTAAGGAAATATGGGGGACAGGAAGACATCTGGAAAGGCCATGTTAAAGCTGTCCAAATGGAGCTGGAGCTCCAGAGCACATCCCAGCTGGGCAAGGCACTTTGGAGACTGCCATTAGACAAAGATTTACTGATACATCTGGGGCTTGTAGTGAACAAGGCACAGCCCCTCATGCATGGAGGCCAGCCCTGAACAAGTTATCAATGCAATGAAGAAACGGGGGAGGGCAAGGTGCTCAGGGGGCGAACCTGAGGTGCCTCAGGCATATGCGCTAGAGTTATACTGGTGCACTGTGTGCCCAGTTACCTTCCCCAGCACCTGGCACCCAGAAGCCCTTGGCAAAGCAGCCAGCAACTAGTGATGTCTGAGGAGCGCCCTCCACAAAGCTTTGACAGGTTGCTTTTTGAGAGCTGATGAGCTAAAAGTTAGCAGGGAGAAACAAGCACTTTCATGCCAATATCCATCTGTATGACCTCTACAGAGGACAGTTTTTACAGAATCTAGGAAATTTCCCTGTATATGTCCCCTATAATCAAGCAATGACACTTTTAGAGATTCATGCTGATGCATGCATGCACATGAGGTAAGAAAGATAAGCAAATGTGTTTATTCCAGGATTGTTTTAACAGAAGATTAGGGGGAAAAAAATTAGAAACCACCTGACATCCCTTCAGCCAGAGTACCGGCTAAATAAACTACGGTATGGTCACCGGACAGAATCCCATGCATCCAAAAAATGGAAAAGCTCATTTTGTACAAACGGGATAATCTACGCTACGTTGCTATGGGAGAAGCAGTGTGCACGTCATGTGATACTTGGGCACCGTGTGCCTACTTGTGTCTGTCTGCCTGTACACACACAGGATTTCTGTGGAAGGGTACATAGTCACAGAGAACTAGGCAACTGGTGACAGATTTCTGGTCACAAACCTCACCTGCCTCTAGCACTATGAGTCAAAGCGACAGGGCTGACCTGGGTGAGGGGCAGTAACCCCAAGTGCCCCAGGCAGCAGGGCGCTCACCTGTACTCCCGCTCCTGCAGGATCTCCACAGGGTCCAGGCCCCGCGGCTTCTGGATGGGGGTGATGCGGCTCTGCTTCTGGTGCAACGGCACCATGGGGGCAGGCTGGGCAGGCTGTCCTGGTGACTGCGTCTGGGGTGGCATCACCGGGGAGGCAGCGGGCGGGACGGCGGGGGGCGCAGGTGAGGGGCGGCCTGTTGGCTGTGGGGGGATCAGCTTCTGAGGTGTGCTCGTGGGGGCAGCAGCATTCGCCATGGGTCCTGGGTGGGGGTGGGGGAAAGGAGGCAAACGCACAGCTTTGAATTCTGGCTCAACTCTGGGGGTTAGTGAAGAGCCTGCTGGGTGCTCACAGCCCTGGAACAAACTCATCCCCAAGGCTGATGGAGGCCTGCATAAGCTGACACAGGGCTTCTCACTCAGGGCTCCCTGAGGGGTCTTCCCTCCCTCCTGCCTCCTCTGGATCTCAGCAGACATGCTCCTTTCCGAAGCCACCCCTGCCTAAGCACCGCTCCCAGGAGCAGCAGCTTTCAGACTTGCATCCGGTGCCCAAGGAATCCTATTTAGGCCATAAGCTCTCCAGTGCCTATCTCACTAAACCTCAGGCTGCAGGGGGACAAGGAATAAGTCTGTTTTGTCCATGCTTCATCCCCAGAAGTGACCCTCCAATACCTCCAGATGACTATGTTTTACACAGAAGAGAGGCTGCACACAGAAGAAACAGAGCCCTGAGCCAACCTGTCACTGTCACCCCTCCCTGCCTGTCCCCCACAGCATGGAGGAGGGGGGTATTCTCAGGAGGCAAGGGGATCAGACACGACACCAGGCTTGGAGGCACCACATCCTGGAGAACAGGATCTGTGGTTGCAGCAGTGCCTCTCCACAGCCTCTCACTAGAGACACCCAGTGGACTGTTCACTAGGACCCTCCTCTCCTTGGTAAGGAGACTAGGATTACCTCAACCCACAGAACAAACTGGGGCAGGAATCATGCACTAGAACCAAACCTAACCCTTTGTGAACTGACCAGAGACAGATAAGACCCAACGAAGGCAGAGAGAAGTGAGGACTTGCCCTTGGCTCCCTCTCTCTGAGCAGGCTCATTTGGGGCTGCAGGGTGCAAGCTCATGACGGCAGCCAGGGAACAGGCACATCACCAAGACAGAGGGAACTTACCTTCAGGCCAAGGCTTGGGAGGCCCTCCAGGGGGCTGACCTGGCATCCCAGGGGGCACGCCTGAGGGTCCTGGGGGGGGCATGTTGGGCCCTCCCATCCCTACAGAGGGAGAAACAAGCAAGAGGATAAAAGGCACCCTGTATTTATGCCTGCAACCACCCCCATAGGCAGGCCTGGCTCCAGGGGACACATCCAACAGCAAGCCCCTCAGTGTGGGCAAGGGGCAGGGGAGCAGGGAGGCAGCTGGAGAAACAACATTTATTACAAAAGCAGCCCTGCTCCCTGAGCACTGCTGACCCTGTGCAGTCTCCGGGGAATGCCCGTGGGCAACAGAGCCCAGGTCTGCTGACATCACTGCCCATGTTCTGGTCAGTTCGCTCTGAGTCCCCTCCCTACCCCAAGCACTGTGGACAGCGGGCCTTACCGTGAGGCCTGCTATAATTTGGAGGTGCTGGTCCTGGACCCGGGCCAGGGCCGGGGCCGGGGCCAGGGCCAGGTCCTGTTGCGGACACAGAGGGTGGAGGTAGTGTTGGCATCTGCTGCTGCATCCCAGGCATCGGCCGCTTTCCCTGCACTGCCATCTGCAGGTGGTCGGGGAGGGGCTGCCCCCTGGCCAGCATCTTGTAGGCCATGATCTGGGCTCTGAGCTGATGCAGCTGGTTCTGGTTAAATGGAGTCGGGCCCCGGTTCTGCTGTCCCAAAGCCTGGGGATCGGCACCATCCAGTGGGGCTCCTCCTGGCCCAGAGGACATCTGTGGGCCTGAGGACGGGCCACTGGCTGGAACCGGACTGGAGGCATGCTCGGAGCCGCCCAGGGGGGAAGGGTAACCTGTGAAGCAATGTGGATCCAAGTGGTCACTCAGCAGCACACATCCTATGATTTCTAAGGCAAAGAGAGTAACCTTTCAGCTGTGCTTACACCAGCTCCTATCCCAAGACAGGGGGCAGCCAAATGACTTTATTCTCATGATGCAAACAAGGAGTACCCAGAGAGAGGACACATGCTGGCAGCCTGACCAGTGGTCTGCACAACTGGTTTAGTTTGGTTCAGCTTTCAGCAAGTTGCTTGCTGATGGTCAATGCTGAGCTGTTACTCAGATCCACTCCTCCCTCAGGCCTGCCCTCCTGCCCCTCAGCTTGGATAGACCACCCCCCTCACTTCCAGTAAGTGCAGAGACCCTGGAGGCACTGAGTTTCCCACCCCAATGACAGGAAGTCATCTACTCCATCACTTTTCAGACTGCCCTGTTCAGAAAAACCACCTGGAAGGCCTGTTAAATTTGAGCTCCCTCTGCCCAGATCCTGTCTCAGTATTCTGAAGTGGGAATCTGTATTTCTAGTACATTCCTGGGTGGCATGGGAGCTGCTGGCCCAAGGAGCCCACCCAGCTCAGCCCCTGTCTAAACTCCAGTGCTGCATATGGATGCATGCCACCAGTGTTCCCTATCCTGAGGCTGCTGTAAGACAAGTAGGCCCAAAACAGGCACTGGCCAAGTCCAAGCTCAACAGCCGTCTGTGGCAGTCTCCCACAGGGCTAAATTGTCCTGGGTCTACCCTGAATCCACCTGTCTACCCTGAATCCACCTGTGGGAGACCAGGAGACCCAATTAGGAAAATGACGTCAGGACATCCAGGGTTGAGGGGAGGAGCTTAACAAACACAAGGAGAGAAGAATAATGAAACAGTACCTTGGGAGTGCTGGTCCATGGGGCTTGGCGGGGGCCCCATCCCTGCATGGGCCCCTGACCGCATCCCCATTCCCTTCATCTGGTTGTAGCGGGGGTCATCCGACATGCCCTTCTCATGCATGGACTCCATTGGCTGTAAGAGGGGTCAATGACAAGGCAAGATCAACAAGAGGGAACAGGAAGAGGCAGCATGCAAAGTGCCACCGAAGAGTTCACTGCCACTGAAAATGTCCGCCCAAGGTCGCCCTGGTATGTACTGAATCACCAATGTGACCAACCAGTTTAGGTCCAAGCCATGGTCCTGACACCTGCTGGTCTCAAGCAGATGCATGAAGCAATGTCACCTAGGGACTAGTGGCCTGGAAATGAAGGGAGAGATGGATCAGGGAACCATGAGACAGTTTCAGATGTCCAAAATACCATGAGGAAAAGATGTGAGCTCCTGTATGAGGAGCTGTTTTGGTTGGGACACCAAGCTCTCCACTAATCGTCACAAAGAGATCTGGTGACCACAAATCTTTGGATCAAAAACCCTCTTCCTTGGGAGACTATATATCAAAGGGACAGACAGAAATTTCTGCCTAGAAGTATGATTGCAATACGTTAGGTGTCCTCACTGATCTGCGATCGGCCTCCAGCCTACTAGTTGGGAGGAAAGCTGTTTGTGGTGTGGTTCTGTCCCTCCTAAGAGGCACATCAGACCTCTGTAGATTGATGATGACACCTATTTTCCCTCCTAAGGCTCACTCCTACGGGGACATTTTCTAAGACCCTTCCAGGCCACTCTGCTAGGCCCTGATTGGCACAAATATCCTGGTCTCCAGGAACTCAAGTCTAATGGGTGGTCCAGCAAAGTCAACTACAGCTCAGTGTGTACCATAAGAGAAGAAAGAGAGGAGGAAGAGAGGGTGCTTGGTGGCGACCACAGGAGCAGCTTCATATGCAGGAAAAGGGTGGGGCCCTCAGGAAGCTGCAATCTCTGCAGGCGAGGGGTGTCCCACTACCACCTGGGTCCTAACACCATATAGGACAAATAGCAGCTGTCTTGCAGACCTGTGGAGTATGTGCAAATGACCCCAAGAGGAAGAAATGAGGTGGACAGAGAGAGAAGGAAGCTGTGCTGGAGAAGCCAGACTAAATCAGTGGTTGGGGGGGTGGGGTGGGTCAGGTCACCAACAGCTTCCCAAGAAGGAAGTGACAAGAAAGATACTGTGGACAGAAATGTGCAGGAAATGGAGAGGGCAAAAAGGGCCAGAGGGATGAGATGACTCACCACTGACCATCAGATGGTAAGTGACCATCTCTCCGGGACCCTAGGGACCCTACTTCCTTATCACCTACCTCTGATGGACAGGGGGAGATTTAAGTGGAATAGGGTACAAACACATGGACAGCCCCAGAAGGGAGGCTGAAGGGGTCAGCAGAGACCCCCTCACCTCTGGGCCGCACAATGTGCATTTTCTATTTTCACACAAAGGGTGTCTTGTGGTCTCTGAGGCTTGAACACGTTACCTTTTCCTTTAGATGCTGATACACCTAAGACATTTCTTTGATTTCCCCAACCACCATAAGAACATAGTGAGAAAGGAAAACTATTTGTGTTGAGGTTTTTCTCTCACCTCACTGGCAAAAGCACCCCTGATCAGTTCAAGAAGTCGTTCAAACAGTGAGTGGCACCCAAGTGCAGGATTGAGTGCGGATATAGAGCACCCATGGCCTGCTTTTTAAGTTACATGGGTGAGCAGAGCAGCCCGATGCAGGAAACCATGTGACATAAGGAACTTTTAGGGATTTGGACATGTTTATTTATTAACAAAAGGCAACTTTGGAGCAGTGTTACCACATCTCCCATTTGGAATGAAGGGCATGGGAGACACAAAGTAGGGAGGCTGCTGGCTCACAGCAGAAGCCAGGATGTACTGTTTACCCTCCCACCTCTGATCACGTTGACCCAGACCATCAGGGCGGTGGGCCCAGGCTCCCTACCTTGTGCATCTGGTGCATGTTGTCCTGAGGGTACCCTCCAGGCCCCTGGGTCGGGATGGGGTGTCCTGCTGAGGGAGGTCCCGGACTGGGCCCCATCATGCTGTGGGCAGAGCCAGGTGAGGGACCTGGACTAGGGCCCAACATGGCTCCAGGGGAGGGTCCCGGGCCCGGGGAAGGGCCTGGCCGAGGAGTTCCGCCCAGGGGTGGGTCTGGAGTGGACATCTTCACAGGAGCTGCAGACAGTGGTCTCCTGTTAGAAAGAAGTCCTGGTCAGTTTGGGGATCACAGCCATCACTAGGGCACCAGAGGTGGCAAGGGAGGACCACACGCACAGTATTGTGAGAAGCACCCATCTGACAGAGCTGGCACCTTTGACGTGCAACCCCCACCCCCACCCCCACCCAGACCTTCCATCGCCATTCTTCTCACGGAAGAAAATACATCAGGCATACAAAATCAGATCAAAGGTCCCCAAGGAAGGGATGGGACTCAGGAGGTGGAAGTCCACGGCCACTGCCCCACTCTGGCTTCGTGTCCCTGGGCCCCCTGAGAGAGGCCCACAGAGACTGCAGTGAGGTGGCAAGAGACCCCCCCACTTGGGGTCTCACTTCCCTTGCTATTATTCTGATCACAACAAAAAGAATGAACATCTCAGGGTAGTACAGATACGTCCTTCACGCCTAGTACTTGCCATCTTCCTATTTACAAGGAAGAGCAAGACTAACACTCAAAGCCTCTGCCGGCAATCGTGTCCAAGTGGGCCTTCGTAAATTCAACAAAAACAAATATTCACGGCAAGTGATGCTGGTTTTTTACTTAAGGCAGTGAGACCAAGTTTCCTTTAAAATAAATGAAAGTTTAAAACATAGATTCATTTAAAGTATTATACAAACAATGGCATTCTGATACCTCAAACAGTTCTACAGCGATATTCACGTGTCTAAAGTTAAATGAATGTTGCCAAAAACTAAAAATTGATACCCAGAGCATCTACAAGATCCAAAAATATGCTAAAAAAAAAAAAAAATCTAATGATGATGGTAAATTTTGCTTGCTACCACCGGGCCATGAGCTGGTAAATTTTATACATGCTTTCTATAATAAGGCTTCAATGTTCAGGTAACTCTCAACCTACTGTGTAGTTATATATAGCCTGAAATAAATTCTCTTCAATCTAATAACTTCTTTCATGATGGTGGCATAATAAATACATTTGCAGGGCTGAAATGCAGAAAATGCAAAAAGAACACAGAAACTTAAAATCACCCAGCATCCCATGAGACACAGAGGTGAAGTGCTTGCTGCCCTGCAGAGAGCAATAAGCAATCCTGCTCTCCTAACCTCAGCTAGCAGGGCAGGGAAAGGTGGAGAGTAGGAAGAAAGGGTTGGGGGTTGCCTCAGTGGGTTAAGTATCTGCCTTCAGCTCAGGTCACGATCCCAGAGTGCTGGGATCCCTGCTTAGTGGGGAGCCTACTTCTCCCTCTCCCTTTGCTGCTCCTCCTGCTTGTACTTTCTATGTCAAATAGATAAAATCTTAAAAAAAAAAAAAATAGAGCTGAGCAGTGCAGGGTGGGCCCTCTCAGGGTGGAGAGCTGCCCTCCTGTTGCTGCTGGGACCCCACCATACTTCACTGTCTCCCTTCTAGACTATTCCACACACAGGCGCGAGTGCGTGCGCACACACACACACACTCAAACAGTATTACTCAGCACATTCTAGGCAAGCTTTTTTTCTTCACAGAATTATACCCAGGACCATTTTTATCATGTACTTGTCTTCAAAAGGTGAATTCTAGTGGCTCCACTGTGTTCCCTCAATCGACTACATACCAATTTATTTAAAAGCTTCTCCCTTATTGTCATGTTACAACTGCGGTTTTTGTTTCTGTGGACTTTTTTGGTTTTTGGAGTGACTCTCTGTGTCCCTAAACTTTATTGGGCACTTCTGGTTCTAAGGATAAATTTTGTTAAGAAGTGTAAGAACATTTTTGGGGCGCCTGGGTGGCTCAGTTGGTTGGGCATCTGCCTTCGGGTAGGTCATTATCTCAGGGTCATGGGATTGAGCCCCTGGCTCAGTGGGGACTCTGCCTCGGCATCTCCTCTCAGCTTGTGCTCCCTCTCAAATAAATAAATAAAAATCTTTTTTTATTTAAGATTTTATTTATTCATTCATGAGAGACAGAGAAGGAGAGAGGCAGAGACATAGGCAGAGGGAGAAGCAGGCTCCATGCAGGGAGCCCAATGTGGGACTTGATCCTGGGTCTCCAGCAGCACACCTTGGGCTGAAGGTGGCGCTAAACCGCTGAGCCACCCGGGCTGCCCCTAAATAAAATCTTCAAAAAAAAAAAAAAAAAAGAAGAAGAAGAAGAGTAAGAACATTTTTAATCCTCGTAATTAAACCAAAGGTTTTAATTTGAAAGGTAGGCAAATTTTCCTTGATAACAGATCGGAAAGTCCAAACTTCTTTGTTCCAGTTTCGTGGCTAAATAATCAGAGAAGAGAGGACCAGAAACCTTGGCAGGGCATGGACCAGTGACTAATCAGCCTGACTAGGAACAGACCCAACCAGGCAAGGGAGTGCTCCGTGTGCTCTGGGCTTCCTGGATTCCCTCCACAGTCCAAGGAGCCTCAATGTTGTACCTTAAATAAATCCTCACAAGAGTGCTACGGGATTGGTATCTGCTCACAATCTCTTCCCCACAAATCCAAAACCCAGTAAGCCTGGGGCAGGGGTCAGGGGTAGAATCGAACTTTTAAAAAATAACTTGGAGACAAATAGGGATGCTCAGCAGTTGAGCGCCTCCCTTCGGCCCAGGGTGTGAACCTGGAGTCCCGGGATTGAGTCCCACATCAGTCAGGCTTCCTGCATGGATCCTGCTTCTCCTTCTGCCTGTATCTCTGCCTCTCTCTCTCTTTCTGCGTCTCTCATGAATAAATAAATAAAATCTTTTTTAAAAATTCATTTAGAGGCAAAACGACCTGATTCCAATGCATGTGCACAGTCACACCTTCTGCTACAGAAAAGAATCCCTCGTTACTTCCAAATGCCACTCTGGTCTCTGCCATGTGAGAGTGATCTGTGTCCCAATCTCCTTTTCAAAAATGCTGATTCTGAAGTCTGAACCTCTGGCTGAACCTCTGGCCTAGGGTTTGTCTAGGACATGACACACCTGTAGTCATACTTCACAGGTGGAGCTGAGTGACATGAAGATAGCCACAGCTTGGTCAAGGAAAATGGCCCCTCAGGGTGCCCCTCTGGCTTCGTGTCCCTGGGCCCCCTGAGAGAGGCCCACAGAGACTGCAGTGAGGTGGCAAGAGGGACAACGGCCCTGAAAATACTCAAGGAATCTTGTGGCATCCGGGAGCTCATGGATGCCTCCTCACCCGAAGGCCTCTATTCTAAGTCACGCCAACTGAAATTGACAGCAAATAAAATCTACACCATCTAGGGAACATCATCTCCTTATCTAAAGGCAGACATGCCAAAGAGCAAGCACTGGGAAGTGTCTTTGGAATGATGGCTCTTATAAAGGTAGTTTGTACTTAATGTCAGACCTTCTTCCTATCAAAATCCATTGTACCTCTGGAAATTCATTACGTCCACCCACAGCAGCATGTACTTCACCAACAACACACACAAGGAGCTTGCCAAAGATGCCAGAGGGCATCAAAAAATCCTTCTGCGCCAAATAGAGCTATCCTACGACCCAGCAATTGCACTACTAGGGATTTATCCCAAAGATATAAATGTAGTGATCCGAAAAGGCACCTACACCCCAATGTTCACAGCAGCAAAGTCCATAATAGCCAAACTATGGCAAGAGCCCAGATGTCCATCAAGAGATGAATGGATGAAGATATGGTATGTATGTATGTGTATACACACACACACACACACACACACACACACTGGAATATTACTCAGCCAGCAAAAAAAAAAAAAAAGAAAAGAAATCTTGCCATTTGTAATGATGTGGATAGAACTAGAGGGTATTATGCCAAGTGAAATAAGTCAATCAGAGAAAGACAATTACATGATTTTACTTATACGTGGAATTAAAGAAACAAAACAGAGGAACATAGGGGAAGAGAGGGAAAAATAAAACATTTTGGATGAAATCAGAGAGGGAGACAAACCATAAGAGATTCTTAATCACAGGAAACAAACAGGGTTGCTGGAGGGGAGGGGAGGGGGGATGGAGTAAGTGGGTGGAGAGCACATGATGTAATGAGTGCTGGGTGTTACAGAAGACTGATGAATCACTGACCACTACGTTAAAACTACTGATATACTATATGTTAATTAATAGAATAAAAAAAACCTTTTGTGCCAAAATATGGCAACATCTACCTTTGGGAAGCAGAGTTTTGCCAGAGGTTTTTATTTTTTTTTTTTATTCTTATTTTTTAAAAGATCTAACTTATTAACTAAGAGAGACCGAGAGAGAGCACAAGCAGGGGAAGGTGCAGAGGGAGAGGGAGAAGCAGACTCCGTGCTGAGCAGGGAGCCCAATGCAGGGTCCCATCCCAGGACCCTGAGTTCATGACCTGAGCTGAAGGCAGACGCTTAACCAACTGAGCCATCCATGTGCCCCCAAAAAAGGGTTTTAAAAATGGCAGGTGCTTTGGAAGCTGTCACCTCTCAAGTGTCAGGCTATGATGAAGCAGGCAAGAGCATGGAGCCATGGGAAGCAAACTCATTTCTGGATTGAAAGCTCAGATACATGTATGGACAGTAAAAGGGACCCAAAAAGTATAGGCATGAGGCAAAACCATTCTGAGCAGCACAGAGGCTGGGCTCTGCCACACACTGAGGTGCTCAGTCAGGATGCTGGTACGTGCACAAAGACAGACACAGGTTGCCAGATGTGCAGCAGTACAAGGGGTGGGCAAGAAAATGGAAATGGAAGCAGCGCTCTGGTCCTCAGTGTGGTACCGAAGAGGGAGCATTTTATCTACTTGTATTGAGCTTGGGCATACCTAAAGTGCCCTGACTTTAGGGGTACAGCTGGATGAACATTCCTGCAGGGCACCCCTGGCCCTTCCCCTGAGGCTAGCCTCCTGGGGGGGAAACACTGCTTTGACTCTATCAATCTTTGGTTTCACTTGTTACTGAACTGCATCTGAGAAAAAAAAGAAACATACAATAGTATCCTCTTGCTCCTCCATGGGGGCATCCACATTAGCGGGAAGGTGGGCATTCACTCCTCCTCATGGGTCTGTGTTCCTATTCGCACGCTCTGCTACCAGGTTTTGACTAGCACAAATGAAGCTGCCATTAACATCACTTGTGGACGGAGGCATCTATTTTCCTTGGGTATCCCGAAGTGGAACCATTAGTCATAGGAAGGCATAAATTTAGCTTTGGTAAATATTGCAAGCTTTCCAAATTAGGACTACAATCCCACATAATTGTCATCTCCGCAGCAGAAAGAAGAGCATTCTAGTTCCTCTACACCGACACTGACACTTGGTGCTGTCACAGCCTAATTTGTAACCATTCTAATGAGTGTATAATCATATCTTATTACCATTTTGTGTGCCTTGTGACTAATGGTGTTGAGTACCTTTCTGTATACTGGCCACTGAGATACTCGTGCAAAAGCTCTGTTTTCACTAGTGTTTTACTTGGGGATATGTGGTTCCTCTCTCAGTATGGGGATCGCCTTTGCATTCTCTTAATGGTCTTGTTTAAAAAACTTTTTAAAAAAGATTTTATTTATTTATTTATGAGAGAGACAGAGAGAGGCAGAGATACAGGCAGAGGGAGAAGAAAGCTCCATGCAAGGAGGCTGACGTGGCTCTCAATCCTGAGTCCCCAGGATCACGCTCTGGGCAGAAGGTGGCACTAAACCGCTGAGCCACCCGGGCTGCCCTTGTTAATAGTCTTGTGATGCAGAGAAGTTATCTTAATGGCATCTGATTTATCAAATTTGTTCTTACATGGTTAATGGTTTTGGAGCCCTGTTTAAGAAAATTTTGTCTAACAGAGTGCCTGGGTGGCTCAGTCAGTTAAGCATTTGTCTTTGGCTCAGGTCATAATCTTGGGGTCCTGGGATAGAGCCCCACCTTGGGAATCCCTGTACTGAAGGAAGTCAGCCTCTCCTTCTCTGCCCCTCCCCCAGCTTGTGCGCACTGGCACACTCTCAATTTTTTTTTTTTTTGATCTCAAATATTTTTTAAAAGAAAATTTTTTCTACCTGAGATAGTAAGAAATATATATTTGGTCTCTGCCTTTAGTTTTTGACTGAAACCCCTGGATTTTCTAAAATGGTAGGGGTGTCTTGTTCTAATGAAGTAACTCTTGCCGGGCTCCTGGATAGCTTGAGGATTAGGGGCCGGTTGCCAGAAAGACCAACCTATGATCAGAAGTTTGGAACTTTCAGCCCCATCCTTCAAGGAGGGGAGAGGAATTGAAAAGTGAATTATGAATCATGCCTACAAGATGAAGCATGCATAAAAACTCTAAGAAGCTAGGAGAGCTTCTGGGTTGGTGAACACATGCATGTGTTAGGGGGGTGGTGCTCTCCAACTCCATGGGCACAGTATCCTTCTAGACCTTACATTATTCTCTTCATATGGCTGTTCGTCTGTATTCTTTATAATATCCTTTATAATACGCCGGTAAACATACGTGTCTCCGAGTTTTGAGCTGTGATATCAAATAATCAAGACTGTGGAGGGGATTCTGGGGATTCCATTTATAACCAAGTTGGACCGAAGTATAGGTAACCTGGGGACCTATGACTTGGGACTGGCATCTGAAGTGAGGAACAGTCTTGTGGGACTGAGCCCCTAACCTCTGGGGTCTGCACTAACTCTGGGTAATTAGTGTCAGAATTGAAGTGTAGGACACCCAGCTGGTATCTGCAGAAACTTGCTCCGTGTGGAAAACCCACAATTTGGTGTCAGAGCGCTGTGAGCAGAGGAACTTGGTTTTTCTTTACTATTTCAAGGTCGTGGAGATAGAGAAAGGAAAGGGATATTTTAAAATCCAGAAAAGGGGATTCCTGGGTGGCGCAGAGGTTTGGCGCCTGCCTTTGGCCCAGGGCACGATCTTGGAGACCCGGGATCGAATCCCACGTCGGGCTCCCAGTGCATGGAGCCTGCTTCTCCCTCTGCCTGTGTCTCTGCCTCTCTCTCTCTCTCTCTCTGTGACTATAATAATAAATAAATAAAAATTAAAAAATAAATAAATAAAATAAAATCCAGAAAGAAAAATAAATAAAATAAATAAAAAATAAAATAAATTTTAAAAATTAAAAAATTAAAATAAATAAAATAAAATCCAGAAAGAGGGGATGCCTGGGTGACTCAGCAGTTGAGCACCTGCTTTCAGCCCAGGGGGTGATCCTGGAGTCCTGGGATCAAGTCCCACTTCGGGCTCCCTGCATGGAGCCTGCTTCTCGCTCTGCCTGTGTCTCTGCCCCTCTCTCCGTGTGTTTCTCATGAATAAATAAAATCTTTTTTTAAAAAATAAATAAAATAAAATCCAGAAAGACTGACTTGCTGCCGCCTCCTAGTGATTTTCTACTGCTGAGGATATTATCAGTCACAAACAAGTAACAAGGAAGATGATTCAGCTGGAAGGGGACTAGGGTTGTGAGCCCATTTGGTGGTAAGGACTGAGATTTACTTACTGAGCCCATACCACCACACCTCCCAGAGGGACTCTCATGGGCCCTATGACAGAGGGGTCCCTGAGGCTCACAGGCCACCCAGCATCTCCGCGAAGCTGCTATAGTCACAAGGCTGAAGCAACTTGTGAAGTGCGACTCAAGGAAGTACAGTCGGGACTCTGAGACTTGCAAATTGTATGATACTAGATAAGTGACTTCACCTCCTCCAGCCTCTGTTTCCTCCTCTGTAGGCTGAGAGGAGACCAATCCCTCAGGCATCATAGCCAGCATCATCTGTGCTAATACATGCAAGGCATGTACAGGCAGGAAGTAATACCACCATGCTGGCAAAATCAAGGGCCCCCATGTTTACTGAGAAGGTGCTTACTGCTTGTCACTACTGACCCAAAAGCAAAGTACAGAGTAAGTTCTTCCATCCTCCTCTTCTCTTAAAGAGATGAGTAAATTGAGGCATGTAGTAAGTAACCAGGCTGGACAATGTGTTTCCTTAGCCTCCCCGGCAGGACAAACCTCAAAAGATGCTCCTGTCCCAAAGTGTTCAGGAACAAACTCGGGAAGTAAAGGCTGCACAAGGCAGCTCTGCTGAACTGGGAAAAGGGACACAGGTTGCCTGAAGGCCAGAGAGGCCCACTGCAAACAAAAGCCAGTGGTTTTTTTTTTTTTTTTTTTAAGATTTTATTTATTCATGAGAGAGAGAGAGAGAGAGTGTGAGAGAGGCGTGCAGAAACATAGGCAGAGAAAGAAGCAGGCTCCATGCAGGGAGCCTGATGCAGGACTTGATCCCAGGACTCCAGGATTAAGCCCTGGGCCAAAGGCAGGTGCCCAATCGCTGAGCCACCCAGGGATTCCCCCAGCACCACCACCACCAGCGGTCTTAAGTGATGAGGTCCACCCTGGCAATCAGTGGTCAGGATCTGAGCTGCTACAAATTATCCTCTGCCTCTTAGATCCCAATGCCACAAACGTGGTGTTCTCACCCAGCTTCAAACTCCTTTTGGCCAATCAACCGTCCTTAAAGGACAGGGGTGGGCCTGCCCCTCCTGAGAACTGGGGAGGGTATGGGACCTGGCACTACTGTGCTCTAGCGAGCTGCCTACTCAGGAGGGCCTGACAAGCTTGGCCAGAAATTTCAGAAGTGAAGTGAGATCTGAGAGCAAGGAACAGCCTTCTCCTCAACCCCTTTCCTTCCTCCTCACCAAATACCTCTACCTTTCCTACTTAGTAAACTAAGGATTTGAAATTTTCAGCAAATTCCTTGGGCCCCCAAGGTCATCCCATGGTCTTGGGAGTTTCAGGGGGCTTTCATTGTTCAGACTGGACTCCTACAAGTCCTTCTGTGACAAGTCACTTGGTGTCTGGGCTGGGAAAAAGAAGATAATTAAGCACAAAACTGAAATCCATCTTAAACCAAACAGCCACACCTAAGCAGATGAGAAAAGTAAGGACAAGGGGACAGAGGGACAAAACAATGAAAACCCTACACATATATCTGGAAGCCTAATCAAGGAATATGTGGCCCATGGATCGCGTGTGTTTGGGGGGCTCTAAAGGAGGGAATGGAGCCTGGGAATCCAGGTAGGCAGCCCAAAGGAATGTGATGGGAAGTAAAACTGCTTTGGGTCAAGAACCAAAAACCTGAAAGCTAAGACATCCAGCAAGTTGCAAGAGGAAAACTGGTCCCCAGGGCCAATGGGTCTTGAGGTAACATGGCCACATCACCTTGATTTCTCTGAGAAGCATCCCAATTGCCAAGCAGTCAAAACCCTCACACAATCTATGTCCCAGAAGCAGAACATTATTTAAAAATGAGGGAGCTTCATGCACATGAATGTGGAAGAAGATCCAAGATGAAACAGAGGAAAGAAAGAGGCATCAGTGTAAGGTGTGGTTGGCCCAAACCCCACTTTGCTAAGAATAAGACATTATGCAGGTTCAGCTGAACACAGAAGCCAGCCCAAAGAAAACTTGCCAAACCCTGGTTGGCAGTGGCCAGCAGCTGTCAGGAGGTAAATGATGGGGAACTGACACTTTCCACATCACAGATCTCTGGTGTTTTTCGTGTGTTTATTTTTTTACAATAACCTATTACTTTTGTAATCATAGTTTAAAAACAAACAAACCAGACTAGATCAGAAAAATACCTTAGAAATAAAAACCCAGAAAAGATGTCTGGGAAGTACCTTTGTGGAAATAAAAAAAAAGATGAAAGAATTTGAGAATTGCATTATTTTCTGTCTACTTTCAACTTCATCAAAATTATCATTTAAAATAGAAACATCTATCGACATTCAAATGCGGAACCAGACTGCTTAAGAAGTACATCTAGTTTCTTCCTTCACACCACCCTTTGCTTTTCTCTTACAAAAAAGAACAGTAGTCACAAGATGGATGGATCTAGAATATGATGCTAAATGAAATAAGTCAGAGAAAGACAAATACCATCTGATCGCACTCACATGTGGAATTTAAGAAACAAGACAAATGAACAAAGAAAAAAAGGGGGACAACCAAAAAACAGACTCATTAACTTTAGAGAACTGGTGGTTACCAGAGGGGAGGGAGGTGAAGGATGGGTGGAATAGGTGATGGTGATTAAAGACTCCCCACTTACCACAATGAGCACTGAGATAATGGATAGAACTGTTAAATCCCCATATTGAACACCTAAAACCAATATAACACTACATGTTAACTATAGTGGAACTAAAATCGAAAAAACAAAGAAAAAATAAAATAAAGTGAAAATAAAAAGAATGGCGGTAGTCAGCCACCGAAGCAGGACAGACTGCTAACACTAAATTGGGACCCTCTAAAATCTGCTTGCTGAGATTATGATTGCATTTGTTTTTTCCCTATCTTGCCTGAAAACCAGCATTATACTTAAATTTGGCCCCATGCTTTTTGGGCATGGAGAACTTTGTTCCCCTATGTATTTTCATTGGCAGACACACCATGGCCCAGCCATGGCAGGGTACTTAGGCTGATCATGGAGGCTGGGCATGATGTCTTCAGCAAAAGCAGTCTTATTTGTCACATTAAAACTACAAAACAAAAACAAAAACAAAAACTACAAAACAAGGGACACCTGGGTGGGTCAGTGGTTGAGCATCTGCCTTTGGCTGAGGTCGTGATCCCAGGGTCCTAGGATGGAATCCTGCGTCAGGCTCCCTGTGGGGAGAGAGAGCCTCTCCCTCTGCCTGTTTCTCTGCCTCTCTCGGTCTCTCTTGAATAAATAAATAAAATCTTAAAAAAAAAAAAAAAAAAAAACTACAAAACAAGGGGTGCCCAGGTGGCTCAGTTGGTTAGGTGTCTGTCTGTCTTTGGCTCCAATCATGATCCCAGGGAACTGGGATGGAGCCCGGTGTCCAGCTCCCTGCTTAGCAGGGAGTCTGCTTCTCCCTATCCCTCTGCCTCTCCCCCGCCGCCTCTAATAAATAAAATCTTTAAAAAAAAATTTTTTTTTAATATAAAACTACAAAACAAGGTTTCTCCCCAACACTGTACTAGGAAAACTGTCCACACCTGACCTGATGGTGAGAGGCACATGGTCTGTGAACCTGAAGAGTGTACAGGATGAGGCATCTGTTGTCTTAGGTAACATACGGAAATAGCTTATTCCTGAGTGCTTCCCCAACACTAGCTGTTGCATGCTGGCTGCTGAGCATTTTCCTTGCAGATATAATTAAGTAGCAAAACCTTGTCCTACTTTAAAAAGGAATACACTTCAGAACCAAACAAACAAACAAACGAAAACCCGTCATGATAATTATAGTGTCTTATGGGCTCTACCTAAAATGTAGACATGCGAAGTCCTCTGTCACCAAGTACAGTAGTCCACCCCCCCACCCCCCCCAATGCAGGTTTCGCTTTCCAGTTTCAGTTACCCAGTCAGCCCTGGTCCGCAAGCAGATAATCCTCCCACTGCGTTTCGCCAGAAAACCAACAGTAGCTTAACACTACGTCACAACGCGTATGTCACTCACTTAATTTCATCACACTGGCATTTTATCATCTCATATCATCATAAGCAGGGCGAGTATAGTACAATAAGGTGTTCTCAGAGACAAAGAGCACATTCGCCACATTAATACATTATATTGTCATAAGTGTTCCATTTTATTATAAGTTGTTGTTAACCTGAAAAATAAAACTGTCGGTTAATTTACCTACAAAAATGTGTTCATTCAGGAGGAGCAGAGAACTACAATCCAGGACAAATAAGCTATGGCAAAACCACAGCCAAGTCTGGAGAACAAAGAATGCTCTTTTCTGGAAGGAAAGGGGGAAGTCAGAAGGGCTGTTATGAACAAGAAGTCCACTGGGGCACCTAGGTGGCTCACTGGTTGAGCGACTGCCTTTAGCTCAGGTCTGATCCCGAGGCCCTGGGATCGAGTCCCATATCCGGCTCCCTATGGGGAGCTGGCTTCTCCCTCTGCCTATGTCTCTGGCCCTCTTTCTGTCTCTTATGAGTAAATAAATAAAATATTAAAAACAAAAAAAAAGCAGCCCACCGGAGTAAATAGGGAGTTTTAAGTGCAGTAGTGTTTCATTGGCTGGGCTGTTGCTGGGGCAGAAGAAAAGCCTTTCCTCCTCAGCTGGAATAGTAAAGTACTATGACCTGCAAGGTGACTTGAAAGACAGGTCTTTTTCTATTGGGTCTGCAACTGATGACAAGCAGTGGGATTTGAGTGCTCCTCCTTCTGTCCTCCTGATTCTATTAAATGAAGTTTCCTCACATTAATGTTCATACTGTTAATTTCTTCTGTGCATTTATAAATTAAATTTTACCATAAGCATGTATGTATAGGAAAAACAGTACAGATAGGGTTCAGTACTATCCATGGTTTCAGGCATCCACTGGGGTTCTGTGTCCTCCACTGATAAGGGGGTCTACTGTATCATTTCTAGCACTGGGAATTGTGTATCAATTTATTCACTGGAATCCACACCTCCTGCCTTTTAAAAAAGTTTTCATTCACGTGAAAAACACTGATGGGGAAAATGCAAACATATGACAACTAAGCCGGTTCTGTCTCCCTGGGGAGTTCACCCAGCAGGGAGAGAGGCAGAGTCTCCAGCGAGAGAATACAAACACTTCCCTATCCAGCCACTAGATGGGCGTTTTCCAAAGTCTTTCGACCATGACCTGGAGTCACAACATGACCCAGCAAACACACATCAAGTAAATCCAACCAGCTTTACAAATCTGTCCTGACCATGCTCCCCATGAAACATAGACTCTCTTCTTTTCTTCTTTTTTTATTTTATTTTTTTTTAATTTTTTATTATTTATTTATGATAGTCACACAGAGAGAGAGAGAGAGAGGCAGAGACACAGGCAGAGGGAGAAGCAGGCTCCATGCACCGGGAGCCCGATGTGGGATTCGATCCCGGGTCTCCAGGATCGCGCCCTGGGCCAAAGGCATGCGCCGAACCGCTGCGCCACCCAGGGATCCCTTTTCTTCTTTTTTTAAAGATTTTATTTATTTATTCATGAGAGACACAGAGAGAGAGGGGCACAGATGCAGGCAGAGAGAGAAGCAGGCTCCATGCAGAGAGCCCGATGCAGGACTTGATCCTGGGTCTCCAGGATCAGGCCCTGGGCTGAACCCGGCGCTAAACTGCTGAGCCACCCAGGCTGCCCTTCTTTTTTTTCTTTTTAAGTCTGGTCAACCCCCACATGGATGTCATGGTCTACTACTGCTGGGTCTGTTGAGGTACCTGCTGCACGTTCTACACTGAGAACACATAAGCTGTGGAGAGGGTGGGAGAGAAGTCCCCCACAATAGGAGTGCACAAAATGCAAGAATGGCCAGGGAGGCATGGCATCTATACAGTTTCACTTGTGTCAGTCCCTCCCAGACACCTCAAATACTGACTGAGAGCCAACTCTGCTGAGCAGAGTACCAGGTATTGGGCATCCAGGGGCCAACCAAGCCCTGCCTGGTGCAACTGACAACTGAGTGACAGAGGCAAGCACAAAGTAAACATGACATGATTACATTGGGGTGAGGGGGTTTGCTATGAACTTGTATTATGAACAAATAAGCAGGGTTAACAATCAGGCTGACAAGAATCACTCTTTCAGTCATAGTGGCCAGGAATGGTCTCAGGAAGGGGACATCTAAGCAGAGACCTAAAGTGGAATGGAATCAGTGGCTACTGATAGACAGAGGGACCAGCAAGAGCAAGAACAAAGGCCCTGAGATGGGACTGTGCTGGATCAGAGCAGGAGAGGGGGATGTGGCAGCAGATGAAGTCAGGGATGGGTGGAGAGGGCAGATCACAGGCCTTGAGGGCAGCTGTGAGGAGGTAGGAGTCTACTCTAGGTACAAGGGGAAACCGCTGGAATGTTCTGGGCAGGGTGGTGACATGGTCTGATGATGGTTTTAGAAGATTCCTCTGGACACACTGATGAATAGATGTTAAGGTTAAAAGAATGAAAGGAGTAGGGATGCCTGGGTAGCTTGGTCGGTTTAGCGTCTGCCTTTGGCTCAGGTCGTGATCCCGGGGTCCTGGGTTGTAGCCTCAAATCAGCTCCCTGGTTGGCAGGGAGCCTGCTTCTCCCTCTCGCCCCTGCTTATGCTCGCTCTCACTATATGCGTCGCTATCTTATACATCTCTCTCAAAAAAAAACAAAAAAAAAAAAAATCAAACGAACAAGAATGAAAGGAGTCAATGATGACCAAGGTAACCAACAGGGCCTCGGCGAGCAAAAAATGTTTGAAATATAAAAGGTGTCCCTGGGCAGCCCGGGTGGCTCAGTGGTTTAATGCCGCCTTCAGGCCAGGGTGCGAACCTGGAGACCCGGGACGGAGTCCCACATCAGGCTCCCTGCATGAAGCCTGCTTCTCCCTCTGCTTGTTTCTCTGCGCCTGCCCCTCTCTCTCTCTCTCTCTCTCTCTCTCTCTCTCTGTCTAATAAATAAATATATAAAATCTTTTAAAAAATAAAAATAAAAATAAATAAAAGGTGTCCCTTCCTTAGGGCTGACCAGCCCTGGAGCCAGGTTTGGCAAAACCCAGCCAGGCTGGATTTTAGCTCCAACTTGCATCCCTTGGTTCAGTACTGGCAACTGGAGGTGCGAACTGGGGAGACTATGGGAGGAACAAGGGGTTTTCTGCAGAGAGAGGTTAAGTCAATGGTCCAACATCACACAGGGAATCCTGCCTCAAGTCTGTCTGACTCCAAGGCCTGAGTAACTATTTAGGCTGAGGATCAAAAGGCAGAGGCCAGCCTGAAAGGGTGCAAAGTGCAGGCAAAGGGAAGCACTCTGACAGGCAGGGGTATCCAGGGTGTGTTCCCAAGAGGCAGACATGGGTGTTCAGAACAGCAGACCAGGCTGTGATCAAGACACAAATGGCAGTCGTCAGGGCCTGATGCAGCTCCCAGGGCACGACAAGTGGACCCCTGTGCTTCAGTGTCACCATTAAGACAGCGCAATCATCCATTGTTCCACTGTACTGGGACTTATGGTCCAAGACAGGGTGGCACACATCAAACCCCTTTCCCTCTGTAACAGGTGAGACAGCAACTGCCATGCAGCCACCTGCTTCCTGAGCCAGTGGGGCACGACTTACTTGTGAAAAGAGAACCTAAACCATCCCAAGGAGCTATTTTAAAGCTCACTGCCGCTAAATACAGGGTCCATCCTCCTTTTATCTCACACAGGGCTGGTGAACTTCACATTGAGCAAAATCCAGACTGTTCGCAGTAACAAGTACCCACATGCAAAAATGAAGACATGCCCCCTCTATAACAAAGAAACAGTCCCAAAGGGAAGCGTGCTGGAGATAAGTTTAGTCGCAAAGGCTTTGAAGAGGCCTGGGCTGGTTTATGCCCTGCTAACAGTTCTCCGTTTTCTTTTTTTTTTTTTTTTATGATAGTCACAGAGAGAGAGAGAGAGAGAGAGAGGCAGAGACACAGGCGGAGGGAGAAGCAGGCTCCATGCACCGGGAGCCCGATGTGGGATTCGATCCCGGGTCTCCAGGATCGCGCCCTGGGCCAAAGGCAGGCGCCAAACCGCTGCGCCACCCAGGGATCCCAGTTCTCCGTTTTCTAAAGAAAACCCCTTCTCTAAGGGAATTGAGAGGGAAATGGATGCATCCCTTCCATTCTCTCTGCCCTATGAAATCCAACTGCCCAGCAAACCCAGCTACATCTGGCAATACCCTCAAGGCCCTTTCCTTTACTATAGATGATTTGAGGCCAAATTTCTCATGCCCATCAAATCCATGTCCTGAAAAATCAGTGTCATCAGCATGTAGTTAACCAAAAACTCCAGTCATATTAATGAACCTTACACTTCTTAGGGATGATCTCCATAAGGCTGATAGCAATGGCAGCTGCATTTAGCTTCAGACTCGATTCTGAACTGTCCCCCCTCAGACATTTCCCCCCCAATAATCCAGTAGCAGTTACTTCCCTTTTATAGTAGCTTTTGCACATCCTTTTAATTTTTTAAGTATTTATTTTTAAAGATTTTAATTGTTTTGGGGGTGGAGAGAGGAAAAAAAATCTCAGGCAGACTCCCTGATGAACACAGAGCCCCATGCTCGATCTCACAACCCTGAGATCATAACCTGACCTGAAACCAAGAGCCAGACACTTAACTGACTGAGCCACCTAGATGAGTAATTTTTTTAAAAATTCTCTGTTCCAATCAATGTTACAAGTTATTAGGAAATATGCGAGATGAGAAACAAACATTTGATGTTTTCCAAAACCCATACATACCACCACACACACTTCCTTCTTTCCAGTGCATTATGGTGAAATTGCAAGCTTACAATTTTTAAGTTACAAAAAACAAAATAGAAGAGTTGATTCCTTTGCTACCACTTTGAAAACATACAGAACTATTACAGCAAGACAAAGATATATTCTGTATCTTAACCTGCCAGGATGTTGTAGGAATCCTAATAAATGATACCAGATACCAACTGTTCCGCACTGTGTGCCAGGTGCTGTCCTACGCACTTTACAGATGTCATTGTTGTTTAGACCTGCAATAATCCTTGCAGGGTACTATTAGTGCCCCCCTTTGCAACTAAGGAGATGGATATGATTAAATGAGAATAGGGCCCTTGTCTGCCTGTTTCTGACTGAATTCTCAGGCCCTGTCAGAGCCTGGCTCATGGTAGGCTCTCAATACCCACTTGTCCGAATGAGGGAATGTAAGGTTGGGCCATTTCTTGCACAACTCTGGGGGGTACCATTCATGTTGTGTTCTGTCTATGGTCAATATGAATGGGTCCCTCTGTGCCATAGCAGCCTTAATGACTGAGGCCAAAACTAGCTGACACATCTGAGGATTCACTAAATGCCAGGAACTGTCACCTCCATTTCTCTAAGGCACCAAGAAGAAAAGTGGCAAGGCCAGGAGTCAAACCCAGAAGGGTGAATAGAGCCTAAATGTCAGTTTCTTCACCAGCAGAATGTTGTTCTTACCCAACACACCTAATCCCTCCTACATTCCATAAACAGCTAAGACAGGGGGCTAGTCTAGGGCTACCTCCCAGTGTTTTGAGGGTCCATAAGGAATGACAAAGGTATGTGGTACATGGAGGAGCATTTATTATTGTTATAATTACGTATGAATTGATTTTAAAAACATTAGAGTACATATAACCAGCACATCAAATCTGAGCTTCCTGGGATATAGAATGACTCCAAATTATTTTTTTCATTTTTTAAATAGTTGACTTACAAATATATACACACGTCCATATAAAGAACAACATTAACTCCAATAAATCAAGTGCTCGCTATATGTCAGGCACTGCAGTGTGTTAAACAGCTTCTCATGTTATGTTTTTAACCCTTACAACAACTGTTTGAGGTAGCATAGCTGTCACGCCTGTTTCACAAGTGGGGGTACCTAATGGTCAATGCCTTGCTTGAGGTCAAGCTAGGATTTAGAAGGCTGGGTGTGAATCCAGGAGGTCTGATCCCAGAATTAGCAGTCCTCACCACCACCCTTACCAATCACCACCCAATACCCTCGTTCCCAGGAGACAATGGCCTAGAAAGTTAAAACACCAACAGAACAAGTAACATTCACTGCTTACAACCCAAACCCAGTCCTATACCAAGCATTTCACACATACGCTCACTCCATACCCCCAGAGATTCTTCTCACTCATTCCACAAATGTTCCCTAAGGACCTACTATGGGCCAGACATCTGGGTATACTCCAGGACACCAAGCAGACATGATCCCTGCTTTGATGGCCCTCAGAGAAGATCGGATATGTAATTCCAAACTGGGGTAACTGCTACACAGGAAAGGATCAAGGTGACATGCGAGTGTAGCAGTGGGAAGCAATGACTGCTCCAGGTGGTCAAAATGCAAGCCTGAACATCCTCCCTGATTCTGAGAAAAGGCCCCCTCTTCCAAACAACTTCCCTGATCTCTGGCTCCCATTGCTCCCCTGTGCATCCACTGTGTTCCTCTCTCAGGAAGGGTAATGAGGATTACATGATGGGCCATGGGGAATTCTTCCCACATTTACCATCTGTTCCCCTACCAAACTGGAGAGGCTCCTCAGAGCATCCAACCACCAACCATCCAACACCCAGTAAGGACTCAACAAATACTTGCTCCATAATGAAGGAGGAGATTGGGCCTGACAGCAACAATGGTACTTCCCACTTGCCAGGAACCATTTTACAGGTTTTCACCAACTCCATTTGTGGCATTATCCCCATTTCACAAACGAAAAAACTGAAGTTCAGAGGATTAAGCTATTTATCTAAGGTCACACAGCTAAGCGACGGACAGCGCAGGGAATCAAACTCCATTTGGATCTGTCAATTCAAACTGAAAACTTGTTCCAAATTCCCAGGAAGTGGCTCTTGCGCTTATTCCCTAGTTTCCCCAAGGATTCACTGGGGGGGAAAAAATCAAGACTGGTGTCTTCAAGACCAGCACAAAACACTCTCCTAAAGGCCCACATTTTAAATAAAAGCCTTAAAATCTAGAAAACCAAATGAAGACGAAAGGACGCAAAACAAAAACAATGCTTTCAACAGCAAACAGTTCTACCCGTCCTCCCCCACTAGCTCTAGACTCCCCACTTCAGGGCAAACATTTTGAAGTCACCACTTGCAAGGGATTGAGGGAGTTATTTACTTTTCTTCGAAAATCCAGAATTTGTGATTTTTTTAAAATAAAATTTTAGATCGGCTAACCCAAATGGGCTACTTATGCTCGTTTCCAGGCGACACTAGATTCATTTGGGGTTTTTCCTACTAAGCCCCGACCGCAGCCTCCCCAAAAAGACAACATTCGGGTCGAACCCGTTACAGCGTAGCCAGAAAAGCCCCGACGCCCTGCTATTGTTGCTGCCGCCACGGACACTACGACCCGGTGCCGGGCCCCCGGCCCGCAGAGGAGGCGGAGAGCTTTGTCCGGCGACCCCGGCGAGAGCGCGCGCGCGGCCTCCACGCGGCCCGGGCCCCCACCCCACGGCCCGCGGATGCTGTAGCCGCCGCGGCCTCGCTACACTGTGGCCTTCCCCGCGCGCGCGGTGCCGGCCAGGCTTCTTGACCCTCGGGCGCCGCCGTACCCCAGCCCCGCTCTGGGCGCCGGCGGCCCCCTCCCCCCTCGGCGCCCCGGCTCCATTCAAACCGTCCTCCCAAGCCCCGCGCCGCGCTCCCCCCGCGGCCCGCGTTCCTTACCGAGAGTGGCCGGCGCCGTCGCCTTCCCGGCACCGCCCCCGCCCCTCCGCGCGGGGCCGGGGGCAGAGTGGGCGTCTCGCCTCTCCTCACGAAACAAAGAAGCCGCCGCCGCCACCACCGCCGAGTGAGGGTAAGTCTCGCGCGCGCGCCCGCCCGCCTCGGCCGCCCCCCCACGCCGCCCGCGCCCCCGCTGCGCGCGCACTCGCCAGCTCCCCTCCCCCCACACTCGGCTTCTCTCGCTTCCGCCGCCCGCCCGGCCTCGTGCGCGCGCCCGTCCGCCCTTCCGCTCCCAGTGCGCGTGCGCGTCCGCTCGGAGCCTCGGGGAGGTGGGCGGGACCAGAGAGAGCCGGCGCTCCTGCTGTACCGCCCCTGTCAGTCCGGGACGGTCTTGCTCATGCGCACTGGGGTCGTCGTCCCCACGCTGCGTCCCGACGCTGCCGGGCATGCGCAGAGCGGGCGCCACTGCGGCGGTGGTGGTGGTGGTTCCCGCTGCTGCGGCGGGATGTTGGGGGATGGGACGGAATGGTTGCGGGGTCTGCGGGGAAGGGTTGGCCTGCGGGGATTGAGACTCAGAAGTGAAGACCCCAGGCCGTGCGTAAGGGCGGGAGGCGGGCAGGCTGGACTGGGGCTGAGGCTAGCCGGCCCCTGGGCCAAGGGCGGGTCTGGGAGCTTTTATTTATTTGTGGCCGGGGGATGGCAGGGTCTCTTGGGCAAGACGTGGTGGGCTTCAGTCGTGGCCGCCTTTTCTTTCTTTTTTTTTTTTTTTTTATGATAGTCACACAGAGAGAAAGAGAGAGGCAGAGACACAGGCAGAGGGAGAAGCAGGCTCCATGCACCGGGAGCCCGATGTGGGATTCGATCCCTGGTCTCCAGGATCGCGCCCCGGGCCAAAGGCAGGCGCCAAACCGCTGCGCCACCCAGGGATCCCGTGGCCGCCTTTTCTTCAGAACTTCTCCAGCACTATTAGTCTGGCTATTTTTTGATCTGCTGCTGAGTCCCAGACGCAAGTGCTATGGCACCACGTAGACGAAGCAACCATGTCAACCATTGAGCTCTCCCCAGAAGGCAACCAAGAGGCAAGAGAAATAAGTAACATAGATTGTGTTGAGGTGGAAATGTGGACATTTTAAATGAGGCAGCCAGAGAAGGCGTCACTGGGAAGATGTTTGGGACAAAACATGAAAGTAGTGAGGGACAGAGCTTTTGATCGGGGTATGAAGGCCCTGAGCCTTTAGGCTGCATCTCTGGTTTGAAAGTACCTCCAGTGCCACATCCTTTAGTCCTGCAAGTGGACAAGCGCTCCCCTAAGTCACAGTCACAGCCTGTGACTGTCCCTATTCCTGCTTCTCGGACCTGTTCTTCCTCATTTTCAGGTCTCAGCTGACAAACCACCTCATATCTCTCATCCTTTGGATCGCTGCTTCCTTTTCCTTCACATTTCTTGGGTGCCCTGTTCATTGTCTGTCTTCTTCCTCTCAATTTAATGGCAAAGTTGTTTTTTAGTCGCGGTGCACCGGGGTGGCTCAGTGGTTGAGCGACTGCCTTTGGCTCAGGTTGTGATCCCCCCCGGGGTCTGGGATGGAGTCCCACATCGGACTTCCCGCAAGGAGCCTGCTTTTCCCTCTGCTTATGTCTCTGCCTCTCTATATATCTCTCATGAATAAGTAAGAATCTTGTTAAAAATATAATAATAATATAATAATAAATACAACTTAGGGGCACCTGGGTGGCTCAGTGGTTGGCTGTCTTGGCTCAGGTCATGATTTCTGGGTCCTGGGATCGAGTCCTGCAACAGGCTTCTCCCTCTGCCTGTATCTCTGCCTCTGTGTCTCTCATGAATAAATAATAAAATCTTAAAAAAAAAAATCCTGTGGGGATTTTAGAAAAATAAAATGTTTTAGTTGCTAGTGAATACCCAGCATCTACATCTATATAAAGGATGCATCATTGTAGTGCTCTCCTTCACCACATCATGATACTTTCATTTTTTTATTGAAAGAAAAATAGATTGGCTGCCGATTTTGTGTGTATCATAGCTGCATCAACTCGTTGCTTCTTTCTGAGCCACTTGCAGTATAGGGTAGACAGATCTCATGTTGGAGGCAGAAAAGACCTGGATTTAAAACTTGACTCCATTGTCAGCTGGGTGATGCCAGGAAAATTTACTGTACTCGTCTGCACTTTCCTTTTCTTCACCTGTGCACTGGAAACAATAATGACACTCACCTCCACAGATTGGTTATGAGGAATCTGTGAAAGCAGGCCACCCGGAAGTTCTCTGAACCTTAGCCCATAATATTGAGTAACACACAATGGGTAAGTGGAATCTAAACCTCAATAGCTCTCCCTCAAGTGGTATTTCTTTCTTTTTTTTAATGCAGAGTAATGCTTTATTTTTAAAGATTTTATTTAAAAAAAAAGATTTTATTTTATTTATTCATGAGAGATGAGAGACACAGGCAGAGGGAGAAGCAGGCTCCATGCAGGGAGCCCAACATGGGACTTGATCCCCGGACTCCAGCATCATGCCCTGGGCCGAAGGCAGGTGCTAAACTGCTGAGCCACCCAGGGATCCCCGCTCAGGTGGTATTTCTAAAGCATCCTCAACATGCTAAACACTGAGCTGGTGCCTGGCCTCCATTGGTGCACTGAACAGTGTTCCTGCTCATAGTTTGGACAGTGCATGAGCTCAGTTTACTGTCTCACATGTTGATTAGCTAATGCATGATAGGAAAACGTAAGTGCAATGGAAGAAAAGCCCAGGATGCAATGAGATCATAACATAGGGCACTCCTGGCGTTGAAGAATCCCCTAGATCTTTCAGAGGAAGAGACACGTATGCCAAGTCCCAAAGGATGAGCAAGAGCAGGGAGGAGAAGGGCCCTAGGTAGAGGAAACATGATGTGCCAAGACCCTGAAGAAAAGAAGGTGGGAATAGAAAGGCCCATTTGCCTAGGTGGGGGGTGGGGGGTGGGATGTCAGCAATAGCTACATAGGACAAGGAAGGCCATGTGGGCTGTGGTGACAATCTAGATTTTCCTGAAGCGAGGTGGAAGCAACTGAAAGCCTTTAATCAGGAGAATCCCATAGCTGCTCATGCTGCAGGATGGAGACTGGGCAGAGGAGAAGGACAGGAAATGATGAGTCCATTTAGGCCATTACCATGGCCCAGGGTGGCAAGGTTGGTGGCCTGCGCTAGAGTGGAGGAAGTTGAAGGTAGAGTGGATAGAAATTGAAGGAACAGACCTGAGAGCTGAGCGTGTGAACAGCTTTCTCTGCAGGTGAGACAATGGGAACATGGGAATGGTGGCAAGGGAGGAGCAAGAGTCCTGCTTTAAGGACAAGGTGTCTATCGGGAACAGTTTTATAGACCAGTGCTTCATGGCTGTATGTGGGAATCCCAGTTTCAGTAAAACTGATGCCTTTAGCTCTTAGGTCTATGATACATTTTAAGTTAACTTTTTCATATGGTATAAGGTAAGGTTGAAGTTCATTGTTTTCCATAGGGATACTTAGCTATTCAGCACCAGTACTGAAGTATCTGCTCCCACACTGAATTACCTTGGCACTTTTGTCAAAAATAAATTTACTGCTTAAGTGTGAGTTTGATTCTCAACTCCATATTCTGTTATTGGTTGATAGATCTACCCTTTGCTAAGACAAACTGTCTTGATAACTGTGGCTTTATAATAAGTCTTGAAATCAGATCTTTCTCCTATGTTCTTTATTTATGTATTTATTTTTAAAGATTTTATTTATTTATTCATGAGAGACACACACACAGAGAGAGAGAGAGAGAGGCAGAGACACAGGGAGAGAGAGAAGCAGGCTCTATGCAGGGAGCCTGATGTGGGACTTGATCCCCAGGACTCCAGGATCACACCCTAGCCAAAAGCAGATGCTCAACTGCTGAGCCACCCAGGCATCCCTGTGTTCTTTTTTTAAACTTGTTTTGGGGCACCTGGGTGGCTCAGTGGTTGAGCATCTGCCTTTGGCTCAGGCCTCGATCCCAGCACCCTGGGATGGAGTCCAGCATCAGGCTCACCGCAGGAAACCTGCTTCTCCCTCTCCCTATGTCTCCGCCTCTCTCTGTGTCTCTCACAAATAAATAAATAAAATTGTTAAAAAAAAAACTTGTGGCTATTCTAAATCTTTTGCATTTCGGGGATCCCTGGGTGGCGCAGCGGTTTGGCGCCTGCCTTTGGCCCAGGGCACGATCCTGGAGACCCGGGATCGAATCCCACGTCGGGCTCCTGGTGCATCGAGCCTGCTTCTGTCTCTGCCTCTCTCTCTCTCTCTGTGACTATCATAAATAAATTTAAAAAAAAAAATCTTTAAAAAAAAATCTTTTGCATTTCTGTGTAAATTTTATTTATTTTTTTATAAAGTTTTTCATGTTAGAAATGCAGTTTCCTTTTTTTTTTTTTTTTTAAGATTTTATTTATTTATTCATGAGAGACACAGAGAGAGAGAGAGGCAGGGACACAGTCAGAGGGAGAAGCAGGCTCCATGCAGGGAGCCCGATGTGGGACTCATCCCGGGACTCCAGGATCACGCTCTGTGCCAAAGGCAGGCGCTAAACCGCTGAGCCATCCAGGGATCCCCTCTGTGTAAATTTTAGAATCAACTTATCAATTTCTACCAAAAAACTGCTGGGATTTTGATTGGGATTACATTGAATCTGTAGACCAATTTGGGGAGACTTGTTATCTTAACAATATTAAATGTTCTAATCCATAAACATGGCGTATCTGTCTATTTAGGTCTTCTCTAATTTCTATTAAATTTACTCTTTTCAGGCCTTTCCTACTCAACTGAAATGACTCATTTCAAGGTCACAGGCACCTGCCTGTTGCTGAATGCAGGCGTCAGTTCTTTTCATTTTCCTTGACCTGTTGGCAACAGTTTACATGTTACCTCCTTAGAATATTCTATTCACTTGGCTTCCAGTGAACCACACACTCTGGGGTTTCTTCCCATCCCATCATCTACTCCTTCATAGGCTCCTTTATAGCTGCCTCTTCTTCACACCGATCTCTTAATAATGAACTACCTCAGGACTTGGTCCCTATCTACATTCATTGCCTTAGCTTCCAGTCTTGCTGACCTTAAAAACCCATCTACATTCTAAGATACCTAACCCAAAGAAGTAGAAAACAGGTACATGAACAAACCCCTATAAACGTTTATGGCTGCTTCACTATTAACAGAAGCTAAACGTTGGAAGCAGTCCAAATATCCATCCATTAACAGATGAAAGGATAAACTGTGATGTACACATTCAAGGGACTATTCAGCCACAAAAAAGAATGAAGCCCTAAGATGTACTACGATGTGGATGGGCCTTGAAACCATACTAAGCAAAAGAAGTCAGACACATAAGGCCACATATTGTGAGTCTGTTTCAAATGCCCAGAATAGGCAAATACATAGACAGAAAGCAGATGGCCCAGGGGCTGGGGCAGGGGAGAGGGAGTAATTGCTTAATTGGTTCAGGGTTTTATTTGGAGATGATAAAAATATTTTGAAACTAGATATAGTTCTTACACAACATCAGGAATGTATTATGTACCACAAAGTATTCATTTTTAAATGTTTCAATTTTGTTATATGAATATCACCTTAAGTTTTTTTTTTTAAGATTTATTTATTTATTTATTTATTCACGAGAGACAGAGAGAGAGAGAGGCAGAGACACAGGCAGAGGGAGAAGCAGGCTCCATGCAGGGAGCCCAACGTGGGACTCGATTCCAGGTCTCCAGAACCACGCCCTGGGTGGAAGGAGGCGCTAAACCACTGAGCCACCCGGGCTGCCCTCACCTTAAGTTTTTAAAAAATTATCACACTAATGGTTTCCAAATGTTTACTTATTGCCTAGACCTTTCCCTTGAGCTCTAGAAAACTGCCTCCCAGACACCATCATTGAATATTTAATAGGAGTTAAATTTTCATATCCATCACATCCCTCTTTTGCTCAAAGTGGCTCCCATCTTGCTAAGAATAAAAGACAAAGACTCAAGAGAATGAGAAGACTAGCCACAGAGTAGAATAAAATATTTGAAAAGACACATCCAGTAGAAGATTGCTTATCCAAGGGCACCTGGCTGGCTCAGTCAGTAGAGCATGCCTTGATCCCATGGTTGTAAGTTTGAGGTTGAGCTGCACATTTGGTCTTAAAGTCTCAAGACTCCTACAATAAAATTAACAGCCCAACTAAAAAATGGACAAAGCTGAACAGACAACCTCACAAAAGATCTACAGATGGCAAATAAGCATATGAAAAGATGTTCAACTGCCATTAGGGAATTGCAATCAAAGCACCAATGACATACTAGCATACACCTATTAGAGTAAGGTAAATCCAACTTGAAAAACACCAAATGTTGGCAAGGATATGGAGCAAGAAGAACTTTCATTCTTTGCTGGAATGAATGGAAAATAGTACAGCCACTTTGGAAGATAAGTGTGGCAGTTTCTTGTAAAACTGAACACTTTTCAATATGACCCAGCGTTTGTACACCTTGCGATAATCACTCAAAGGAGCTGAAAACTTATATCCACATGAAAACCTGCATGGGAATGTTTATAACACATTATTTATAGTTGTCAAAACTTGGGAGCAAGCAAGAAGTCCTTCAGGTGAATAGGTAAACTGTGGTCCATCCACACAATGGAGTAATAACGTTAAAAAGAGATGAGCTCAGTCTATGAAAGGACGTGGAGGAACCTGAAATGCATATTACTGAAGTGAAAGCAGCCAGTTTGAAAAGCCCACATACTGTATGATTCCAACTCTGTGGTATTCTGGAAAAAGAAAAACTGGAATCAGTAGAAAGGTCATTAGATCCCCGGGATTAGAGAGGAAGAAGGGATGAATAGGCAGAGCACAGAGGATTTTTATGGAGTGAAACTGCTTTGTATGATCCTATAGTGGTGGATACATATATTTATACATTGCCCAAACCCATGGAACATACAGCACCAAGAGTGGCCCCTAATGTAACTGTGGAGCTTGGGTGATAATGGTGTGCCCATTAGGTTCATCAGTGGATCAGTGCACCGTGTCACATGCACCACTCTG
Organism: Vulpes lagopus; assembly: GCF_018345385.1. NCBI lineage: Eukaryota > Metazoa > Chordata > Mammalia > Carnivora > Canidae > Vulpes > Vulpes lagopus. The sequence goes on along the minus strand of NC_054830.1, from coordinate 7,901,943 downwards.
GTGAGGGTGCTGGTAATGGGGGAGGCTATGCATGTGTGAGGGCAGAGGATGATAAGGGAACACTCTGTGCTCAATTTTGCTGGGAACATAAAACTGCTCTAAAAAGCAAAGTTTATTTTTAAAATGTAAACCAAAAAAAGCCAAAGCCAGTCGTCACGGGGGCTACCAGCCCTTCGCTCCCTCCCCCACCTCTCATTCCACTCCACCATGGGCCTCCTTATTCACTATACTTCAAGTCTGGCACATTCATGCCCTGAAGCTTTGCCTGTATGCCCTTGACACCTGCCTGGCCCCCTCTCCCAGTGGCCCCTGTGATAATGCAGTTGCCCGCTCGTTCATTCCCGGTGTTTATTTTTCTCCATAGTCCTGATACTCTATGCTAGGACCTGAGTTTTGCGTCTGTCTCCATCGCCCATATAGCCCCTGGGTTTCAAGATGCTTCCTGAGGCCTCAGTATTACACCCCCACCTCAGGTGCCAATAGGGAGAATGACCTTGGCCTAAAGTCACATTGTTAGGCTCCACTCTTCAGCTCATGTTTCCTTGGCCAAGTCACCTTCCTGATCAGCCTCTTCTCCCTTCCCAGGTGGGAAGGATGGTGTGAGGTGTGTGGGGAAGGGTGTGCTATGAATGCAAAGAGATGTATAAGAGACCAGGTGTTTGCAGCATCACTCCCTGTGTGGCAAAAATAAAACTCCCAGTTGGCGTTAGTTACCTCAGAGGCCGAATGTTCATGTCTACGTCTTTGCAAATCTGTCCCCTATTATTAGGTGGAAGTTTCCTACATTTTTCATATGCCTTGGAGAGTATGTTTGGGTTTTCCAGAGATATGGACTGTGTATATATAATATACATATAAATTTATACATGTATATATTTATATAGATTTTTATATATGTACATCTATATTTGTTCTCTTTTGTTGTATACACATATAGGCATACCTCTTTTTATTGCACTTTGCAGATATTACATTTTTATATGTTTTTAAATTTGTTTAAGATTTTATTTATTTGAGTGAGAGAGCGAGCACAAGCTGGAGAGAGGGACAGAGGGAAAGGAAGAAGCAAACTCCCCACTGAGTAGGGAGCCCAAGGCGGGGCTCATGAGATCAGGACCTGAGCCAAAGGCAGACACTTAACTCACTAAGCCACCCAGGCGTCCCTGCATTTTTATAAATTAAAGGTTTGTGGTTGTGATGCCTGGGTGGCTCAGTGGTTGAGCATCTGCCTTTGGCTCGGGTCATGATTCCGGGGTCCTGGGATCGAGTGCCACATCAGGCTCCCCATGGAGAGCCTGATTCTCCCTCTGCCTAGCCTGTCTCTGTGTGTCTGTCATGAATAAATAAATGAAATAAATTTTAAAAAAGGTTTGTGGCAACCCTGCCCTGAGCAAGTCTATCAGTATCATTTTTCCAGTACCATTTGCTCACTTTCTGTCTCTAGGTCATATTTCAGTAATTCTCACAATATTTCAAACTTTTTCATTATTTTTATATTTGTTCTGTGATCAGTGATTATGGCTCACTGAAAGCTCAGATGATGATTAGCATTTTTTAGGAATAAAGTATTCATTAAGGTATGTAGGGGGGTTTTATTTTTTTTTTATTTTTTTTTTATTTATTTATGATAGAGAGAGAGAGAGAGAGAGAGAGGCAGAGACATAGGCAGAGGGAGAAGCAGGCTCCATGCACCGGGAGCCCGATGTGGGATTCGATCCTGCGTCTCCAGGATCGCGCCCTGGGCCAAAGGCAGGCGCCAAACCGCTGCGCCACCCAGGGATCCCTGTAGGGGGGTTTTAGAAATAATACTATTACACACTTAATAGACTATAATATAGACTATACTATAGTATAAGTACTTATAGTATAACTATAGTATATAATACTCTTATGTGTACTAGGAAACAAAAAAATCTATTTGATTCTTTTTACTGTGATATACACACTATCTTAGTGGTCTGGAACTGAACCCACAACATCTCTTAAGATATCCTTCTGTGTGTGTTTGTGTGTGTGTGTGTGTGTGTGTGTGTGTATAAGAGAAGGGGGAAGAATTATTTTGAGGAATTGGCTCACATAATTGTAGGGGCTAGCAAGTCAAAATCTAATCTGTTATGTATGCATCACATTATCCATTTATCTGTTGATGGACATTTGGTTTGCTTTCACATTTTACCTTTTGTAAGTACTGCTATTATAAACGGGGGTGGGGCGCCTGGGTGGCTTTATCCGCTAAGCCTCTGCCTTCAGCTCAGGTCATGATCTCAGGGTCCTGGGATTGAGTTCCTCATCAGGCTCCCTGCTTAGTGGGGAGTCTGCTTCTCCCTCTCCCTCTACCTGAATGCTCTCTCTCTCTCTCTTTCTCAGTCAAGTAAATAAATAAAATCTTTAAAAAGCAACAACAACAACAAAAACCCCCTGGGTGTGCAAATATTGTTTGAGTCCCCAGTGATAAACTTTAGCAAAACAAATGATAATATACATGTATACAGCTAGCTATACATATGTATGTCCTATGTATATGTATGTGCATATACATGCAATGTGTATATGGCCAACAAGTTGGAAATTCAGGGAGGAGTAGATATTGCAGTCAGAATCTACAAGGTGGGCAGCCCCAGTGGCTCAGCAGTTTAGCGCTGCATTCAGCCCAGGGTGTGATCCTGGAGACCCAGGATCGAGTCCCACATCGGGCACCCTGAATGGAGCCTGCTTCTCCCTCTGCGTGTGTCTCTGTCTCTCTCTCTCTGTCTCTCATGAATAAATAAATAAAATCTTTTTAAAAAAAAAAAAAGAATTCTACAAGGCAACAGGCTAGAAACTTGAGGGTTTCTATGCAACAGTCTTGAAGAAAACTTTTTTTAAAAGATCTATTTATTTATTTTAGAGAGCGCACAAGCTGGGAGGGGCAGAGAGGGAGAGAGAATCTATTTTTTTAATATTTTATTTATTCACAAAAGACAGAGAGAGAGAGAGAGGCAAAGACATAGGCAGAGGGAGAAGCAGGCTCCATGCAGGAAGCCCGATGTGGGACTCGATTCCAAGACTCCAAGATCATGTCCTGAGCCAAAGGCACATGCTCAACCGCAGAGCCACCCAGGCATTCCAGGGAGAGAGAATCTAAAGCAGACTCTCTGCTGAGCACAGAGCCCAACTCAGGGCTTGATATCACAACCCTGAGATTAGGACCTGAGCCAAAACAAAAAATTGGATACTTAACTGAGCTATCTAGGCACTCCAAGAATGTCTTCTTTTCTTGGAAACCTCAATCTTTGCTCTTTAGACCTTCAACTATTGTATTGAGAGCCATCCACATTGTGTAGAATCATCCACTTCACTCAAGCCTGATGTAATGTTGATTGCTTCTAAAATGATACCTCCACAGGGACACCTGTGTGGCTCAGTAGTTGAGCTTCTGCCTTCGGCTCAGGGCATGATCCCAGGGATTAGGTCCCGTATTGGGCTTCACACAGGGAGCTTGCTTCTCCCTCTGCCTATGTCTCTGCCTCTATCTTAAAAAATAAAAATAAAAAAATAAAATGATACCTCCACAGCAACATCTAAGCTGGTATTCACCAAACAATGAGGTGCCATGGCCAAGCCAAGTTTAAACATAAAATTAACCATTGCAAAGTAAAATGGACATTCTTCTTTTTTTTTTTTAATTTTTATTTATTTATGATAGTCACAGAGAGAGAGAGAGGCAGAGGCACAGGCAGAGGGAGAAGCAGGCTCCATGCACCGGGAGCCCGACGTGGGACTCGATCCCGGGTCTCCAGGATCGCGCCCTGGGCCAAAGGCAGGCGCCAAACCGCTGCGCCACCCAGGGATCCCGGACATTCTTCTTTTGACTCAACATCAAGGACTTGAATTACAAAGGTTACCAAGTCCAGTATATGAAAATGTAAAATGCATCTTCTTCAGTTGCCACTGTAAAGTGAATAACTTTTCAGTAATCTCTTCAGACTTTCTTTGGAACATCAAATTGCTTATTTATTAACCAAATATGTATTTGTTCCTCACGCTTGGCCTACTGTCCTGAAAAATAAGCCTCACAAGAAAGTAATTTCCCCAGATCAAGCAGTGAGGTATACAAACCCAGGGCAATAGATTTTTTTTAGCAGGCAGCTCTGGTTTTAACTTAGCAGATAAGAGCATGGCATGTTATGCTTGCACTAAACTATGCCACTTCCAGTGGATACCTAACTACCCACATTTGTTGTAATTATATTGGCACTTTATTCTAGCTATAGTATGTTTTATTTTAGATTGGCTTTATTAAACTTTTTTTGAGTTGTTGTGCTTTGGGCTTCCATCAAAAGTAATCCATTCTATGGGCAGCCCCGGTGGCTCAGGGGTTTAGCACTGCCTTCAACCTGGAGGCAGGATCCTCCTGGAGACGCAGGATCAACTCCCACGTCGGGCTCCCTGCATGGAGTCTGCTTCTCCCTCTGCCTGTGTCTCTGCCTCTCTCTCTCTGTGTCTCTCATGAATAAATAAATAAAATCTTAAAAAAAGGGAATCCATTCTATATTCGTATACATGATATATGTATTAGTGTATATATATATATGTATATATGGTTTTATATGTATATATATATACATATATAACATAAAATATAGGTTTGAAATATTTAGACATTTCACCACAGAGGATATTCAGATGGCAAATAAAAACATGAAAAGATATTAGCCATTAAGGAAATGTAAATTAAAACCACAATGAGAAATCACTACCACCTATCATAATGGCTAAAATGAGAATTAATAACACTAAATGCTACTGAGGATGTTGTGAAAACTAGAATACATTGGAAAACATGTGGACCTTATTGTGGGTGGGGATATAAAATGGTACAGCCGTCTGGAAAACAATTTGGCAGTTTCAGAAGAAACTAAACAGATACCTATCACATGATCCAGTAATTGCACTCCTGGCATTTATCCTAAAGAAATGAAAACATGTTCACACAGAAACCTGTGCATGAATGTCCAAAGTCACTTTATATGTAATACACAAAAACTGGAATCAGCCCAAGTGTCCTTCACACAGCTGAATGATTAAACAGATCATGGTCCATCCATACTATAGAATACTACTCAGCAATAGAAGGAAGTGAACTATTGATTCATGTAACAACCCAAATGAATGAATCTCCAGGGAGTCATGCTGAGTACCTATAAAAAAAAAAAAGCCAATTTCAAAAGGTTACAAAATGTCTGATTCCACTTATATAACATTTTTGAAATGGTAACATTTTTTCCAGATGGAGACAGAATAGCAGTTGGAGGAGGGAGGGGGTTGCTTATGAAAGGGCAGCACTAGGGAAAGTAGTGGTGTTGGAACTGTTTGTAATCTTGACTGAGGTGGTGGATATGGAAACACACAGGCATAAAATTGTATGGAACTTGGGGCAACCCAATGGCTCAGTTCGTTAAGCATCTGCTGTCAGCTCCAGTCATGATCTGAGTCCCAGGACTGAGCCTCAAGTTGGGCTTCCTGCTCCATGGGGAGTCTGCTTCTCCCTATGCGCCTTACCCACTCATGCGCTCTGTCTCTCTCTCTCTCTCTTTCAAATAAATAAATAAAATATTTTTAAAAAATTGTGTGGAACTTAATATACACAAACAAATGGGTACAAGTAACCTGAGAAAATTTGAATAAGATGAATGAATTCTATCAATGTCAATATCCTGGCTGGTATATCTTAATAAAGCTGTGGGGGGAAAAAACATAGCAGGAAAAAAATTTATCTATAAATCTTGGTTGTGATATTATGCCATTATTTTGTTAAAGACTACCACTGGGGACTCAAACAGATATTTGCACACCCATGTTCATAGCAGCATTACTTAAAACAGAGAAGATGTGGAAACAACCCAAGTGTCCTTCAACAGATGAATAGATAATGTGATGAATGCACACAATAAAATATTATTCAGCCTATAAGAAGGAAGGAAGTTCTGACACCTGCTACAATGCAGATGAACCCTGAGGACATTAAGCTGACTGTAATAAACCAGACGTAAAAGGACAAGTATTGTAGGATTCCACTTAGATGGGGTACCAAGAATTAGCAAGTTAATAGATTCATAAAGTAGACGGCAGTTACCAGGAACTGGGGGAGGGGGAGAGGAAGTTGGTGTTTAATGGGGACAGAGTTTCAGCTTGGAAAGATGAAGAAGTTGCAGAGAGGAGTGCCTGGGTGAGTCTGATGGTTACGTGTCCACATTTGACTCGGGTCCTGATCTCTAGGTCCTGGGATCAAGCCACACATCAGGCTCTCGGCTCAGTGGGGAGCCTGCTTCTCCCTCTCCCTCTGTGCTCTCTTTTTCTTTTTTTTTTTTTTTTTTAATTAACTTTTATTGGTGTTCAATTTACCAACATACAGAAAAACACCCAGTGCTCATCCCGTCAAGTGTCCACCTCAGTGCCCGTCACCCATTCCCCTCCAACACCCGCCCTCCTCCCCTTCCACCACCCCTAGTTCGTTTCCCCGAGTTAGGAGTCTTTATGTTCTGTCTCCCTTCCTGATATTTCCCAACATTTCTTTTCCCTTCCTTTATATTCCCTTTCACTATTATTCATATTCCCCAAATGAATGAGAACATACACTGTTTGTCCTTCTCCGATTGACTTATTTCACTCAGCATAATACCCTCCAGTTCCATCCACGTTGAAGCAAATGGTGGGTATTTGTCGTTTCTAATTGCTGAGTAATATTCCATTGTATACATAAACCACATCTTCTTTATCCATTCATCTTTCGATGGACACCGAGGCTCCTTCCACAGTTTGGCTATTGTGGCCATTGCTGATAGAAACATCGGGGTGCAGGTGTCCTGACGTTTCATTGCATCTGAATCTTTGGGGTAAATCCCCAACAGTGCAATTGCTGGGTCGTAGGGCAGGTCTATTTTTAACTCTTTGAGGAACCTCCACACAGTTTTCCAGAGTGGCTGCACCAGTTCACATTCCCACCAACAGTGTAAGAGGGTTCCCTTTTCTCCGCATCCTCTCCAACATTTGTTGTTTCCTGCCTTGTTAATTTTCCCCATTCTCACTGGTGTGAGGTGGTATCTCATTGTGGTTTTGATTTGTATTTCCCTGATGGCAAGTGATGCAGAGCATTTTCTCAAGTGCGTGTTGGCCATGTCTATGTCTTCCTCTGTGAGATTTCTCTTCATGTCTTTTGCCCATTTCATGATTGGATTGTTTGTTTCTTTGGTGTTGAGTTTAATAAGTTCTTTATAGATTTTGGAAACTAGCCCTTTATCTGATATGTCATTTGCAAATATCTTCTCCCATTCTGTAGGTTGTCTTTTAGTTTTGTTGACTGTATCCTTTGCTGTGCAAAAGCTTCTTATCTTGATGAAGTCCCAATAGTTCATTTTTGCTTTTGTTTCTTTTGCCTTCGTGGATGTATCTTGCAAGAAGTTACTGTGGCCGAGTTCAAAAAGGGTGTTGCCTGTGTTCTCCTCTAGGATTTTGATGGAATCTTGTCTCACATTTAGATCTCTCATCCATTTTGAGTTTATCTTTGTGTATGGTGAAAGAGAGTGGTCCAGTTTCATTCTTCTGCATGTGGATGTCCAATTTTCCCAGCACCATTTATTGAAGAGACTGTCTTTCTTCCAATGGATAGTCTTTCCTCCTTTATCGAATATTAGATGACCGTACATTTCAGGGTCCACTTCTGGGTTCTCTATTCTGTTCCATTGATCTATGTGTCTGTTTTTGTGCCAGTACCACACTGTCTTGATGACCACAGCTTTGTAATACAACCTGAAATCTGGCATTGTGATGCCCCCAGCTAAGGTTTTCTTTTTTAAAATTCCCCTGGCTATTCGGGGTCTTTTCTGATTCCACACAAATCTTAAAATAATTTGTTCTAACTCTCTGAAGAAAGTCCATGGTATTTTGATAGGGATTGCATTAAACGTATAAATTGCCCTGGGTAACATTGACATTTTTACAATATTAATTCTGCCAATCCATGAGCATGGAATATTTTTCCATCTCTTTGTGTCTTCCTCAATTTCTTTCAGAAGTGTTCTATAGTTTTTAGGGTATAGATCTTTTACCTCTTTGGTTAGGTTTATTCCTAGGTATCTTATGCTTTTGGGTGCAATTGTAAATGGGATTGACTCCTTAATTTCTCTTTCTTCAGTCTCATTGTTAGTGTATAGAAATGCCATTGATTTCTGGGCATTGATTTTGTATCCTGCCACGCTACCAAATTGCTGTATGAGTTCTAGCAATCTGGGGGTGGAGGCTTTTGGGTTTTCTATGTAGAGTATCATGTCATCGGCGAAAAGGGAGAGTTTGACTTCTTCTTTGCCAATTTGAATGCCTTTAATGTCTTTTTGTTGTCTGATTGCTGAGGCGAGGACTTCCAGAACTATGTTGAACAGCAGTGGTGAGAGTGGACATCCCTGTCTTGTTCCTGATCTTAGGGGAAAGGCTCCCAGTGCTTCCCCATTGTGTGCTCTCTTTTTCAAATGAATAAATAAAATCTTAAAAAAAAAGTTGCAGAGATGGATAGTGCTGATGTTTGCACATGTCATTGTTGATGTACTTAATGCTAATAAATTGTATGCTTTAAAATGGCAAATTTTATGTCACATGTGTTTTACCACAAAAACAAACAGAGTAGGGGTGCCTGACTGGCCCAGTTGGTAGAGTTTATGACTCTTGATCTTAGAGTCATGAGTTGAAGCCTCACTTTGGGCATAGAGCTTACTACTTAAGTAAAATAATAATAATAATAATAATAATAATAATAATAATAATAATAAAAGCAGTTACCATTGGAGGGAACTGAGAAAGTGAGGAATCTCTCTGTATTATTTCTTACAATTGCATAAAAATTAACAATGATCTCAATAAAATTTTCCATTAAAAAAGAAGGAGCACCTGCGTGGCTCAGTTGTTTTAGTATCTGCCTTCGGCTCAGGTCATGATCCTGGGGTTCTGAGATCAAGCCCTGCATCAGGCTCCCTGCTTAATGGGGAGCCTGCTTTTTCCTTTCCCTCTGCTGCTCCTGGGCTTGTGCTCTCTCATTCACTCTCTCATAAATAAATAAAATCTAAAAAAAAAAAAAAAAAACACTTAAAGATATACAATAGGCAAAAGATAGTCTTTTCAATAAATAGTGTTGGGAAAACAGGACAGCTACATACAAAAAGAATGAACTGGACCACTTCCTTATACCATACACAAAAATAAACTCAAAATGGATTAAAGACCTAAATGTGAGGCCTGAAACCAGAAAAACTCCTAAACACATAGACCATAAGCTCTTAGATATCAGCCTTATCAACATTTTTCTAAATATGTCTTAAGTAGGGCGTCCCAGGTGGCTCAGCAGTTTAGCGCCGCCTTCAACCCAGGGCATGATCCCAGAGACCCAGGATCAGGTCCCACATCAGGCTCCCTGCATGGAGCCTGCTTCTCCCTCTGCCTGTGTCTCTGCCTCTCTCTCTTTCAGTGTCTCATGAATAAATAAATAAAATCTTTTAAAAAAATGTCTTAAGTAAAGGAAACAAAAGCAAAAATAAACTATTGGGATTACACCAAAATAAAATGCTTTTGCACAGTGAAGGAAACCATTAACCATTGAAAAGGTGACCTACTGAATGAAAGAAGTATTTGCAAATGACATCCAATAAGGAGTTGATATCCAAAATATGTAAAGAACTTATATGATTTAACATCAGCAAAACAGATGCTCCTATTAAAAATGGACAGAAGACCAGAATATATGTTTTCCTGAAGAAGACATACAGATGGCCGATGGACACCTAAAAAGATGTTCAACATCACTCATCATCAGGGAAATGCAAATCAAAACCACAACGAGATATCACCTTATACCTGTCAGAATGCCTGGGGTCAAAAAGACAATAAATAGTAAGTGTTGAGGACATGGGGGAAAGGGAACCCTTGTGCACTGTTAGGAATGCAAACTAGGGATCCCTGGGTGGCGCAGCGGTTTGGCGCCTGCCTTTGGCCCAGGGTGTGATCCTGGAGACTCGGGATCGAATCCCACGTCAGGCTCCTGGTGCGTGGAGCCTGCTTCTCCCTCTGCCTATGTCTCTGCCTCTCTCTCTCTCTTACTGTGTGCCTATCATAAATAAATAAAATAAAAATTAAAAAAAAAAAAGGAATGCAAACTAGTGCAACCACTGTGGAAAACAGTATGGAGGTTCCTCAAAAAAAATTTTTTTTAATTTTTATTTATTTATGATAGTCACACACAGAGAGAGACTCTGTGTCTATCACTATCTTGTACAACTAATATCCACTAATATAACATTGTATGTCAACTATATTTCTTTTTTTAAAAAGATTTTTTTTTAATTTATTTATTCATGACAGACACAAAAAGAGAGAGAGAGAGAGAGAGAGAGGCAGAGACATAGGCAGAGGGAGAAGCAGGCTCCACGCAGGGAGCCCAATGTGGGACTCGATCCTGGGTTTCCAGGATCACACCCCGGGCCGAAGGCAGCGCTAAACTGCTGGGCCACCAGGGCTGCCCTCTCAACTATATTTCAATCAAAAATCTTAAATCAATGTGCAGATAATTAATTCATCCAGGCAGTATTGTCTGCTTTGGCTACAATATAAGCATTTTGTTTCTACTGCAATGTAAGTAGCCTTCAAAGATTTTTTTTTTTTAGCATATATATAGACCTTACAGATATTTGGAATGAAAATTCTAATAAACATAATACTATGAGATAAAACGATGCAAGGCTGCTGATCACTTACTTGCATTTTCTTGGATGTTTTAAGATTTATCCAATGAAGCCAGCAAAGTACTGAAGACATCATTACAAGGGAAACTTGGGCAGACTGGCTTTCCATATTCATGTGGGCATGTTCAGAATCTCTACTGCTCTTGTGAGTGAGTGTGTGTGTGTGTGTGTATGTGAGAAATCACACTTCTTGTGGCCCTTCTGGGTTTTCACCCCTGAAGAATCAGCGGAAGCAGTGATGGGATCTGGTCAGTACACCAATCACTGAAGCTTGGAACACTTGAACCTCTGGTTGTCATTCTCCCTCAAGGTCTGTAGAACAACGCACAGCATTCTGCAGTCTGCAGAACTCACTACCCAGCTTTTGTACCACAAGCTCTGTAGGGTGTCTGCTTATTTAACTTCACCTGGCTGTTGGCACTTATATGAATTTGAGCAAATGAATACACAAGTAGGTCCATCTGCTTATCAGGGATCTCATAAGATATGTTGGGTCCCTTCTTTGTTATAACCACCTCAATTGCTACAAGAAAATTAAAAAGGAAAGAGGGGTGCTTGGGTGGCTCAGTTAGGTTAAACATCCAACTCTTGATTTCAGCTCAGGTCATGATCTTAGAGTCTTGAGATCAAGCCTTGCATCAGGCTCTGCCCTAGGCATGGAGCCTGCTTGAGATTATCTCTCCCTCTCTGCCCCTTACCCCCTCAAAAATATTAAAATTTTAAAAAAAGGGAAAGAGGTTCTCCCCTCTGGCAGCTACAATGTCTTGCTACATTGGGTAGCAAGACAATTCAACAAAAACAACTTAATTCATTACTTGATTTATTCATATGTATTGTGCAACTCCTCTGCCCTGACAGAGGTTATTTCCTAGAGAAATCAGCAAAGAGCATTAGCCTGTGCAGTGCTTCCCACCTTCATCTAGTAGTCACACTGGCAAGGGAGCTTGTTCAAAACACAAGCCTGGAGAATCTCCTGGAGTTCTGAGATCCTCTCAGGTGGAGCTTTGGAATTTATTTTTTGTAAAAAGTACCGAATGTTAATCTTTCCACCTGGAAAATCTGTGAACAGCTGAAGAAGCAGTGATTTCAGTGGGGCAAATCCACAGACTCTCCAGCTTACCCTGCCTGCTTGCCAAATCTCAGAGAAAGGCAGGTACTTCCAACAAGAAATCCCCTACTATTGTGACCATGTGATTAAAATTACCATCTTTTTAAAAAAAACTCCAGATTTAAGTGTGCGCTAGAAATCACATTTTTAGTGTGCCTATAGAATCCCCTGGAGAGGGAAGCCTGGGTGTCTCAGCAGTTGAGCCTTTGGCTCAGGGTGTGATCCTGGAGTCCTGAAATCGAGTCCCACATCGGGCTTCGTGCATGGAGCCTGCTTCTCCCTCTGCCTGTGTCTCTGCCTCTCTCTCTCTCTCTCTGTATCTCTCATGAATGAATAAATAAATAAGTAAAATCTTATAAAAATAATAGAGTCCCCTGGAGGGCCTACTAACACACAGATGGCTGGGCCACACCCACAGAGCATCCCAGCAAATCTGGTACAAGCCTTGAGACCCTGCATTGCCAACAAGCTCCCAGTGATGCTGTCACTGCTGCCACAGGGAACCACTGGGTTCCATGATGAAATCCTCTCTACAACCACATGAGATTCAGGCTGTGATCCTCCCAGTGTCCTTTCCCAGGCAAGGCAACTGAACCCAGCGGTTAAGAAACTTGTCCTGGATCACACATCACGGGGAAGGGGGTAAAGAGCAGCAGGCCATCTCAAGCTCAGCTTTCTTTGGTCTAGTGACTGAGAGGAGCAGCAGTCCAGAGATCTACCCTTTTTCAGGCTGCGTGCACATATTACCTGTTTAAATAAGTCCTGAATACCACAGAATGAGGCCCCAGCTTCTCGGCATGGCCCACTAGGCCCTGCTCCCTCCTCTACCTGCCGTTATCTTCAGTTCTTCCTCCACCTGCTTCAAAACAGCAGCTGTGCACACCTGTGGGTCCCCTTTTATTCTTTTCTGGTCTTCAGGCATATACACATGATTTCTCAGTGTGAATGCTCTCAGACTCTGCTCCCCACCCCTTCCTCCCTCCTTACTTAACACAAGGACTGGGCTTAGATTTAACTTGTACCCCCTGCTCAGACTGGTTAGATACTCCTCCTCTGTTTGGAGAAACAGGAGCACTTGGGAATCCTTTTTTAAAAGGTGTTGAAGAGGGCACCTGGGTGGCTCAGTGGTTGAGTGTCTGCCTTTGGCTTAGGTCGTGATCCTGAGATCCTGGGATTGAGCTCTGCGTCAGGCTCCCCATGGGGAGCCTCTTTCTCCCTCTGCCTATGTCTCTGACTCTCTTTCTGTATCTCTCATGAATAAATAAATAAAATATTTTTTTAAAAGATGTCGTAGAGATGAGCTTGTTAGCAAGCAAAGGGTATTTATATGGTAAAGGAAGCAGGTGTTAAGGGACCAATAGGAATATCAACAATAACAGCTGACACTCCTATAGCACTTCCTGGGTACCACGTACTATTTTAGGTCAAGTATATGTAAATTTAAATAGAATAGGAATGCAGAATGGTACAACCACTTTGGAAAACAGTTTGTTAATTTCTTACAAAGCTAAACTTACTCTTATCACATGATCCAGCAATCATGCTCCTTGGTATTTACACAAATGAGATAAAAATTATGTCCACTCATGGGATGCCTGGGTGGCTCAACTGACTGAGCATCCACCTCTTGGTATTGGCTCAGGTTATGATCTTGGGACTGAGCCCTGCGTTGGGCTCTGTGCTTGGTGCAGGAGTCAGCTTGAAATTCTCTCTCTCCCTCTCCCTCTGTACCTCCCTCCACTCACACTCTCAATTGACTAATTCTAAAAAAAAACAAACAAACAAAACTATGTCCATACAAAAACTTGTACAAGAAGGTTATAGCAGCTTTAGTCATAATTGCCAAAACTTGAAAGCAATCAAGTTTTGAACCAAGTGATTGGATAAGCAAATGTAGCCCATCCAGGAATATTAGCACTAAAGGGGATGAGCTATGAATCCACACACACACACACAAAAAAAAAAAAAAAAAAACAAAACCGGAAGAACCTTAAATGCACATTGTTAAGTGAAAGAAACCAGTCTGTAAAAGTTACACACTATGATTCCAATTCTATGATGTTCTGAAAGAGGCAAAACTAGAGACAGTAAAAGGATCAATGGTTTCCATGGGTTAATGGGGTGGGAGGATGAATTGGTGGAGCACGGGATTTTTAGGACAGTGGAAATACTCTGTATGAGACTACAGTGATGGATACATGTCATTTCACATTTGTCTAAGTTTCTAGAAAGTACAGCACCAGGAGTGAGCCCTAATGCAAACTGTGGGCTTTGGATGGTAATGATCTGTGAATATAGGCTTACCAATTACAACAGAATTACCATTCTGGTGGGGGATGTTAATAATGGAGGGGCAGGAGGTATATGGGAAATCTCTTTACCTTCTCAAATTTGCTGTGAACCTAAAGTTGATCTAAAAAAATAAAGCTTATTTTTTAAATGTACAACATCAAGAGTGAAACCTAATGTAAACTGTGAACTTTAATACTTTAATAGTAATACACCATAATTAGTTCAGTTGTAAATTTCAGTGGTAACCAATGTTCCACACTAAGGCAAGATGTTAATAATAGGGGAAACTGGAAACTATGGAGATCTTTTTTTATTAAAGTTTTTTAAAAGTAATTTCTAGAGACGCCTGGGTGGCTCAGCAGTTAAACATCTGCCTTTGGCTCAGGGCGTAATCTGGGGATCCAGTCCTGCATTAGGCTCCCTACAGGGAGTCTGCTTCTCCCTCTGCCTGTGTCTCTGCCTCTCTCTGTTGTCTCTCATGAATAAATAAATAAAATCTTAAGGAAAAAAGATCTAAAAATAATCTCTGTACTCAACATGGGGTTCGAACTTACAGCCCCAGGATCAAGAATTGCATGCTATAGGGACTGAGCCAACCAGGTGCTCCTAGAAACTATGTATTGTCTATCATTGTTCCATGTTATAGTTGGAAGGAGGCACAGAGAGGGTTAATAATCTACCCAGTCCTGCAGAGCTGATGTTATTTGCAGCCAGGCCAGCAGACCCTAGTGTTTGTGCCCTCAACCACTGCACTCTTCATCTGCTGTAAACACAGCACTAGAGATGGGGTGGGAGTTAGCCACCTACCTGTAGGTGAGACGTGAAGCCATGGAGGAGAGGCGAACCCTAGGTAATGGTTTTCGTGTGTACTCATTCATCTGTGATAAACAGTGCTGTAGTTTGTTTGTTTGTTGAAGTTTGTTTTTGTTTCTGGTTTTATTTTTTTTTTTAAGATTTATTTATTCATAAGAGACGTAGAGAGAGAGAGGCAGAGACATAGGCAGAGGGAGAAGCAGGTTCCTCACAGGGAGCCAGATGCAGAACTCGATCCCAGATCCTGGGATCAGGCCCTGAGCCAAAGGCAGACACTCAACTACCTTGCCATCCAGGCGTCCCTTTGGAGTTTGTCTTTTTAGAAAGTCTCGCCTCACCTCTATTAGTTCCTCTTCAGAGGAACAGAACCAGTCAGATGTGCACCTGGATAGAAAGATCTACTGAGACCTGCATTGTGTGCCCCCCAAATTCACATGGAAACCGTGACCCCCCCCCAATGTGACTATTTGGAGATAGGCCCGTAAGGGGATAAGTAAGGTTAAATGAGGTAATAAAGATGGGGCCTGGATCTAATAGGGTTACTGTCCTTGTAAGACCAGACATGGGAGAGCTCCATATTTCTCTCTCTCTCAGCCTTGTGAGCACACAGCAGGAAAGTGTCCATCTATAAGCTAGGAAGAGAGCCCTCACCAGAAAGTGAATTTTCTGGCACCATGATTTTGGACTTCCTAGACAACAAAACTGTGAGAAAATAAATTTCTGTTGTTTAGCCACCCAGCTTATGGAATTTTGTTATGGCAGCCCAGTTGACTGTAAGGAATTGGGTTCAGGGACTCTTGGTGACTCAATAGTTGAGCATCTGCCTTTGGCTCAGGATGTGATCCCAGGACCCTGGGATCGAGTCCCACATCAGGCTCCCTGAAAGGAGCCTGCTTCTCTCTCTGCCTATGTCTCTGCCTCTCTTTCTGTCTCTCTCATGAATAAATAAAATCTCAAAAAAAAAAAAAAAAAAAAGAGGAATTGGGTTCAGGTGATTATATAGCCTGGCAAGTCCAAAAGTGGCAGGCTGGAGACACAAGAAGAGTCAATGCTGCAGTGCAAACTCCAAGGTTATCTGCTAGCAGAATCCCCTTCTGCTCAGGGAAGGTCAGTATTTTGTTCTATCTAGGCCTTCAACCTATTAGATGAGGCCCACCTACATTATGAAAGGCAGTCTTCTTTGCACAAAGGCTACTGGTTTATGTGAATACCATCAAAAAACACACAGAAACATCCAGAATAATGTTTGACCTGGGATACCTGGACACTGGCCACACTAAATTGACACCTAAAATTAACCATCTCATCCTCAAAATAGAATAGAAATGGGTGAGCATCAGATCACAGTTCTTTGGACACCTTTGGCATGGACATACTGACAAAATCAGTCTTTGTCCCAGGGCTTGGCAAAGGTGATCTCTTTTCTTTGCCAGGATTGTAGGGAGTGTACACTGCAAATATCTAAAATGTAGCATTTCTCCCCCATCAGTTTAGGTAAAATAAGCAGGCCGTATATGTTGGGGTTTGGCCCATGTTAGATATATTTTATCAAGGGTTTGTTAGAAGATGATCTAAGGCGAGGGATTTTTTTTTAAGGCAAGGGGTCTTAACCTCAGTATTACTAAGGTTTGGGATTAAATAATCTTCTGTTTGGGGGGGCCTTCTTGTGACTGTTGGGTGTTGAACAGCAGCACTGGCCCCCGCCCCTCCTGGCCTCATCCAGCACTGAGGACTGGGGCCAGGACTCAGTTCTGGGTGACACCATGGGGCTCAGGGCTTTGTCTAGCCTTTCCTATAGAAGCCTCCTTGTGGCAGGGCCCAATGTTCTGGGTTTCTGCTCTCTCTTTAGTACTTCACCATGACTGAGCACCACAGGACTGAGCACCATCCCACTATCTGGTGGCTGCTCAGATGATAGTTGGTGTGGTGTATACAGATGAAGGAGAGATGGGGTTAGGCTGGCATCCCTCTCCTCTGTGTCCTTCTTCCAACATGTCCACTCTCCAGAACTACCTGGGGTCCCCACCACCAGGACCCTGTTTTTGG
The DNA here is from genome assembly GCF_018345385.1 of Vulpes lagopus. Taxonomy (NCBI): domain Eukaryota; kingdom Metazoa; phylum Chordata; class Mammalia; order Carnivora; family Canidae; genus Vulpes; species Vulpes lagopus. Next base: position 7,884,921 of record NC_054830.1, on the reverse strand, counting down.
TTTTGTTTTGTTTCTTGAGAGAAAGAGAATACACACATGGAGGGGAAGAGGGAGAGAGAAAATCTTAAGCCAGTCTCCATGCCCAGTGTGGAGCCTGATGTGGGGCTTGATCTCACAGTCCTGAGATCATGACTTGAGCGGAAATCAAGAGTTGGACACTTAACCGAGTCACCCAGGTGTAGACTCCCCCCTACCATTTTTTATTTGAAAAAGCCAATGATGGGAATATTATTCTACCATGAAAAAGAAAGAAAGAAATGTTGACACTTGCAACAACAATGATGGAAATTGAGGGCATTGTCCCAAGTGAATAAATCAGACAGAGGAAGATAAATACAAAGGATCTCAATTGTATGTGGAATCAAAAAAATAAAATAAAATAAAACAAAACAAAACAAAACAAAGCTCATGGTTCTCTTGGCTACAGAGAACCAATTGGTAGTTGCTAGAGGAATGGGTGGGAGTAGGGAGAATGAGTATAGGGGATCAAAAGGTATAAATTTTCCGGGACACCTGGGTGGCTCAGTGGTTAAGCGTCTGCCTTTAGCTCAGGGCGTGATCCTGGGTCTGGGGATCGAGTCTAACATCTGGCTCCCTGTGAGGAGCCTGCTTCTTCCCTCTACCTGTGTCTCTGCCTCTCTCTCTATCTCTCATGAATGAATAAATAAAGTCTTTTTTTAAAAAAAAAAGGTATAAATTTTCAGTTACAAGATAAATATCATGGGGATGTAATGTACAACATAGTGTCTATAGTTAAATACTGTATTGCATGTTTGAAAGAGCAAATCTTAAAAATTTTTATCACAAGGCAAAAAATTTGTATCTATGTATGGTAATGTTAACTAGACATTGCAATGATCATTTCACAATATCTACAAATATTGAATATTGCATTGTACAAGTATAACTAATACGTAGCTGTATGTCAGTTACACCTCAATTTTATTTTATTTATTTATTTTAGTTGTGCTAGGATTTCACGGGACACCTGGGTGGCTCAGTGGTTGAGCGTCTGCCTTTGGATCAAATCATGATCCCAGAGTCCTGGGATCGAGTCCCATGTCGGGCTCCCTGCATGGAGCCTGCTTCTCCCTCTGTCTATGTCTCTGCCTCTCTCTCTCTCTCTGTCTCTCATGAATAAATAAATAAAATCTTTTTTAAAATTGTGCTAGGATTCCTTTTTAAGGTTCTTATTTTTTTAGTGATTTCTACACCCAACATGAGGCTTGAACTCATGACCCCGAGATCAAGAGTCACATGTCCTACCCACTAAGCCAGCTAGATGCCCCAGTTTTACCTCAGTTTTAGAAAAAGAAGTTAATAGAGGGAAATACTCCTACAGAAAACAAAACAAAACAAAACAAAAAGACAAAAATGAGACAGGGTGGCCACAGACTCACTAGGAGCAAGCCCCTCCAGCCTCCAGCTGGTGGTCCAGTGTTAGGGACCACCCTTCAGAGCATCTGCTCCTTTCTGCTGCCCTGTCCTCCTCACTTCTCTTGGGCTCAGGCTCTAGGCTCTGAAGCCCCCACCACTTGTGGATGTCTGTGCACTGATGTGGGGACAGAGACAGAGCCAGCTGAGGGTGGGACTGTCTCTACATGTTGGATGTACAAAACCTTCAGTCTACAAGACAGATTAAGTTATGACACTTCAATGACTAGTATTTAATCCTGTTCTATTACTACAAACTATTCTGTATTTATGTGACTTCAGAGGCTTTTATAACAAGGACACCCTCCCTCCAGTGTCTAACATCCAGTTCCAACCCCAGAAGGTGGGACAGATTTTCGTGTTTATTCGTCTGTTCTGTAGGCCTACACGTCCTGAATCCTGTTTAAGGTTGTTTGTTGTGGTTGTTTTTTTTTTTTAAGATTGTATTTATTTATTTCACAGAGAGAAAAAAAGGAGAGAATACAGTAGGCAGAGCAGCAGGCAGAGGGAGAGGGAGAAGCAGGCCCTTCCCTGAGGAGGAAGCCCAATATGGGGCTCAATCCTAGGACCCCAGGATCGTGACCTAAGCCGAAGACAGATACTCAACCAACTGAGCCATGCAGGTGTCCCCTGTTTAAGGTATTAGAATGCTTTCAATATTTTTTTTAAGATTTTATTTATTTATTCATGATAGACAGAGAGAGAGAGAGAAAGAGAGAGGTAGAGATATAGGCAGAGGGAGAAGCAGGCTCCATGCCAGGAGCCCGACGCGGGACTTGATCCTGGGACTCCAGGATCGCGCCCTGGGCCAAAGGCAGCCGCCAAACCACTGAGCCATCCAGGGATCCCTGCTTTCAACATTTTTTGAAACAAAAGTAATCCCCCCCCCCCATAAAAAAAGTAATTCCCACATGGGCGCCTGGCTGTCTCAGTCTGAAGAACATATGACTTCCAATCTCGAACTCATGAGTTCAAGCCCCCATGTTGGGTGTAGAGATTACTTAAATAAATAAAACTTGGGCAGCCTGGGTGGCTCAGCGGTTTAGCACTGCCTTCATCCCAGGATGTGATCCTGGAGACCCAGGATCGAGTCCCACATCAGGCTCCCTACATGGAGCCTGCTTCTCCCTCTGCCTGTGTCTCTGCCTCTTTCTCTCTGTATCTTCCATAAATAAATAAATAAAATCTTAAATAAATGAATAAAACTTAAAAAAATAGGGGATCCCTGGGTGGCTCAGCAGTTTAGGTGGCCACTTGTGTGGCCAGAGAACCCTGCAGCACGGCGAGAGTGTGACAGAACCAATTGCCTGTCCCACCGGCCCCTCTCCATCCACCTCCTCTTTGCGTCTCCTGTACATTCTCCTCCTTGTCTTTCATTGACCTCATTCTGCAGTGCAAATTAGGCCTGGGAGTGGCATCTATGAGATTGTGGCAGAACAGGTTGTCCAACCCTGAACTGGAGAAAGGAGAGCCTGTCTCTGCCTAAGCCGGTGTTCCCAGAATACCACCTGTATGTGCACTTCCAGGGTGACCGTGGGAAAGGAACAGGGGTGGGGTCTCAATGGCTCTGATTCTCCAAGGAGAAGAGTTTTGCTCTCTTGGGTGTATCTGGCTGTTAACCTCTCCCTGGACCTGCTCACCGGTTCGTTCATCTAATGACTTTATTAACCCAAGACACAGTTCTATGAAGGCAGAAGCAGCTTCTTAACACTTGAAAGTGACAACCACCTGACACTCATTAGGATGACTGCTACCCAGAAAACAGGAGATAGCAAGTGCTGGCGAGGATATGGAGAAATCAGAGCCCTAGTACACTGTTGATGGGAGAAGGTACAGCAGTTCCTCTGACAATTAAAATTACCATATCACCCAGCAATTCCACTCTTTTTTAAAGATTTTATTTACTTATTCATGAGAGACAGAAAGAGAGAGAGGCAGAGACACAGGCAGAGGGAGAAGCAGACTCCATACAGGGAGCCCAATGCGGGACTCGATCCCAGGTTTCCAGGATCATACCCTGGGCCAAAGGCGACACTAAACCACTGAGCCACCCAGGCTGCTCCAAATCCACTTTTGGGTATAGAACCAAAAGACCTGAAAGCAGGGTCTCAGAGATGTTTGCACATCAATATTCAAAGCACCACTGTTCGTAATAGCCTAATCGTGAAAACAACCCTCATGCCCATGGACAGATGATAACAAAATATGGGTAATATTCCGACTTAAAGAACAAGGACATTCTCACACATGCTACCATGTAGATGGACCTTGAGGACATGATTTTAAGTGCAAGAAGCTAGACACAAAAGGACAAATTCTCTAAGATTCCTCTTATGTTGGATCCCTAGAAGGATAAAATTGGTAGAATCAGGCAGTAGAATGGTCAGAGCCAGGGCTGGGGGAGGGGAATGGGGATTTAGTGGTTTAATGGGGACAGTTTCCGTTTTGCAAGACGTAAAGAATTCTGGAGACGGGTGGTGGTGATGGTTGCACAACGGGGTATATTAATGCCATTGAACTGGACACTGAAAAAGAATTAAGATGGTAAATGTTATGGTATTTTACCATATTTTACCTCAATTAAAAGAAAGTCCTTGTAAGCGGGAATAAATCCATGCCATCCAGCTAACCTCCACCAAGCCAGCCCAGGTCCTCACAACCAACCTCAGGTGCTGCCTGGGGGACGTGAAGAATCTCCACATGAGAAGCATCAGCCCAAGTGGCCCTGGGAAAACCTGGGGACTATTTCATCTGATCAAGATCACGACCGTTGTGTGTATGGACGGGGCATGGAGGTCCCCATCACGAAGCTCTCGTTGGCCCTTCTGAGATAATTTGCACACCCCACACGGCAGGATGGAATGATGAAAGCACCAGCGAGACCCTGAGTCAGCGTGCACGTGCAGTAATTACTGCTGAGAGGCCTCGCTTGGCAGGATCAAGAGGAAGAAAAGCTGCTCTTTCAGCGGCTCCGTGGCTGGTTTTCCTTTTAACAATCGTCTGCTGATCCCTTTGCTGTGGTATTTTCAAACATGGCAAAGTTGCCTGCTGTGCTATACCAGACACCTCTAGGTGCCTGGATGCAGATTGTTTTCCTTCATATTTAAAATTTTAAAATAGGAGAGGCCATGGATTATGTTTCTAATGCAAGATGAAGACAGCATTTCTTGCTTCTGAAATCAGCCTCTAGAATCTTAAGCTAGAAGGACTGGAACAGTGGCTGCATTGACCTAAGCTGAAGTCCTTACCATGCCCCACAAGCCCCTGCCTTCATCTCTGTGAGTACTCATCACTGGCTCACTGCAGCCACACTAGCTTCCTCGCTGTTCCGCCAGCCTGCTACAGGGCCTTTGCTCCTGCGGTCTTTCTGTCTGGAGCATTCTGACTCCCATCCCTCAGCTCCCCTATACATTTGCTCCAATCTCGGTTTCTCTGATGACTGTATTTAGTATTGCAGTCACTCCCTCAGCACGCAGCTCTCCCAATTCTTCTGCTTTTCTGTTTTTCCACGGCACATACTCCTTTTAACCCTCTCTCTGGTTTACTTATGTGCTATACCAACCATCTGTCTCCTGTGCCCCTCATGCACCTCTCCCACTAGTGTTAGAGCTCTGGGAATGTGGGGTCTTCTTTTTGTTCATCCCTGTATCCCATGTATCAGTAATAGTGCCTGGTGGATAGTACATGCTCAGTAAACACTGGTCAAATAAGTGAATTCACCTGAGCCAATATGACACTTTGGTTTAGAACTTGAAAGGTGCTCAGTTGGTTGAGAAGGATTTATCAGACTGTGAATGATTTTTAATTATTTTTAAGTTAGTATACTGTATTTTTAAAAATAGTAACAAATTTGTGTCAGCAGCAGCTCCGTCCCTCCAGGGGCTCAGACCAAACATCTCAAGAACATCCTTACCTCCTCACTTTCTCTCACTCCCACATCCAGTCCCTCTGGAAATTTCCAATGGTTCTGTTCTGTGGTACAGTGATTTATAATCAGAAATATATTTTTGGCTTTGTCCCATTTCTGGCACAGAGCTCTTAAAACCCTTGGAATATCGTAAGTGATAAGAGTGATAAAGGTCTTGGGCCCTTGGCTGGCCCAGTCAGAGAAGCATTCACCTCTTGATCTCAGGGTTGAGTTTGAGCCCCACGTTGGGTGTAGAGATTACTTAAAAATAAAATATTTTTTAAAAGATTTTATTTATTTATTCATGAGAAACACACACAGAGAGGCAGAGACACAGAGAGAGGAGAAGTGGGCTCCTCGCAGGGACCCTGATGTGGGATCCAATCCCTGGACCCACCAGGATCACAAGCTGAGCCAAAGGCAGACGCTCAACTGCTGAGCCACCCAGGCATCCCAAAAATAAAATCTTAAAAAAAAAAGAGTGATAAAGGCGTCTTGATATTCATAACAAGCACCTTTCAATCACCCCTGAGCTTATATTAATGAGGGAACTTTTGGAAAGCACAGAAATTTGGGGGCTGGTTATCCAGCAAAACAGTTATGTGATTAGTGGAGGACTGGAACTTTTGATCCCTACCCATCCCAGGCTCCAGGGAGGAGAAAGGGGCTGGAGATTGTCAGCCCTCAGTGGCCAGTGATTTAATCAAGCTTGTCTATGTCATGAAACCTCCATAAAAAACCAAAAGGATTAGGTTCAGAGAGCTTCCAGTTTGGTGAACCAAATGCATCTGAATGCGGAGTCCCACACTGCAGAAACAGAAGCTCCTGTGTTGGGGTCTTACCCTTTGTATCTCTTCAGCTAGCTGTTGATTTGTATCCTTTGATATCTTTTATAGTAAACTGATAACCTAGTAATTAAACTGATTCCCTAAGTTCTGTGATCTGCTCTAGCAAACTACCGGGACAGGAGGAAGGGATTATGGGAACCTATGACTTATAGCTGGTCCCCCAGAAGCATAGCTGATAACCTGGACTTGGGACTGGCAGCAAAGGGTCAGGGAAGCAGTCTTGTGGGATCAAGCCCTTAAGCTGTGGGATATGATGCCATGAGCAGGTGGAGTGTGGGGCACAATATGGATCTTGTTCTCAATGAACTGTGGTGTACATTTTGACCTGCCCTCAGTCCCCACCACCACCAAAGGACTAAGCACCAAGGCTTGCTTTTGTGTCAACCCCCTCAGAGCTGTCCCAGGGCTGGGGCCACTTCCTGGGCAGCATCTGTCAGAAGCAGTAAAGACATCTGCTACTCACAGTCATCTGGGGCAGATGGCAGAGTAAAGCCAAAAAAAGGACATGAGGACATGAGAATGGAATCAAGATGGGATACTAGGAAAAAAAAAATCAAACACAAAAGAAAGCAGTAATGGAGGACTTACAGAACAATACAGATACAAGAAAAAACTAGTTGTGTGCATCTCTCAGCAAATGTTCCTCCAACCTTAACCATGGCCAGACACTAGAGACTTAACATCCAGAAGCTGTGATTGTCCCCAGGGATGCATTATCTCCCGAGCACATCAGTGTGTGATAATATGTAGATTATTGCCGACCAGGGATGCGCATCCGAGGTTCAGAGTTTTTACTAGGGTGTCATCAGGTAGGAGTGATTGATTGAATCATTGGCCACAGGACGCCTGGGTGGCTCAGCAGTTAAACGTCTGCCTTCAGCTCAGGGCATGATCCTGGAGTCCTGGGATCGAGTCCTGCATCGGGCTCCCTGCATGGAGCCTGCTTCTCCCTCTGCCTATGTCTCTCCCTCTCTCTCTGTGTGTCTCTCACAAATGAATAAAATCAGAAGAAAAAAAAGAATCATTGGCCACATGAATCTGTCTTCAGATCTGGAGGTTGGGCTGATATCACATGTCTCAGCTCCTGCCATCTGATCACATGGTTGGCCTTTCTGGTGTGGCCCGACCCAGAGTCATCTCTGAGCATAAACAAGGGACCCACCATGAGTCATCAAGTCAGCATAAGCTACCCAGTGCGGTCTGAGGTTCCCACCATGAGTAGCCAACACACTCCTATCGGGAAATCCCAAGGGTTTAGAGGTTACCTCCCATGAGCCAAGACAGAGGACAGACCTCTCTTTGGGTAATCTGTCACTATATAGTGTTATACCTCAATTTAAAATGTATCAAAATAATAACACCACATCTAGGCCAATTGCAATAAAACCTAGACATCAAAGAAATAGAAATGACTTTAAGATCAGCTGGGATAAAAACAAGAATCATACTGACCACTGGCATTCCAAAAGCAACATTGGAAGTCAGAAGACAGGGAATTGCATCTTCAACCTACTGATTTTAAGAAACCAAAGTCAACTTTGCACTGAAAACAGTTTTCAAAACATAGCAAAAGGAAGATATTTCAGGCAAATAAAAACAGAGTTTGCCACCAGCAGACCCACCTCAAAAAAATTCTAAAGGATGTTCTTCAAGCAGAACAGAAGAGAAGTGATCCCAGAGGGAAGGGTCGAGAACCAAAACAGAATATTAAGTGAAAAAAAGTGGGTAAATCTGAATGAATGAATTTGAAATACTCATAATAATGCAATGTATTATGAGGTTTAAGAACAATTTAGAACTTATTTTCTTAAAAAGTAGTATGGTGGCCAGAGTTCAGCAGATGTCTTTCGAGCATAGAAGACAGCCCAGCTCCTGAGGTTTATGAGCTGGGTAGGGTATGTGATGTGAGAAACCTAACTGCAGCAACCACTGTATGATCTCCTTGTGGCCGACACTCAAGAGGGCAGAGAGCATGACATGAGCTGGACTCTGCAGGGGGATCACTGCGGGAGCCCCAGTGAAGGCAAAGGCTGGGGCTGGGGGGCTGTGTACAGAGAAGCAGCCTCTTAGCACAACTGGTTTCTGTGAAAATGAAGACTCTGAGCTTACAAGATATTGCGTGTCAGGAGTGGTTTTGCAACTGGCCACGTGACCTCCCCCGAGCGCTAAACTTGTCTGGGAGGACTGGACCGGCTCTGCTTGCATTCTGAGCCCAGTGCAGGTGTGTGGCACTCCCACACCCCACTGACAGTGTACAGGGAAGTGTGCCTTTTTTTTTTTTTAACCAAAGGAAGAAGTCATGTTTTAGCACAGAAGATGGGTTAGAACCAACCTGAGCATCCCTGTCATCTCAGGACGCAACATGTCTGTTACATAATTCTGGATATTTCTCTCTAGCCTCAGAATAATTTCTCAGTTAAAAATATTTTCTCTGGGCAGCCCAGGTGGCTCAGCGGTTTGGCGCCGCCTTCAGCCCAGCGTGTGATCCTGGAGACCCGGGATCAAGTCCCGCGTCGGGCTCCCTGCATGGAGCCTGTTTCTACCTCTGCCTGTGTCTCTGCCTCTCTCTCTCTGTCTTTAATAAATAATAAATAAAATCTTTAAAAATAAATAAATAAAAATATTTTCTCAACAATGCTAATTATTAGAGGGAAATGCAGATCAAACCCACAGTGAGGTACCACTTCACATGCTTTAGGATGACTATTATAAAAATACAAAAACAAAGAAACTCCAAGTGTTACGAGGACATGGAGGAAAGGGAGCCGTCTTGCCCTGGGCCAGTGGGAATGTGGGAACGTGAGAACATGAAGTGAGGCAGCCACTGTGGGAGACAGCACGATCGAATTTCCTTCCTTTTTTGAGACAGAATAATATTTCGTTGTGTGCTTAAATCACATTTTGTTTACCTATTCATTCATCAATAGACACTTAGGTTAGCGGTTGTGAATCATGCTGCTGTGAACATGGGTGTACACATACCTGTTCAAGACCCTGCTTTCAATTCCTTTGGGTGTCTACCCGAAAGTGGAATCACTGGGGGCGCCTGAGTGGTACAGTCGTTGGGCATCCGAACTCTTGGTTTCAGCTCAGATTGTGATCTCAAGGTCGTGAGATAGGCTCCGGGTCAGGCTCCATGGTCAGCAGGGAGTCTGCTTGAGATGCTCTCTCCCTCTCCACCACTCCCACTTGTGAGCGCTCTCTAAAATAAATGTCTTGAGCAGCCTAGGTGGCTCAGTGGTTTAGCGCTGCCTTCAGGAGGGTGTGATTCTGGAGACCTGGGATCGAGTCCCACATCCGGCTCCAGCTTGGAGCCTGCTTCTCCCTCTGCCTGTGTCTCTGCCTCTCTCTCTTTCTCTCTCTCTCTTTCTGTGTCTCTCATGAATAAATAAATAAAATATTTTAAAAAATAAAATAAGTCTTTAAAAAAAAAAAGGAAGTGGAATTGCTGGATTAAATGGTAATTCTGGGTTTCATTTCTCAAAGACCCTCCATATAGTTTTCCATAGCAGCACCATTCTACATTCCCAGCAGCAGCACACCAGGCTTCTAACTAATCTCCATCCTCACCAACTCTTACTATTTTCTTTGCTCCTGTTGTTTTTATTCTAGCCGTCCTGATGGGCATACAGTGGGTGATACCCGTCTGTGTCAGCCTGATAATTTTGAAAGCATTTTAAGTCCGTAGCAGCTTTTTAAATTTTTATTTATTTATTTAAGAAAGAGAGCATG